>NC_136644.1:18256286-18571286 GCF_949748355.1 Melanostigma gelatinosum | reverse complement strand
TGAGCAAATACATGTCAAGCCAAAGTTGATTGCCTGCTCCGTATTATGTGTCGCAGGCAAGTGGCAAATGTGCTCCCTCCTTTTAGCCTCCCGCGTACCCCCTTGAGGGACGCCGCGATGGTAGGAGGAGGAGAGAGTGAGGATTAACTGTACCGCAGTGATAAGAATGGGGGGTTTTACACTGGGGAAGAAGGGGGAGAGGGGGAAAGGGGGGGAAAGTAAAGGGGACAGGCAGGGAGAGAAGTAGAAAGAGGGCACAGGGTTTGTTTGATCTCACAGGACTGGGCGGTGACTTTGATAGTCTTTTAATTGCCTTCATTTTTCGCAGAGGTGATGTCGCTGGCAGACACTCGCAGGGTAAACAGTTTTAAATAGAGAATGAGTAAATTTACTTTCGAGTTTAGAGAGCCATTTATTCAAAGAAAAAAAGAAGTTCTATTAACTTTAAGAGAAACTTTAAACGATGTCAACGCGATGGCTCTGCAGTACACTCACAGCTGTCGGCATGGTCCAGGGGCAGACAAGGTTGTTTGCGAGTTGGACTGATGGTAAATGCCCACCTCCTTACCTCCATGATCTAATAGACATCCACTTAGTCTTAATGGGCAGATTCCCTTTCTCCTCTCGTGATGACTGTTGCACTCTTTAAAGGTGGAATTGCCTGATTGTCTTTCCTACCCCCCCCCCCCCCCCCCCACTGCTTTAGCCTCTGTATCTCATGTTCACTACCTCTCTCCCAGGATAGAGGGGAGTATTTTTAACAAAATAAATATGAATGCATTCCTGGCATTTGCACCAATGCCAATTCACCTGCTTTAGCTTTAGGCTCTTTGTTTTACGTTCACGGCGCTGTGTGCTGTACGTCGACATGTGTGCCCGGGTCTGTGGGCGTGTTTCTGTGTGTCCGGCGATAGTAGTGATGTTGTGAAATTGAATAGAGAGGGTGAGTATTGATCATTTCCCCCTGTGTGTTATTAGTGATTGCTGCTACTGACAAAGAGAGCATGAGCCACCCGCACAAACACAAACTGATAAACACATACGTGCAATCTCACACACACAAACACACACACACACACACGCACACGCAGAGCCATGTTTACTCAAGAAATACAGTATGTTGTTTGCATGTCTTGACAAGCGTAATACATTGCTTCAACAGGACATAATATTTTATGGAAATATCAACATTATTGCCCAGAGGCGGTGGTGGAAACCTCTAAAAATACAGCTCCTGCAGTGTTATGACAAACTGGGTAATATGTCACTGACTTATACGCGTCGAGGGTCTTTTCAAATACAGACAATTTGAGTCTTCTCAGCTCACACACAAATGTATGTTCTTTATTCTCACACTCTGTTTTAGTCAGTCTGCTGTAAGTGATGACACGTTTTGAGTTCACAAAAGTCATGGTGAAGTGTAATCCAATCTCTGATCACTGATATCAAAAGAGCCACCCGTACAGGCCTCCGGGGCCCGGGGGGCGGGGGGGGGGCGGGGGGGGGGCGGGGGGGGGGGGGATAGAGGGTGTTACAGCCCAGTATAAGAGCTTCATCTCTGGGTAGATAGCGATGTCTGCAGGGCCTCTGGAGCTCCAGTGGTCAGCAAGGACTGAGAAGTCTGTCAAGCCCTAATTGATCACCCTGACCTGGGGAGCTGAGGATAAAAGGAGCGGGTTGTGGAAGGATACAATAGATAAGACTAAAGGGAAAAGAAAGAAGGAAAAAAAAGAAGAAATTGTGCGACCGGTGGCTTAATCTCTCTGGACTGGCCATTTTTCCCCTCTGGATGATAGATATGGTAGGCCTAGCGTGTGACACAGATGGATAATGCAGGCGTCTGGGGCGATAGAGTTATAAATTAACACATTACTGGACCTTAATGTGGACGACTGTGGATGACCCCACACCAACATCGTCAACCCTCCAGGCGTGCACACACACACACACACACACACACACACACACACACACACTCACAAACACGCCTACAGTCTCACTGATGCGTCTAGCTGAGCTCAGGGTGCGGATTGTACTCCTCAAGTGGCATTGATTTGTTAAAGTGCTGAATTAGCAGAAGTCCAGCTGCTCGCGCTTCTCTACTTTTTTTTTCTTTCTTTCTTTCCTTTTTTTCTGTATTTTACAATTGCTCTCTCTTAGCTTCTTCTTTTCGCACTCTTTCAGTCCCTCGTTGTCGCTTCATTCTACTCGGATTCTACTACAGATTTTTCCTCTCTTTCTAAATCATTTGGTTCTCTCGCACTTCCTTGCCTCCTCTCTCCGTACGATTGACTCACTCCTTTACCGAACAACACACCTTTTGCTCGGTCACAAGCGCTCCTTCAAGCTTTGCTCTCCTTGGTTTCTATTTCCCCCCTCTTTAGTCTCCAGCTGGAAGGTTTCCCCTAAAAAAGAGCAGTTGGTTTTTCTCTCCTTCTTCTTGTGGCCCACACGATACTGCCAGCCAAAACTGTTATGTCCCTGACTTTGAGACTGGAAGGGAAGTGGTATGTGTGTGTGTGTGTGTAGCTGGGGATTGGTATTTAATAGCCAGACATACAGAATAACTAATATCCAGAGCAGCAGTAGCCTGCACATTGTAAGGCCACACACAGTGACAAGCTCAGTGAATTCCACTGGTGTAAATGTCATTTAAAAACAACTGAGGGCTTTTGGAGACTGAGCAGCGTACAGAAAGGGTCACTGGTGCCTCTGTCTGCTGAGCATGTAGTGGTGTGTTGTACTTGGGCTTGTGACTTGGACAGGCTGTCTGGCTTTCTGATTCCGAGTCAAGGCCCCGAGCCAAGAGGTGCAGATTTGTTAGTGTCTGCTCCATTATCACCCATCACTCTCATGGTTTGTTGTGTGTGAGGCGTGTGAGGAAGAGAGAGAGAGAGAGAGAGAGAAAGGGAGAAAGGGAAAAGAAGGAGAGTAAAGAGACTGTCCCCCTCTTTCTTGCTTGCTGTGGTCCAGCCCAAACAGTTACCATCTGGTGACCAGTGACTGACCCTTTTTTGTCACACACACACACACACACACACACACATACACACTGAGTGCCGGACGGCATCCAAGTGATGAGTGAGTGACCACTCGACTCCCCTGCCGAGTGTCCGTCTCTGCCAGACCTCCCAGGTCCCTCCCCTCACTGCACATGATTGGTCGATGAAAGGTTGATGGGTGACTGATCTGTCCACAGTTCCAATAAAATGCTCAATAAAGCAGCGATCCCGGCCCTGACAGGGCTAATAGAACAACACCGAAGAGGAAAAAGCACCTAAATACACATACAGCACACACGGGTGCACGCATACACACATAATTGTTGCCAAAAATAAGAACATATCTCTCGAGTTGAAACCACATTGCTTTGTTCTGCTTTCTTTTGTGTTCCGTTCGGTGCAACAGTCAGTGTGACATCTAGTGCTTTTATTTCATTCTATCTTAAGATAATTAAAGTTCAGATTTTATATATGTATACTGTATATGTATAAATACATAGTTTAAATGGTGGGTAGGAAATCTGCAACTATTGTGATGGCAGATTAATTGTTTAAGTCATTTTTTAAGGACAAAATGCCCCAAAAGTCTCTGCATAGACACAGTTTCACAGTGTACTTCGGTTTTGGATGGTTGGTTGGCATTTTAGAGATCAAATGATTTGTCACTGGATTGAGAAAGTAATCGTAAGATTATTCGACAGTCGAACTTGTTTTTTGCAGCCATACATAACATATCCAATATAGTGGCCTTCAAGAAACAAACTTGGAATAGGAAGTGGTTGACAGTTGTTTTCGTGAGGCGCAACAAGAGAAACAAGGGTGTGTGTGTGTGTGTGTGTGTGTGTGACAGAGATGTGAGCACCAAGGTCAGAGGCAGAGAAGAAGTGACACATGCATCACAGGGTTGTGACATGCCAGGGTCACCACAAAGGTCACGCTGGCTGTCCAGAGGACACGCACTCGTCTCCTTTAGCTCCTCTCTTGATGCATGTCTTGTTGTTGTGTGTGAGAACGTTTGTCAAGAAAGTGACCGTCCCTTCAAAGGAAACGGGAAGTAGAAACAAACTCCGCCTCTGCTTCTCCTGGGCAGTGTAGTCGGGGGAGCAAGGGTTGAGCGGAGAGCAGGTCACAGGCCGGGCCTAACGGTAGTGTGATGCGGCGGCTACAGCTCTCCCTTCAGTTCCAATGCAGGGAGGAGACAGAGAGAAAGAAGAAGGAAGTGGAGCTTGTTGGGAGACGGAGCGATGGAGAAAAATAGAGTGAAAGCACAAGTGGAGCATCTCAGCAAGAAAAAACACTTAAAGTGAGGGATAGTAAGCGGAGAGGGGGGGGGACTAAAGGGGGGGGGGGGAGGAGGAAGGGAGGGTGAGCGGGTGGGTGTGTGTCCCTCGCCTGAGGCTGATGCATTGTGACAGTCACTTAGAAGGATTTCACTTCCCCTAAACTGTGGCTTGCAGGAAGAAGCACCATAAGTTGGGACAATTATGGGCTGAAGGAGATATGACAGGACACATGCAGAGTGAGCCGCAGAGGGAGGGAGGAAGTAAAGTGAGGCTGGGGGGGGGGGGAGAAGGCTGTGTGTGTACACTCAAGAGAACACAATCATATCTGCTTCCATTTGGCAGATTGGTCTGTATATGTGCAGACCAAATACTTTGTGTGTGTGTGTGTGTGTGTGTGTGCTTGCCTGCTCTTGCCCGGTGCACGTCATGTCAGGGAGGGCCGGCGTCTCGCTCCTCATGGTACCGTATGTTACCACTCTGCCTCCCTCATTCCTGCGCCTCATCTCTGTAACTTAACCTGGTGACGGAGGGTAGGAGGGAGAGGAAGAAAGAAAAAAAAAAAAGGAGTTGGATTTATATGCTGCCAAGAAACATGCCCTATTTCTTTCTAATCTTTGGTTGATTTGATTCCTTCCTGTGATTTTTCATTTTTGCACAATAGTTTGGTCTTTTGTGTCATAGCCCTAATAAGTGTCCTTCATGCTACAGTACATTGTATGCATGTGTGCTACTGCAAGCTCTACCAAGAATGTAACTGCAATTTGAGTGTAAGTGGATTCCAAAAAAATAGACTGTTCCTGTTTCATTGAGTCGTTTTGCTTTCAGCGCCAACATGTCCGCTGTGCGAGTGAGGTGCCGGTGAAATCGTCTCTCGGGTCTTTCTCTAATTTGTGTCTTTCCGCGTGGCACCTACAGTTACAGTTCACCTACTGTTCTCTTAATTCTCTTTGGATTTGTGTCTGTATGTGTGTGTGTGTGTGTGTGTGCACAGTGCGATAAATAATGATGACAGCAAAAAGAGCTTTCATTTTGAAAAATATCCTGCACTTGACCGCTCTGTGATACCATCTATTCAAACATAAACAGACAGATGTGCTGTCTCCCGCTGTCTTTATCTCTATTTTTCCTCTTCAGTTTTTTATGTCTCCAAAATGTTTTTATTGAAGTATTCATGTAAGAAAGGCTAATTTAAATCTAGCAGACACTGTGTGTTTTTTTTTTTAACACAGGCCTTATTACAGGCATTTTATGTATTTAGGATCACAGGCATGAGGTCGTTTTATCTCTGGGATCTGTCTCTGGGATCTGGGATCTGTCAGTCTGGGATCTGTCAGCTTTATTAGAAGGTGCAAAGCCTGCAGATTCCTAACATTTTGAATAAATTATAGTTTCCTCAAATGCATGTTTTGATGGCTAAACAGCACTTGGTATCAGGTAGTAACCACCTACAGTGTTCTGTAAGCTATTTCATTCTAAGATATGGATGAAGATATTTCGAAGATAATGATACTGCAGCAGTAAAGACACAGATTTCCCTGAAGTGATGAGTAAACTAAGATTTAGTCCTCTGCCCTCCCTGGTTTGCTCCCTCCTCATCAGTATGGCAGTTGTGTTTGCTGAGCCGGCTTTTGATAGACTTTCGTTTGGTTTGGTCATCTGAGATTTGGTATTAGCTCTCTTCTTTTCTCTCTTTCCTTCCCTCTACGCCTCTCTCCTGTGGGTTTCATTCAGATGCACCTCCAGACTGGCTGTGCGAGGGAGTGACGGAGGGATGGATGGAGGAAAGAGGGGCACAGTGGGACAGAGGTTGAGGGGTATTAGACCCTGGAACACAGCTGGGACCCCTACTATCAAAGAGATGGTAATGATGGTCTGCTAGCATTAGAGAAGCTGGGATGAAACAAACCCACTGAGAGAGGACAGTTTGGCACTGTGTCGAGCCTGAACACGTATCCAACGCTGCCACCTCCGGCTGTCGTGTCCAGGGGACTCGGTTCAGAGTCAAATTTAAGTAGGTTAGGGGAGAGTCAAAAAATATTGCTCAATGCTTTCATGGAAATCTTTGCTCAGGCCCCCAAAAACTGTTTGTTGTGGTGTTCAGACCAAAAAAATCACCCTGTCAAAAATACATCCCCCTCATTCATTCATTTCAATGAGACCCCTGTATTGTCGCAGTGCGGGTCCAAACCCACCTTTTACTGCAACTTCATCCTGCGTGGTCAATGAAATTATGGTCAATTGTTGCAACAGCAGATAGTAGTCACACATGATAAGCCTTCAGAATCAAACTGCGCTTTTTGGATTTCATTTTCTCATCAGTAACCATAGCAACATGTCCACGCCAACACAGCCTGCCTTACAATTTTTTTAATTTTTTTTAACACAGTGCTATTTTTGGTCTGAACCCCTGTTTAGAACGTTCTTAAGCAAACAAAAAGATGGTAGACGATCCCAAACATTGTGCAAGTAGTCATGTTTAATCACTGGACCCGGCCCTGCTTAGCCGAACCTACATCCTGGTTGTAGCTGCGTCCAACTTCTTAGCGCCTATAAGCCATACCCCCTTGCAGCAGTCATTAACCATGACAGGGGTCAAGAAGGGTCGTGGCCTCAGCACTCCATCGGCTATGGAGTCAATAAAGGACTCATGTCTGTCCACAATGATCCTTATAGTGATCTATTTAAGCAAGAAAGCAATGTGCATTCGTATGTTGGTGGTGCTTGAGAGGAGATTACGAGTCAGCAGATTATGATCCATGTTGTGACTTGATGAGGCTTTTCCCAAAGAGGTTTGAAGTGAAGTAAGATCGCTTTACAGTGTATCTATACACCGGAAAAAGAACCATTTGTTTACAAAGGCGCAACCATGGATTGAAGAGCATACCTTTTTCTGGCTCTGAGTCCATTTTTACCACTGGTAGCTGCGGCTCTCCATACGGCCCATGCAGGTTTAAATAATTAATATACTCGTGCTCTCGCTCGATGTTGCGCTCTCTCTCTCTCTCCATGTCATTCGCTCTTGCTCCCTCCCGTTTCGCCCCCCGTTCCTCTTAGCACTTGCTTCATTTGTTTGCTTTGAGGAGCTAAATCTTGTTTGCGCGTATTAATAAGTCAAGGCGGATTATCTCCCCCCCCCCTCCCCCTCTACCACAGCCCCCGTAGCGTCCTAGCTCTCTCTGCTTACACTGTGTTTGCAGCCAGGTGGCTCTGTTTGCAGAATCCCCCCCCCCCTTCCCCACCCCCACCCCCACCTCATACCAGAGAGGCATAGTGCGCTAGGCTAATTAGATTAATTCCGATGCCTGTAATGATTGCTCGCCATCTATTTTTAATGACTGGTGCATATCAAAGAGTAGTAAAGCATGCTACCAGCTGAAGCATGCTCCCACTCCCCCAGTGTGTCAGGCCCTGTAGGGGGCACTGGCTTAGTGTTAGTGTTAGCATATTGCCATTGTGTGTTCGGAGTGTGTGTGTTCAATTGTGTCACTGCGGGCTAAGAAGGAACATGTGTTCAGTTTGGCCTCTGCCCGGCCTCCTCAAAAAAACAAACAAATAGAACACAACTAAATAAATTAGCATCCACTCCATGCGATGACATTGTGATCTTTTTTTGTGGTTGTGAAATAAACGCTTCTAGCTGTTGTTGTCTCCCGGTGCTGCTCATACACATTTTTTAAATTTTATTTAGGAGGGACTGGAAAATATAATAGATGACCGAGGTTAGGATATGCAGTAAAACAGATGTAGAACTAATATAAAATCTGCATAAAGTAAACAGTAATAGCTTTTATTTTTGCTCTAATATTCCCATCTGATATTTTCATTTTCTGCTTCGAACCACATCCTGTTTTCTCTGCTTCCTCTCACTTGTAGTAAATCAAAAAGTAAACCTTCTTCATCGTGTGTCATTGAGCATTAGGCCACGGCTTACACCTCGCCATCCCCGAGCAAGTGTGTTCATCACCCCTCTTTATGCATTTGAGATGCCGCTCATCTTTAATAGATAGATCTGAGTCTCTTCCCTCTTTCTTCACCCCTCTGTCTCTTGGCCGTGTAAAAGGGTGTATAAATATTTGAGAGGCAAGAGGTTCAAAAGTGGGGAAAAAGGGGGCGTTTAGCGGAGCCATTTGGAAACACAAATCTGAAATGAGAGACTGAAGAGTAAAGGAGGGAAGACAGGAAGGGTCTCTCTCTCTCTCTCTCTCTCTCTCTCTCTCCTATTTTCTTCTTCTGTTCCTCTCTCACGCTAAATAAATATGTGCAACTTACAATTCTCTCTCACACACAGGGTAGATTTCCATAAAATATTAAAGAAGGTGTTTCCTGTAATTACAGCACTGTTTGCTTCTGCCTCAAAGCCTGATCTGTAATTAAACAGGATTGCACACGCATATGCCAAAGTAAAGCACGCTCAAACACACCTCCACGCCTCCAGACACACACGCACACGCACACACACACGCACACACGCGCACACACACACACACACACACACGCACACGCACACACACACACAGCGAGGTGCAGATTTGTGAGTAGATCTCTGTAATTCATACTCTGTCATATGCTCAAATTTGTACACACACATTCAATGGACTCATTCATAGACCTCAAACACATCAAAACACACATCCTCTACTTCCTCACACACACTTTTTTTTTTTACCTCATTTCCACAAGAAAAAGGAAAATCAAGAGTCTGTAATATGCTATCTCTCCCAGACACCGTATTGTGATGTTATCTCCATAACTATCCATATATTGATCCGCCTCCCTCTTTAATTCTCTCTCCATCTGCCCCCCTCCCTCCCGCCCCACACCCACCCAGCCCTTATCTAATCTGGCTATGCCACTAATGGCAGCCATTCTCAGCCATGAACAAGTGCCATAATGTGCTCTGGTAAGCCGTTATGATGTGAAATGACCCTATTGATTGGCTTGCATCCCCACTGACAAAAAAAGAAGTGGCGGCAGTCACTTATTACTGTTAATGAGCTGTGGGATGGGCCCTAAGTGGCACGGCACACACACACACACACACACACACACACACACAAACGCGTCCCCTTGCATAATGGTGGGGGCATCACTCCTACCTGTCTGTGTCCCGCCACATTTCAGCTCGTTAGCGATGGGAGGTCCCACCGTGTGGGCTAGTGACGAGCTTTTAATGGCCGCCACTTGGCATTGTCACGTCGCGTTTTCGATGACTGTTGCATCTGTTTCTATTTTTGCGTCTGTTGTACACACCTGGTGGGTCCGTAATGAACAAAACAAAAGGATGCCACTTAGTCTGACAAATGAAAGAAGCTTTTGCTTTTTGAGTTAAGCGTGTTTTAGCACAGAAGCCCAGATGTGAGTCGATGTAGGCAGTGTAATGGGAGCCGAAGCAGCGGTAAGTGTAATGATGGCCAAAACAAAACTGGGAGGTTTGGTTAGACGGCAGTGTGTCGAGGCCACAGGCGTAGATCCGACACTGTGCTGTGTAGACAGAGGAAGGGTGTGTATGGCAAGCTGCTTTATGAGTGAGGGGAATCTTCTTCTTGCTTATGTGTGTGTGTGTGTGTGTGTGTGTACGTACAAGGCCACCGTGTGTTTTCCAAGCTGGCAGCGCCTCCCGGGGATAATCCATGGGACACATCCAATCAGCCGCAGTGCATGTGCGACACATGTTTTTTTATTCAATCTTCTTGTCTTTTCATCTTCCGCCACCACCAGAACGCTTCCTGCTATTTTCTTCCCAGCTCGGGACAAACGAATAACAGATGTGAGAGTTTGGAACGTACCCTCCGCTCCACCTCTCTCCTTCCCTTCTTCCTGTGCTGTGACTAGTCTGTGACAACCTCTGCACTCTCTCCCTCTCTCCCGCTCTTTTGTTTTCCAGAAGCCTGCCTATCCCTTGTCCGCTATGTGGGGACATAAAGCTGCACCCATCTCCCAACCCGCTCCAACTGGATGACTCTCATTCTGAGGCTGTTTGACTCTTTTGTGTCCGTGTGTGTGACTTGGATAATTTGAGTGTACATGTGGAGATGGGTCTTGCTCCTCAGGATCCCCGAGTCTACGCAGTGACTCAACGATTTCGTCGATTTACGGGCATGACAAGTCAGCATGCATACCAAGAATAACTGTCATACAGTTGCAATTCATACAATTTCATTGAGACACATTTCAGGGGAACTCAGAAGGGGAACAGTTACAGGAAATGTTGTGGAAAGTGAAATACAAATTTGGAGAAGTGGCGTCACCTTGAAATTGAATGTCATTGTGTTTTTTCACACCAAAAGTTTTTAAACATTTCAAAAATCAAGATTTCTAGTTTTACCGCTGAAGTTTTTTACGGATCTTGTAGCTTATAGTGGGATTTTTTGCAATATGCCAGGTACAACGCTCAACTATTCCCATACAAATCAATCAGAAACTTTAACAATTAAACTATAATCCAATACATTTGCTTATTTATTAGCCCCTCAAACGAATAAATCAATGGCGTATCAATGTTGCACACTTGAAAAGATTTATTTATGCAAGGCTGCGGCTGGAACAGAGGATATAGTGGGGTGTCTGGGAAGAGTCAATATTTTCATATGTAAGCCTGTGAAATGAATGACCTAATATCTGCAATGAGAAAGCTCGTTTTAAAGGCATAATCCTCTCCCTGTTTCTTGGGAAGACAAGAGCAACTGAATCAATGAAGGTTTAGGCTCTGGGAAATTAATACCGCACACACACACGCACATGTATGGAGTCGCACACGCAAAAACCCGTGGTTGTATCCAAGACAACACACACACACACACACACACACAGACATACACTGTTTTATTCTATCTGGTATGCCAGCCCCACTGCACGAGAGAAGGTACTTTAATTCCATCACACAAAGTGACAATCTGTGACAATAAGTGCTATTAAATTGGTATTAATGTTCTTTTAAGGTGAATGGAACTTATTCAACAGACTTCTTGTGTGCAACAAAAAGCAGTGCATGACATTTGGCAGTTCTTAAAAGTAGCAATCAGTTACTGTATTAAATCCAAAGGACAAATACGAGGGGAAACTGTACCTGCACTTTACATAGTGAAAACACATGTTGAAGGAGTGATTTCTAATTGTACTGTAATATGCTCCAGTGCACAAACTGTACACTTTGAGAATTCACTCTCAGATTGTGTAGCAGACCTTTTTTTTTTCCTTTAAGTTCTGAGCGATCATTTATTTTGGGTTGCGCAATTTGTGCGCATGTAACCCAATGCCAGGAAAGACAAATGCTCTTTTGCATTCACCAAAGAGCTGCAGCCTCCTGTGCACAAACTCAGACGCTGAGAAATAAAATGACATTACTGAGCTGAAACGGAGGAGCTCAACAAGACAGAGGAGACGGGGAAAGGGAGAGAAAAAAGAGAGACCAAAATAGTACTTAATTCCTTCATTATCCAAATGAATGAAAATCACATCCATGCACCAAGACAAGGCTGTGCATCTGTCTCAAAATGAACTCACCAATTATGTGCGGAAGCTAATGAAGGCAGGGGCTCAGTGTGGCGATAGTTTGCAGCCGTCAAAAGGCTTTTGATTCCATTTGAAGGAAAGACCTCTGAGGGCAGTCTGGTCCGGTGCCAGCTGACCTTCTTTATCTGACCTCTCACCTCCGTAGTGGCTCGGGAACTGGGCTGATAGCTAATTTGTTGGCTCGCCTGATAGCCCAGAGAAAGAGAGAGAGAGGGAGAGAGTGTGTGTTTGTGTGTGTACTTAGACATTTTGTTTTTACTGAACTTCTCTGTACTTGGTATAGATATTCATGACAATTACTTGCTGGTTGGATGACTTTTTAACAGTGTTGCAGCCCTGCAGCACTCTAACCCAGAACTCATGCGATGTGAGTGCCAACACTGTGTCTCTACACCGTGTTTTAGTATCCAAAGGAGGCCACAGTGGCCAAGGAAAGTAGGAGGAATAGGATGGTAGGGGGCATGTAGAGGACAATCATTAGACTTCACAGAAGGAGGGATGAGGAGAGGCTGCTAGGTGTGAGAGGATGAGAGCGGGAAGCTCAGCGGTCCCCGAGCATCTGGCAACGCGTCGCGGGGAGCCGCGGTCCCTGTCATTAATAGTGATGAAATCATTTAAGCCATCAGGACTAAACGAGCCAGTTAAGAGACTCAACGCTACACTTCTGTCTTGAGACGGAGAGGCATCGCCTGTGTGCGCTGCTGACACACAGAGAGGGAAAACAGATGTGTGTGTGTGCAAGCTGACAGGGTGTAGAAAGTACATTATCAATGATTTTTAATTTTTTTAATTTTTTTGCTTAGCTGTGTTTATGATGAACGCAACAGGGTTCTATATGAGGGTTCCCCCTGCTATTTATGGGATTAAAGTTGTGCCACTGTCAAAATGATTTTCAATTTCTGCAATGTTTTGATTTTGAATTAGTGCATTCGAGAAACTCAATGAAGTAAGTTGTCTGTATTTGTGAAATTCATGTTTTTTTTAAATGCAGTTTCTAAGTATCAAATTTCTTGTCATAGAAATGGAAGCACTACACAAGCCATCACTTTGAATTCAACTGCTGTGGCAACATCTTGTCACCATTAATGGCAGTACACATTAGGCAATCGACAAATAATTGTAAAAGCACAAGAAGATGAAGAGAAACGTACATGACAATAGTAATAATGACTTACACAGTTCAAACTCAACAATCCCTAAAGTTCAAATTCAGAACACATTGTTTACGTTTATTTGGTCTGCGCCGCAACTCTTAAACCTTGTGGTGTTTTTGTGTGCTACAAACTGTATATGTTGGTTAAATGGAGGACCCATTATGTTGACATGAGTACCAGAGAGCTGAAAAACATTATGAGCTCACCACTAAATGAGTAGAACATTAGATGTGGTCCTTTTTATATCGAGTTCCAGCCTCAGCAACAGCAGCTCTGCTGAAACAGTTTGGACAACAAACAGGTCAATTATCTCGTCCAAGCACTACCTTTACATTAACTCCATGCTCTCCACTGTATCTGCAATATGTCAATGAATACTTCTTTTTGTTTCCACTTGTGAGAGGAGCATAAAAACTGTATACGGTATGTCTCTGTATGATGAAAGTTGATGAAACTGTATTACTGGTGTGCCACAATTTACAAGAGATGTGCCATCATTAGAGCTGTAGTGAGAAGAGAACCAAACCACTGGCTAAATCTGCCATGAAATACTAGACTGCTGCAATAAAACCTGAGCATCTGCACCAAACTGGAAACAGATGAACCCTGTCAAGGATACATTGTGCTTTTTTTTTTCCCCTCCTCGTTTCCTACGAGGCTGCGGGTCTTCTCTGGATGAGTGGTGAGAATAGCGATTTTGTGCATAATTACGTGTGTTGATGTGCGTGCACAGTGCGCAGCATGTGCCGATCGCGTGTGGTTGCGAGTGTGTGCACACTGGTGTACTCTTGTCGGCCTTTGTGTGTATCATGTTATGGCCTACACAAGTACTGAGGCCACAAAGGAAATCCATTGCCAACAACAGCACAGCTACTGGCAAGGAGCCATACCACGCCAGAGGCTTATGGGATAGGGTTTACAACCAGAGACCAAGTGTAGGAGGGCGGAATCTGTACGGGTCACCCTTTGTTGTACTGTATATAGTGTCCAGTTAGTCCTCAGAAAACTGTCAGATACTGTCCTAGAATTCCATATTTCTCACATTTTTCAATAATGATGTTGAACATGTGGAGATAAAAAAGCCTATAGGCTGCTCCGCACTCAATGTACAAATCAGGATATTAATACCAGGTATTACATTGATGTAGAGCAGAGTACCAGAGATTTATAGCATACATTAGAAGTCAGACGAGAACATTACGGTGCTTATTGTGAATTAGGACATGGGCTCTCTGCCTTGTTTGCTCCTGGGGAGGGGTCGTGATATCCCGTTACTTCCTCAAACTCACTCGCTCAGAGGGGACGGTGTGCTTTTTCCATCTCGGTCCCAGACAACTTACGTCCAGTGTGTTGGCTTTTCGTTATAGAATGATATTTAATCGTTGGAAGGCCATGCTGGTTGGCTGGTTACACTACACAGCTGTACAATGGTGATTGGTTTATTAGCCATAAAAAACACAACATTATGATGTGGGCTGTTGCTAAAGTAACTGCAAGATGGCCAGATTGTGCCTTTTTCTTATTCTGCTGGTGGCTCAGTTCGATGATGTGTTATGTTTGTGGTAATTTATCTGAGTCAGTGTTAACAGCAAACATACATTATTTTTTAATGGCATAATGTAGAATTTGAACCAACAGCCAGAAACCACCACGCTCACCACTAAGCCAGCCTCTCTCCCTCTCCTTTGTCTTGTCATCCGTTTCTTCGCCTTCTCTCCAGTGAGCATCGGTTCTGCCTTTTCGTCAGTGGCGGTGCCGTCTATTGACAGACCAGTACATTCTAGACATATATTGGGGATTAAGTTGCAAATTTAAGCAATGGGAAAATCAATGGGTTCCTCCTCAGAGAAAGGCTGTCACTGTGAAAAAACATCAGGCAGATGCGGCTGTTTAGATCGCATTCATCCAGGGAGAAGCAGAGATGGAGGAGGAGAGAGTGAGGACAGCTTCCTTTAAATCTCTCCATCAAATGGGGGAAAGGCCGATGGTTGCTTGCCAGAGATAAAATAAAAAAATAAAAAACACTGGAAAAAAATATCGATCCTTTGTTGCCACCTTTATCAGCGGTTTATGCAACCATTTGTTTGACTCCATTGGCTAACGGCTGAATAATTGAATGTGAGCTTTTATTTTTCTTTATCAGAAAAAAATGCACTCTGGTTTGGCAAAGGTTTTAAGTACTAACTGGCCTATTAGCCAATAAAAACAGGTATACGCATGCACAGATGTATACTTTCACTCTTGCCAGGGACTTTTTTTCACATAAAGCTGAGACGTCACCCAGCCCTTTTGTTTTTATCCGCAGATTTTTGTGGTTTTCTGCACAAAAATACTTAATTCGTTTAAAGTCTTGCCACCAGAGAGTACAACAAGCTGTTTATATGAGCGGTGATAGAAGAGAGGGATGCGAGCAGGAAGAAAATCTACCTCGCTGTGATTGCAGAAAAAAACGTTGTTTTTATTTTCTCAAACACAAGTCACCTAATTCCCGAACGGCAGTCGTTTCTGCCGAACATTTAGTGAAGTCATCAGATTCTTGTGTTTTATGACTCCTCTGAAGTCGCGTTCATCCCCAGGTTACACTCCGGTACCGTGTTTCCCCTGCTGACTTCAGGGAATTAGATTTTTTTTAATGAACAGCTCAATATCTAATTCATTAAAGTGGCTGTTGTATTTGATGCATTTTCCTTACTCCAGCGGAATCAAGGGAGAAAGCCAGAGGATGAGGGGGGGGGGGGGGGATGGCCCTGTTGATGGACGTCCAGTTGAACACACAAAGTGCGCCGAGTGTGTGCCTGCTTGTGTCCCTCTGAGGCTTGGGGACTCCGGTCGATGGTGGCTCCTCTCCACAGCGACTGAGAGTGGGAGTTTTACTCTGTTTGACTGCTGAAGGACGGGAGCTGTAATTGGCCTTGCACACACTCTCTCTCGTCATTAGAGGCAGGCCAAGAGAGAGGCTTAACAATCGGTGTGGGGCGCACTGCCAGTGCTTTCTTTTTCTCTGAGTGTCTATCCGGCAGTGAAAAAGCATAAGGAGGCATGTTAGGCTTTAGAGCTGTATTTAAAAATGTCACCCATGGCTCTGCTTTGTGTGTGTTGTGACTGAGCAACACATTTTCCCTTAACACCAGTAAGGGGTAGAGATCTCACAGTTTATAGGCCCCTGCTCACACTTACTTCAGATGCTTTTCATTCATTGGCTTGACTGGATGAGGGGGTTTCTGTGTGAGACAGGTGGCATCAGGAGAACTGAAAACACCTGTGGATCTGTCGGAAAATGAAGACGGCTTGAGCGTCGACTGATGGACTCGTGCAACGTTTCTGATCTTTTCTGATTCTCATTCTGCAGCTCCTCTGTCGTCCTCTCTTATCAACTTTCTGGTCTCTGCATAGATCACACTCGCTACGCAGATACTCATCCCTCTCCAAGACAAATGTGCAGTCGCAACAGAGGCATGGTTCATAGAACCATGCATTACATAATACACAAATCAGGGAATCTGATATACAGCAGGTTGGAGGCCCTGAAGAGAAAACAGCATCATGAGAAAAGTGAAACAGAGGGCCTTGGTGGAAACATGAAGGGGTCAGAATAAGAGTGGAAGGGGCTCCCTGGCGAGGGCCTGCGGGGACGGCTGGGGATGTGTCAGGTGCCTGAGCCGCACTCTGCGCTGGCCAGTGTTGTTGTTACACCGAGGGCAGCGCCACAAGTCCGAAAGTATCGATTTCCCGCCTTGTCGACAGGCAGAGAACTGTCATGTGGAGAGCACTGACCTTGGTACACACACACTCAGACAACTATTCCCCCCGGCCCCCCACGGCACAGAGAGCAGAGGAGAGAGGAGCAGCAGACTCAAGACACAGCAGCGCCATGCAACAAACAACAATAAGCTACCGAGCCTCCTGTCGGGGGGGGGGGGGGGGGGGGGGGGAGAGAAGGTGAGGAGGGAGAGGAAAAAGAGAGAGCTTTCGGAATAAAAGTAGGTGCAGGAAGCGAGAGAAAGAGTGAGAGCGAGAGAGAGAGAGAGAGAGAGAGAGAGAGAGGAGCTAACAGTCAAAGCTGGTGCCAGTTCCCCTGAGTTGTCAGTGGGCAGCCCTGTGTCTGGTTATCACGCTGTTTGAAATGACAATGGCTTGACGTGTATTTTCCTCCTGAGACCCAACTCAGATCTATAAGCCAGAGGGAGGGGGGTAGGGAGGGGTGGGTTAAAGGAGCAGAGAAAAGAAAAGGCTGGTCAGAAAATGAGACGATAGAAGAGCGAGAGGGAGGTATGAAACGATATGAGAAAAAGGGCTGACAAAAATAAAAGTGTGGGGGGGAAGGGGGGGGGGGGAGAGATTGACTCCTTCTGCCTCTGTATCACCGGGGCAGTTGTAGCCTTTGACGTCTACAGAGAGAGACAGAGAGGAAGGAGGAGAAAGAAGGCAGCAGCAGCTCAAGTGAAATGTTTTTCATGTGGAAGCTCCATCAGGATTTGACAACAAAAAAGGGCTCCCTGTCACCTGCAGCAACACAGCGGGGCTCATCCAGCCACTCCGGAGCACAGCGCAGCGAGGCAGACGGAGAAAACACGGCCTACAAAGAGCTGCTCTCCTCGGGTTAGATGAGGGTGACAGACACTTAAGAGACCCAGCTTTAGTCACACATCTCTTGCCTCAGATCAGGGTGTTTTGCTAACAAGCTCCGCAGCAAGTTCCCTCTCTTGTGCACTGAAGCTCATGAATAAAGGCCACTTTTTCATGATGAAGAGTTCTGTGTAGAGTTGTGAGCTGTTCACCAAGTCTCTTTTTTTGCGGGGAATCGCAAAGAAGTGGAGTCCTGATTGAATTAGCTGGCTTATTACTGTTTGACATCATAAGCTTGGCTATAAGGAAGTGGGGACTTGGGAAGTGGATTTAAAAGAGCAGTGTTGGTTTTGGTTCTAATTTTACACTCTCCTGACACACATTATTCCCCTCAGCTGCAGTCAGGCCCAGATATGGTAATGCTAATAATATGTGTGCAAGGGGGTTTAAGTGGCTCTCTTACCTAAATTGCCAAGCCTGGGAAACACAGTCGTCTGTGAACATAGTGGCTAAAGCCTTGTTAATGGTGCGGATGCCTTAAAGCAGAAATAGGGAAATGGGTGTGATAAAAAAAAAAAAAAATCTTTAGAGTGTGATAAGACAGAAAGTTGAGATACTGAGTTATTGTTTCAAAGATTAGAACAAGCAACCTCCCTCATCCTCTGCCCATCTTTGGCTGCTCACAATCCTCTTCAACATGTCTTGAAGGGGAAAAGCACACTGAAATCACTGTTGGTCGTAATACTGTTTGGTAGCCTTGATGCTGATTTTTGCGTCTGTTAGTCTGCTTTACTTTGGTAAAATCAAATAGCTAATTACACTTGCTTTCATGATCTCAGTATGTTAAATCCAAGGGCTTTACCAGTGTTATCTTTACTCACCGAATGACAGAAAGAACCTTTGATCAAGAGTAACAACACATACTCTCTTTAGGTCTGTGCGAAGACACATACACACAAACGCATACTGCACAAATTGAATGAATCTGTTTCATCTGTCTTTTCGACTTTCTATCTCTGCGTGTTGTCGATATTCACCTCCCCTTGCCCGGAGAACATCATTTCTAGAAAGTACAAGTTCATGCTTTTGGAGACGTGTACTGAATAATAACAAGAAAATCACTTTGGATCCTTATTAATCAACCTTCAGTCAAAATGAGTCTATTGTTGATGCATTTACCTGGTCAGTAAAGAGTTAAAAATGTCTGGGGCATTGGTTAACATCTTTATCATTTGTTGAATGTCAGCTTCCTTTGAGAGCACAAAAAGAACACTGTGGCTTTAACCACAGCACCACAAGTGCTCTGACCATTTAAAAACACACAAACACAAACATTGGCATTTATTGCACCTCCCTAAAAATATAGCGGGACAACTGGCAGCAAGCAAATGAATAAATGTGAGCCTCCACAATTAGCCCTTGCTCTCAGTGGATGCATAATGGATCTCGCTACACAAAACGATTACGTGCCACTTGAGATAATGACAGATTGGGCTAAAAGGAGCTACTTTACCCACTTAGTCAGCCCTCTTTGGGGGTATCACGCCGTTTTTGTCTGTGGTGAAAAGGGACGTGCCAGTGAGGCCTGTGGGCCCCTCAGCCTCCCTCGGTGCCAGAGGGCATAAAGCCAAGCGAATGCCCTGCCTGACACATGATCAACTTGGGGACAGGTGACCAAAGCGAAGCAGGCCATTCCTTGCGTTCCACACGAGTTTGCGAGTAATGACATGCCAACATGTCATTGTCACCTCTCGTAAATCCAGGAGGGGAACAGAAACAGGTCAACACTCTCACTGGTGTCAACAGGTATGATGAAAAGAGGGAGCACCAAGGTTACGATATAACCGCGACTGTTTTTCTCTCAGAGAGAGCATCATTGTACTCATTTCAACATCAAATTTGGAGTGTTCTCAACGGCTATCAAACATAGTGTTGAGTGCAAATGCCAGTATCCTATACCGCAACTCCCACGTCACAGTTTCTAAACCACACGGAAATACATCCTGCCTGCAAAATCCAAAAAAAGAATGCCAGGTTGAGTTGAAGTTATTCATTAGTCTAAGATGAAGTCGATTATATGGGACCGGAACTGGCACTGTTTCACTCGGAAGAACAAATGTTTATACCACGATATTGGGTGTGAGAATAAGAACATTTTGTAATTTCAAGTGTATTGATGGCATTAAATACCTATTCAGAGGCAGCAGACTCGTTAAAATAGAGAGGAACAAAGAGAAAAGAATGAAGAGACGAAGAGATAAATAAATAAAAATAATTGCCTCAGCAAACAACACAACTGCATTGCTTTTCATCTCCATCCTTGCTTGTCTGTGTTTTGTTTTTTTGCCCCGGTCTCGTATCTATCCCACGTATTCCCCGCTGTCCGTGACATACTGGAAATGCCTGGTTAAGTGCTGTTCTGACATTAGCTGAGTGTAGTCACAGCGTTTGGCCTGGGGACAAACGCTAGAAAGGCCCTATAAATATGGATGCCACCCACCCCTCCTCTTTCCTCCGGGCTCCCTGATGAGTTTGCATGTGTGTGTGTGTGTGTGTGTCTGTGTCTGTGTGGCACGCCGTTTGCTCTGTCACACCATGTCCCCACTGTTTGTTAACTCACACTGACAGAGATACACTCGCTTGCCCGTCGGTGCTCACCACCTCCGCCTGCTAACCAAGTGCCAAAGAGCTTGCAAATGCTTCAGCCCCTCCTGTAAATAATGCGTCCGCCCAATGCCAGGCTGCTAGCTCGTGCCGCATCCCCGGCTGTCTGAACTATTTCACAGGCTGATGAATCCGTTAGCCTGCGCGTCACTCTCAGTATGCATGTGTGTGCATAATGTGTGTTGTCACCTGCTGTTACGTCGCTGAACATCACGCCCAGAGAGCTTCGCGCTGCATGAAAATGATGCCAACCGAGGCCGGGCGTCTTTCGTCTGTGCCCACCTCTGGCCCCGGCGCTGTGGCGGCACTGTGGTTGCCCGGGGCGGCACTGATGCCAGCACGTGCGACGCTGCAGGAAGGGTCCCCATGGGGAGGAAGTGGGCCATTAGTACAGTCCTTGCCCCGGCGTTTTACTTCACTTCAGTACACATCACAGAGGGCCGCCCTCTCACTAACTAGCTAACACATGCTAATTAGTCTGGCGACAGAGCCCCGTTCCCTCCTTGCTTTGGGAGCATATGTGTAGCTCCAGAGCAAAAGCTGGCTGAGGACTGATGCTGCTTCATTAAGTTTTTATTTTTAATAGCTTTGTTGCACCTCGAATAAAGCAGGAATGTAGTACAGAAGCTTGGTGTTTTAGATTAGCCTGAACAATATGGTTGATGGGGCAAAAACAATGGTAAGAGTTCTTAAAAACGGGTGTGTAACTGTGGGTAACTGACAACTCACGACTTCAAACAGGCTTCTCACATAAATGAACCATTGTGCTTTCTGACTTTCCGTACCTTCTAAGTTAGTGTGGCGTGCCGTCTGCTCTCCAGCCAACTCGCCTCTTCCTGCAATGTCTTCATTTTCTGGAAGCAAGAACAACCACAGCCTTAATGAAAGTTAATGATGATAGTCATAACACAACAATAATCCAGTGGTCTGGAAAACTAATCAATGCGTCTTCTCTCCTTCCCCTAATGACCTGTGAAAACAAAGCAATAAAAAAGGCGGTGTGTGTTTATTTTGGCCAAAGCAACAGGCTGATAAGAGCGTCTGACTGATTAGCGCACCACACAAAGCTAATGTCACCACGCGAGGTAAAGGTGTGTGTGCGTGCGTGTGCATTTCAGAAACTTTCCTCTCCAAAGTTTGCTGGCCAATTTTCATTTCTCATTCACTCTACAACAGTAGACTTGTTGTCTGTGGGTTGGATGAGGATTTCCTGTTTCATGTCCATACACTTTCTTGTTACTGTATCTGTAGTATGTGGTGGTAGTTTGTCATCCCAGTAGTACAATGATGAACACATGTTTCCCCCGTCCTCTGTGAAGTGGCTGACCGGCGTAGCTTTCGTTTTAGCACGCCTCTTGTCTTTGGGTCTCCGTCTGATTCGTCCCAGACTCCGGCCCTTCACCACAAATCACTGTGGTGTGTTGTGTGCAGCTTCCGGACACAAGTGTGGCCTTAAAATGGCACAAAAACATCGTCCCTCAGATTCATCTTCCCCTTTTTGCAGTAAGAAAAACAAAACCAGTGGATCTTTTTTCTTTTTTTTAAACAAGCTGGTGATTACTACAGTTTCTTTACAGTGGGTGTTGGTTTGAGTTTTTTAAGTACAGACAGGGAGAAGAAGGGAAAATATTAGATTTTCAAGGTGATGCAGGAATTATATAAAAAAAGCAACAAAAATAGGAAAGAAATACTACATTGTGCCACTACAAATAACGACCAGTCAGTACATATTTTACATCAGTGGAAATCATGACATGTACATGTGATACACAAACACACGGAGAAAAAGACCATGTTTACATCCTTCTCTTGGGTCCAAACCGAATACAACATATGCATATTGTAGTAGGACACCTAGAGTTTTTGAAATTCTCAGAATTAAAATGATCTAACAAGCCCTGTAATAAATGTATTTCTTATTCCCTGGCCAGATCATACGAATACCTAAACACACAACACATTTCACATGACAACATGGGAGATCAGTGTCAGGTGGATTACATGGAATGATGGGGTGATGTGTCTTTTTTCCCTGCTTGCTGAAGAGCCTGGTGTCCTGATTAAAAATTTCAGCTCCACTGCCTTTCTAATTAATTAGCGAGGCCACTCAGAGGAGCGCTGTGGACCAATTAGTCTCTAGCAAGCCGATGATGCCTATCGCTACAGCATCACTGTACAGCTGTCGCTCGCTGCTCCGAGGACGGCTGGGGATGGACCCTCAGGTGCTCGCACAGGTTCAAACAGCAGCGTGCGTGCATGCACACTACATCAGATGAATGCATTCACACAGCGTAATGATGATAGTAATAACAATAATAATAAGAGTGGATATACAAAATATACAAGTACAGACACACTCGTGAAATCAATATCGGAAAAATTATTTCCAGACGGAGCCCATCTTCCCATTAAATGTAAATGATCATAAACAATACAGTATACCATGTTTAAAGCCTGGATTAAATGGACGGCTCCTGTAACGACTCAGTGAGTCGAAAGGAATCTGTCAAGGGAGTTGGGCTGCAGACAGTGATGGAAAAATGTGCTGATTATTGATAAGTCAATCAACAGAAAATAATCGATGAGAATTTGGGTAATTTAATACCAAACATATTCTGAAAGCCATATTTTTTTAATCTTTTGGATTTTCGACTGTTGATCAGACATAATAATACTTTTTAAGACATCCCTTTCAGTTAGGTTTGGTATCTGACTTTTTTTTTGTTATTTTAGAAATGAAACAATCAACAGATGGTTTAAAAAAGAAAGAACACTTATATATATGTAATAATACTGAAAACGTAAATGTTTTTTACCAACTAAAAATGGCAACTCTGTTCAAAGATACTGTGAGGAAATGCAGCTGGAAAATGTGAATATGCATCGAAAGGAAATTACCAAGACCAACAGTTTGAGTTCTTTTGTTTTGCCATGTTGAGCTGGCTGTGCTTATACACCGTGAATTTGGTTTAACCTACAAGTACCTGACATTGTGAGCTGCATGGCGTTGAAAGTCAGGACAAAAGCCACCTGAAGACACTGAAGCGGCACCTCTTGCATCCTGATAGAACAAGAACAAAAGCGTATGAAATAAGGTGGACCTGTATCCGTTTCTTAGGTCTTGATGATGGGGAATTCATCCTGCATGCTGACCACAGGGCTGGGTGGGGAGGTGGGGAGGTGTCGGCACTTCTTTGGAGGGGTGGCAGAGTTTGCTGACTTTGTGAGAACGGACTACTTATAAGACCGAGGAAGCTCATTTCCACTTCAAGGGGTCGTCTGAAACATGGCATCAGCAGGCCTCTCTGATAACACTTGCTCGCTGCGCACTTCCACGTGTATGTGTGTATGTGTGTACTAATGCATGTGCGCGCCCTTGTGCACAAACACACACACATCATCATCTGATCGTCTCACATCCACAGATACTAATAATGTCTCCCCATCGCCTCCTCTCCTAAAGTCGAATGTTTATTCGTAATTGAGGGAAATGCGCTGATACAGTTTTTCCTCAAGACTGAAAAACAGCCAAAAGCTAAAAAAAAAAAGAAAAAAAAAAAAGTGGAACTTCAAAGCCCCCAATCGTGGTGGTGGTTACACATTAATGAACATATTACACACTTCACACACACAAACAACCACGTAACGTCCTGCAAATAATTCACTTTCTCTCACAAGTTATATTATAAAATGGAGCGCGAGTGTGTTTGCACAACGCAGACACACACTAACATGAGTCACGTTGCAAGCACAAACAGTCAATACTGTAGTGGCTGATTAGTATGAGAAGAGGGGATGAATATTGGAGAAGGGCTCTCTAGAGCCACCCATGAAACATGGAGAGGATGTCAAAGCATTTTGTTCCCATCTCGTTCATTAGATCTAACTCAGGCTAGTGAACGCTCAGAGTGTTTTTGAGTGCATTCACAATCACACACACACACACACACACACACACACACACACACACACACACACACACACACACACACACACACACACACACAAAGACAAAAACACTGTTGGAAACAGTTGTAGTTATTAGATCGGCGTGTCTGACATTTTGTCGACATAAGTAATTAATTTAGCCTTTCTATTGGGAAAGTCCAAAGAGCCCAATTAACATGGCTAATATTGCTGCATCGTGTAAAAACAACCCTTTTTTTTTAAATACAGAGGGAATATTCAAATGACTTGCCTTCATTATTTAAATGTAAAAGCAAAGTCATCACTGGGGAAAGAGAGAAGATGGGATTCACACTCGCAGGAGCAAGAAAATGATAATCAATCTTTCATTTCTGCAAAGCAATCAAACAAACAGCATATGTGATTTTCCTTGATCTCGGTTGTATTTGTGTCATCTGAAATCTGAGGGTTTCTTACAATTATTGTCATTATTTTTCACTAGGAATTCAGAGGCTTATTTTGTATGAATTGACTAAGAGCCATGTTGCAGTGATAATTTTGAATTATTAAATAAATAAAAAAATGACAGATTCAGATATCTTGACAGCATGTTTACATGAGCCTAGAAGCAGTTTGGTATTGGTAATGAAATGATCCAGTAAGTCGAGGCTTTAGAGAAAAAGGAATTTAGACTTTTACAGTTGGTTCAGTACACATGCTCAGACGACAAGGCCAGGACTCACCCAGTAGCCAAATCCCACGGCTTTAAAAGCAGCACGCTGCAAAAATGGAATCAGACAAATAATATTCTTAATTTAGAGAGTGAAAATGTAAAAGGTCAGAGGCAGGAGAGAGGGACATTTTATAGTTTACTTGAATCTGTTTTTATAGATCGCTATTGTGGTACTGTGTTTTCTATTTTCACGGCTCGTTGGGGTATTTGTTTTCTAGTGAACTCAGGGGCCCCACTACTGCAAGGCCCGGGCTCTTGGCTCCACTCTCCCACTCGTATAGCTATAACAAAGTCAATATTACAAAGAGGTAACACATGTCGAGGTATGCTTCAGGCCTGCCCTGGTGCTGTGATCCTGGATTGGGACACACACACACACACACACACACACACACACACACACACACACACACACACACACACACACACACACACACACACACACACACACACACACAGTGTAAAAGAATGTATGCCTTCAAAAGTAGGCTGCCTTCCTCCATGAAGAAAAAATGTATGCCACTTTTTTCATCTCTTTGCAAATTTCTTCTCTGGTTGAAGCTGGTATTTTGGCTTTCACACATGTGAGATTGTTCATGTATGTGTGTGTGTGTGTGTGTGTGGGAGTGTGTGAACTTCTCTTCCTACACAGTGTTATGTGTGAGCGAAAAGTACTTGTTGGTGTCTGCGCGTTCACATACATTTGGTGTGTGTGTGTGTCTGTGTGTGTGTGTGAGGGCCAGTTTGTTTTGTTTTTCCCTTACTTCAGCACATCTGAGAGAGCTTTTCTGGAACTCCTGAGCCCTGTCCAAACAAAGATGGCCGAATGTGAGGGATGAAGGGGAGGTGGATCAGGGTGTGCGTGCGTGTGTCTATGTGTGTGTATGTGTGTGTGTGTGTTTGTGATTTTTCAAGTAAGCCGGGACCAGAAGGGCCTTGCGAAAAACCAAAAAGAGGGAGGGAGAAAACCGAGCCCCTGAGAAAGGCAGCTGGAAACACGGAGACTTGCGGTCTTTCTCCCCCTCATCCCCCACCTCTCTCTCTCCCTGGTCCAGCTGCACTCAGATGTGTCTGCCTGGCCCCCCCTCCAGAATCCCCCACCATCCACCCACCCCTGCGCTCCCAAGCTCAATGCCACTGCCAAGGAGGGAGAGAAAGAGGGAGAGTGTCGCAGCTGGTAATACTTACTGGCCATTTTGCCGCGGTAAAGGCATGAGATTCATTAGGCCAGGGCCCGCGTGTTATGTGCTGAGTACCGGCGGTGTTATTGTTAGGATGTGGTAAATTTATAAATATGGAGGGGTGAGGGGGATTTGGGGGTGCAGGAATCTAAGTGGAAGGGCTGGAGAGGAGCGAGAGAGTGAGGTGGTGGTGGCGGAAGGGGGGGGGGGGGGCGACATGCCACTCATTAAATCCTCTGCCACAGTCTTGTTTCTCATGATTGGGTGGCGATAAAAAAAAGTCTGTCACAATTTGTCAAAGTTAATGACTCAATGGCACACCAGCACTCACGCGCTGGAAGACACGCTAACATATGTCGAATTAGTCAATAGCTTTATAATTGAAGTAATAAGGATTCCGTCTTTAGCCAAATGAAGCGGACTTAGAGGGCCCTCAGAGGGGATTTTGCAGTTTGGTCAGGTCGATTGCAGAATGGCAATCACCAAGGCTTAGCACTGCTTTCCTCACGCAACTGTAAGTTTCTTTCTTTCTTTCTTTCTTTCTTTCTTTCTTTCTTTCTTTCTTTCCTCCCTCCCACCTCCTTGAGCTGTGTCTTCTTTATGACCTGTGACTCTGGAACAGCGTCTAGCCTCCACTTCAGCTCCTCTATCTGTGAACTTTGTAAGACTGATAAAGACACACAGATGGACTCCTTTGGTTTGCCGTCTCCCTCCCTCTCTCTCGTTGTCCCACCACACACACACACACACACACACACACACACACACGCACACAGAGTCGTCCAAAGACACTCCTCACTACTCTCCCTCATTGTGTGGCTTTGGGAGTGACATGCTTGTCATTGCAGAAATGTAGCCATTGGTTAAACACTCTCTCTTCCTCTCCCTCCCCTCTCTGTCCATATCTCCGTCTTGTGTCCTGTTTTGTCATTTGCCGACTGGCTCTGTAAATACGAATAAAAGTTGCAGCTTTTTGTTGGAGTGTTGCTGGAGTGAACAACGAAACTGAATCGGGAGTCTTCTCGCTATGCTGGCTGAGGTAAATGATTGCACAAATCTGTAAATAACAACAATCTGGGCATTGATTTTTCTTTCTTCTTGTTGCTCTGACACTTTTTGTGATATTCTAATAATGTCGGTGGATAGCACTTGGTTGCAAATAATCTGAAGAGAGCAATTATTCCTAGTTCAGCATAGTTTATACATAGTTGTTGTGTTTCTGCAGCTGTTGGGTTTGCAGGCCCAGGTGTTTACAAGTAAACCACCATGCTGACACACTGTTTGAACAAAACTCTGTGGAAAGAAACAAATATTATTGCCCAGTCGTGTGTCTTGAAAACCAGCCAATCTGTCTGCAGTAGTGTTCGGTTTAGTTGAAAAAACACATACACATAATTTGGAGATTGCTTACACACAATTAGTGCAGCCGTTTTTACATTAAAAATGGTCAAAGGAAATAAAGAGCTATTGGCAAGATTACGTCTCGGAACTCTTCCAAGAATTCTCTGGCTGCAAGCTAGTTTGAGTGGGGGAAATCACTGAGCGTGTGTGTGCATGTGTGTGTGTGTGTGTGTGTGCATGTTTGCATGAGAGGGAATGTGGGAGAGTGTGTGGGCGTTTGTATGTGTGCAGTTCAGGAGGTAGAGTCCCACCCTGTAGACTAGTGTGATGACTAAATGTCAATTTGGGGGAGTCTCAGCAGTGCTGGCCTCCTGTCGTCACGCTGCTTTCAAGTCTGCACCGTTTGTGTGTGTGTGTGTGTGTACCGTCGCCCACGCCAACCAATGATCGCTATGGAGATGTCCCCTCGCAGAGATGGGTCGGCAATATGTCTGGGCTCTGACTAATACTTTCTGTTTGTGTTAGGGTGTAGATGGGGAGGGAAGTAAAGAGCAGACGATGTCGGTCATCTTCTCTCCCCTCTCTCCATTTCCACCAACCCGACCCCCTCCACCACTCCTTCCATTTTTCTCCTGTCCCCTTCCCTTTACTGCCTCGCTCCTATACCTCAAACATGTGTCCGGTCGTACTGTGTGGTCATGTCACTCCCTCAAGTCTCCAGGCAGAAAGCAAGCATTCTGGTCCTCAGTGTGATATTTGCATTCGGCGGGGGCAACCAAAGGGCCAGCGAGTGCAGGTGTCAAGTCTGACAGGGAGTTGTCCATATCTGGCTCCTTCTGATAGGCTGAAGGTCAGAGCAGATCGAGGATGCATTGACGACAACAACCTCTTTCATTTTCTTTCCTTTCCTGTCCACACAATGACCAGTGATAAGGGAGCGTGTCTTTGAAGAAAGCAAAGCCAAACAACTTGCAGAGCGAATATCTGGCTTTTTATTTGACTTCCTTGCGAAAAGCAATTAGTTCAACACATAATTAAGTGACATTTGGATTATTGATTAATCGTTGAATTGATTTATGACGCAAAATGATCACATAATTGCTGGTTGCAGCCTCTCAAACAAGTGGATTCTCCTTTCTCCAAGTAGATTTAATTTGTTTTTTAGACACTTGGGGAGACGAAGAAACAAATAAGAACTTTTAAATTCTTAAAGAATTATGACATATGTACTGAGCAGGCCATCCATAGTACTATTAAACGATAAAACCAGTCGATGATATTGGTCACGCAGTCTAATTCATTTCGATATTCAGTTGAACTGTAACACCAACATAGAGTTCAGTTTATCATATAAAATAAACTTGTTCCAAAAGTTATATCTTTTGCACAGCATTTGTTTTTTTACCTTCTATACCTCCCCTCATCAGCTTTCCTCTGCCTCCTCCACCTTTGCCGCAACACCTCTTCCTCACCTTTCCCGTACAGCAGCTTGCCTGACTCCCCCACCCCCCCCCCCCACTGCTCCCCTTTGCTATCTCACTTCTCTTCCTTTTTGTCATCTTTCCCTTCTTTCTCGCTCTTTATCTCCCTCCATCCCCTCCCTGCCTCCCCTAGCACCCTTCTTTGAACCTGGCCTTGTGTCTGTGGACCCAGAGGTCTGTCACTGGGCAGATGGTTTGATCTCTGGCTGGGGAAATGCTTTGAGGAGAGCTGAGAGGGGCCAGGGGCCTGGACTGGGGGGGCCTCTGCCTGGACCTGCTGTCTACACAAAAGATGGGAGAAACTGCTGCTCCCTTGATGCTTGGGTATTTGAACTGACAGTGTAGTCCAGTGTTAACGCTGTGGTACAGCTCTCCATCTATACAGGCTGCACTGACTGAGAGCATGGCATATGATAGCCAGATCACAGGGTTGTGTTCCTGTCCAGTATTGGGATATTATTCCCCTTCTGCTACTCGGTTTCGCAATATCAAAGCCAGCTGGGTCCTTTTTCCCGTTCACTTCATAAACAAGCATGACTGTCCCGAAGTACACGCACGGCTATTTATCATGCGAGTGAGTCAGACTGAGAGTTTCGTCATTGATGTGATTTGAAATGTTTCGGGGTGGTTCTGTGACTGTGTCAATCCACATGGAAAAAAGTCAGGAATGGTGGAAGCAGGAATGTTGCTTGCTGGATTGTGGAGTAATACGACGGGTGTTGTGCCTGTGTATGTGAAAGGAGTTTCAGAGCGTGAGTCACATCTGACGGCTGGCAAACGTAAGACGACAGGACTGGACCTCCGGTCAAAGGTGAAACTGGACGTCATCTGGAATGAAAGATATCATCAACACTCACAGTTCAGTTATTGAGATTGTCCAGTTATGAACTTCAGATTTATGTTCCTGATTAGTGATTTGTATCAATGACGGCTGTATTGCAATTTCATTAGCAGGCAGCAATCCCACATGTTGCGTGTGTTCACAAAAAGGTGGGAGAAAGGGTTCCATGTGTCAGATGGCATCACCAAAAGGCGGGGAACTGTGAAAAACAGCGAGTCCTGCCAAACTGTGACTTTATCTCTCAACAGTAATCTTGTAATCTATTACATTTCAACCAGACTTGTTATTTTCTATCACTTCGGCCCAATTGAGCCGGCTTGAAGTGATGACCCCTTTATTCTTTAGGCCAGCAGGACCTAGCATGGCTACATCAAGACACAACTTTGCGACAGTAATAGCAGGTGAATTACAACACAATCTGAGAGGCACTGCCAAACATCTGAAACTTCTTTTTCTTCGACACAATATGTTCACAGGTTAATTGTATCATTCCCCAGTCTTTGTTAAATGTTTATTTTACCATGCTCACTTCATTTCCAAATTTGGCCCTTTTGGGTAATTCACAGTTACTAACATGCCTTCAAATGGCGCTAAATCTAAACATTGTGATAACTCTTTACATGAATTGAATTAGATGTGAGGCACATTCACTGATTGACATGGAGTCTCAAAATCTGTCAAGTCACAAAGAGCATTAATTAAGGGTGCGTGCAAACAACAGACATGGCTGCTTCCATTCGTTTGGCTTGAAGACAGGAGAAAGAGAGGAAGAAAAGAGAGGGGTCCCAGGTCTCCACATGAATACATGAAAACACATGCTTCTCTTCTCCTTCTGTAATCCACCAGGGACTCACGCCCCATTTGGTTCCCATTAGCATAGCTCTGGTCGCTCTGCCCCGTGTCAAAGCCCAGACGCACAGCTGCACAAAGGACAGGGACCTCTGGCTCTGTGACTGCCAGCCGCTGGGCTGCAAAACCAGAACTGACACGGAGGACGGGCCCTTACACTGTGGGGAATTCCAGAGGGAAGAAGCTCGTCTAGTCTGTCGACTACAGTTCAGTACAACAGTTTTACACTGAAGTCGGTGTGCACGTGATGAATCATTGTTTATTTTGTAGCACTTTGTGAGGCAAGAAAGCTCTGTTTCAAGTCAAATCCAATGTATGAAATCAAACAAGCAAAAATTAGCCATGGCATGAGGTATTTGCTCCCCTGTATTTTGTGGCGTGCTGTGTCTGACTCCAAAGACTTTCTTTATTTGCCGTGTTTTATTTGTCACCTGTTTCCAATATGAACATCGTGAAGTCCTGATCTATCTGACGGAGTCAGGGCCTTGTTTTATGAGACGCAAAGCTGCTGTGCCTCTTTTCCTTCACACGTTGGCTGCACATTTCTGGCAGGAAATTGACGGCATTTCAGCAGCTAACTCATGGATGAGATAATACCTTGTGGGTGGAAGAGAGGACAAGATGCTCCCAGTGTTTTACAGTGACCCTAAGCAGAAACAAATTTAAATCCGAAGCTGCTGCTGCAAAGACGCACACATATGCGCATGTACACACAGGGTTTCCATTTAAATCTCGGCTTTGCTTAACTCACCAAACAAGAGATGTGGTCTGTGGCTGTGTGTTGAACATGGTAACGGTTTGAATTAAAGTAGGAGGAACAATACCCGACCAGCATCGAGCAGCTGTCTGGGTTGGCTTTTCCACTGCACGCTGTCAAGGGAGGATACAGAGAGGCTGAAAGGGACTAGTGGTGTTTTAGTGGTGTTTTCGGTGGCATAATGTCACAACGTCAACTTTAAAATATGACAGGGTAGTAAAACTGTTGTACAGGATCGCATTTTAGGAGCACAATCAGTCCTATGGCTTCATAGTCTCTGTCTTTGTCGACCTCTACATATGCTGCTTGGGACTCATTTGCATGTGATTCTGGGCCATGTTGCCATGTCTTTCCCAGTCTGTTTAAAATCCATACTGGACCCGGCTGTCCAGGCTGAATCCATCTTGTTCTGCAGCTCCTCTTTCCCGCAGTTCTTCAGTCCATCTGTCCCACTAACAGTTTTTTAATTGAGAGTCCTCCCCAGACTGATGCTGGCCATTGCTGACTGTCAGTGTTTATACAATTGGGCTGGGACAGGGACTGTGAGCCAAGCAAAACATCCATGAAACATCAAGCCCCCAGCTAAACAAAGTCCAGCAGTGAGACACACACACACTTGAGCCAGATAAGGGTTGAAAACGATGCTTTCTGAACGCAGCTAGGTTAAGCTGTTGACCATAGCGGTAACGCGGCAGCTGTGTGAGAGTGTTGACTGTTGTCTAGCTCTAATTACTGCAGCACGGTGGGATTTTCTTCACTCGCTAACAACTTTCACTGTCGAGCTGCTCATTTTTCTCGAGATTTACGAAGTCACACACACTCGCTCACACACACCCCTCTGTCCTATTCCTCACCGGTTTCCTCTTTCGTTGGAAGCCAAAGAGGAAACCCTGGCGAGACGCTAGCACAGTGACTAATGCTGTGTATCTGGCCGGGCCTCAGATAACATAGCCTCCTCCCCTGCCTGCTGTGACAAATATGTGCGAGTGTAGCGGTGGGATCCGGGCCCAAGCATGTCCCTGACCCGGCTCAGGCCAGACACAGGTTAAGCCACGGCCAAATGCAGCCCAGATCCAAGCTGGCAACAGAAGCAGAGTAGTTTTGAGTACGTGAGAATCATGAGAAGAAGTCTTGATGATGATTCTGTCTTACTTGTTTCCTCTGACAAGCCACACACGCAGGCAAACTCACATCCTTGATGATGTTGCTTTTGATGGCCATCTTTGACACATCCGTCTGCTGCCTCTCTTAAAAAAACCCCGTCTGTAATCACTCTGTAATCTTTCATCTTATTCTGTGTGATCAATTCTGATGCCGTCATATCAAACATTTCCCATGTTGCGCTTCTCTTACAAGTTCCTAACTGAACGTGGAACAGTGCGCAAATGAATCCCAAGAAAATAACAGGCAGAGTACGTCCTCTCCCTTCCCTTTTCTCCCGTCAGTGCCTCTTCAGTTGAGGGCGCTTGCTGCTTTAATGCTCCTTAATGCTGCTGTCTGCTTAATGGGCCAGATATGAGAGGTGCTGCTCGCCAGCGTAATAAGTCAGTGATTAGAGGGCGCCTTGTCACAGCAGCAGCCCCGCAGACAGTGGCACGCTCTAATTGCCGTATTAGACGCCCCTTAACTATCTTGTCAGCTGTCAGACCCGAGCTCATAAACAGCAGAGGTGCATTTGATATTTCCAATTGTTTATTTCCATCTGCTGCCGCACAGAGAGGTAATTAGAATAGGGTTGTGTTGTGTGACATCACCGTGCTAAATTTGGGTACTCCATAATAGAGTTTGCAAAAAAAAACAAAAAGAGTTCTATAAAGGGGAAATTCGTCTGTGGCAAAATTTCTGGTATGGAATCGCAACTAATAAAAATGTATTATTTTAGTTCTTAGCATTGTTGAAGGTTTCTAGAGAGCAGTGCAACAACAGTTTCCTGACCATTTAAGTTCAATTTAAGTTAAACACATTGTAGATGCATCCATAACCATAATTAAGATCTGGTGACAAGATTGTAGGCTACGTTATGGGTATATTACATGGTGACAATATGTCGTCGGAAACTGCATTTGAATGTGAAGAACTGGAAAATAAAACAGCTTTCTGAGTGCAGCCTGTGTCGGAAAGGTTTGAGCCATGCCTGGTCAATGAATGTCTGCTACATAAGTGTCCTCGAGTCGAACGCTGAACTCACTCATTGCACGTAGCTCTGGATAAGAACGTCGGCTCAGGTCATAATGTATGTACACTCAAACTGACACATGGCATGTAATCCTCACACACGGTGAGGATTGCCGTGCGTGCACCTGGAGAGCTTAAAAATGGTGAAAAGTCAAATAATATCAGCCTCCTGTCTCATCCGGTGTCAAACAGTGAGAGGTGACATGGTTAGAAGTGGGGTAATGTTGTGTTTAATCTCGGATTTGCCCATGTTCATTTTGACACCTCCAGTTACTAATCTGGTTTACGACACCTTAGGGCGAGCAAGGGCTGGGGGGGGGGGGGGGGGGGGTATTCTGAGTTCGTTTATGGTCCCTTAGTAGATTATGAGTGAGCTGGGTTTCATATCCTGAATTACAGGATATTGGTCCAATCCACAGAGTAGATAAGGCCATTTCCTGCTGCTGAACACCAGCATGTGCTCTCGGGTCAATACTGGGGCACAGAAGGAAAGAGCACAAATATTCGGTCACCTCTAATCGTGCCTTGACCTCAGCTGTGTGACGTAAAGGCTGATCTGTGCTGCGGATCCTTTTCTATCTGGAAGTGCTGATCGACTGTTTCAGACATTGTGAAATATAGGTTGCTGGCGCAGACATGGACTCCAACCTACGATCCTCCGTGTGCACGTCTGTGTCACATTATTGTCACGCCGTTGCCTTATGAGACTCACAGCGAGACAATATGCGATAGCATATTTAGTACGGATTGTAAATTCATAAAGTGTCATGCTCTTATAAGTAGCTTTGGTTTGAGGACAAGCAACTTGACATGGATCTCTACGAATGGTGCCGTCGCATAAAAATATGACAAGTTTCCTGAGTTCTGGATTATTAGGATTTTCCTGTGAAAATAAATAGGCAACCACTCACAGCAGTCACCTTGTACACTACACCCTAACGTCCTGCCTCAAGCATTCCTAAAGACATTTTTGTTTTCCTTTACAGCCTAAATAACTAACACGCCTAAGTCATTCGCCACTGACTCAACAACATATGTGCCAAATGTAAAATACATTATCCTTATCGAGTGGAATTTCTGTTTATTGTGCCAAGCTATTAACTATTTAATTCTAACATCAGCAGCCAACACACTTGCAGCACATGTTTAACAAGGAAATACAGTATTTGATTTGAAAAAGAGAGACGTGCTTTACGAGTGAAACGGGTCCAATATTTCTTCTCCATAAGCAAGGTTTGCTGCACAGATCCCCCTGCATCTGCAGATTCTCTTTGAGGCAGTTTAGGTGTTTGCAGGAGTGTGACTATCTTTATCCATCAATTCATCAAAAACATGTCTGATAAACAAAGGGCTGCCAGTGCTTATTAAGATTCATGTTTCTAATTCCTTTTCCTCTTTTGACTCCTTTTATTCTGTCTTCTTGTTTCTCCATGTCAGTGTAAAATGTACGGCTTGCAGCTGCGACGCTTGTGACGGTAGAGCTGTATTCATTCGTGTGGATTTCTGTATATATACCGTACATTTTCTCCCTGCTGTACAATCTCTTTATTGTTTGAAGAATGTGAAACATCATCTCGCTGCAAAAAAGCACCTGGATTTCTGTTTGAGTTTTTAACAGCCCCTGATGAAGGCTTAGGCAGACCATGCATTGTGCTGTGTACTGAGTTGCCCTCGTCAAGTCTGGACACTTAACCTCTCACGACTAAAAGCTTCCCGGGGTCAGACTAAGTGCAGCTCCAGTGTTGAGTAATGGAGCCTCAGTCAAAACAAGTTCAATTTCTGCATTTTTAGGAGGGGAAGTCCTTTGTCGGTTCTCATGAACTCTGGGAAATGACAGTATGGAGCAGCACATTCATGCATTGGAATGAAATAGTAGTTTCTTTATCACAATTGTCACATTTTTAAGGAAGTCTGATCATTTCTCCCTGTGCTTCTTCTTTTTTTTTGTGTTAGCTGATAACCGCTCATTCTCAGTCCTTGCTTTATCATCTCTCCTCTGTGCTTGAGCTGTGATTGATGTGGATTTGTCTGTTTCTGTCTCTGCAGGCCATTCGCTGCACACTGGTGAACTGCACATGTGAGTGTTTCCAGCCAGGGAAGATTCACCTACGGACATGTGACCAGTGCAAACATGGCTGGGTAGCTCACGGTGAGTCAATTCTTTGTTAGGGTGGCAGGTTTATCTGAATATGGTTTCATTCAAAATAAATTACTTAAATTACAACACATGCATCTCTAATGTTTTGTGTCATTTTGTATTTGCTGCAGCCAGTATAGCTTCTCTCTGTCTGTGGTTGTGAATGTACTGAAATCCAAATGTTTTTACTCATTTTCCGTAGTAGAAGAAACTTTGCTTTCATTGTCTTGTTTTTGCACCTTTTTGCCAAAAAAATAAAACAAAAAAAAATAAAACAAAACTCGACAGATAGAGAAGCGAGAGACCACACCTCATGAGTTTTTCACGCGGGTGTAAAAAAAGGGGAGAGGAGGCAAGAAAGTACAAAGAGAAGGAGGAGGGTGAAAAAGAAAACACCTGTTTGGCCTGCGTCTGCACGAGAGTGAGCCATGGGCCCTACAGCGGATCGCACAGGACCCCATTGACTATTTTTTAATCTCTCCCTCTGAACTGTCAGGCGCTCATCTCTCCTCTCCACCACTTTTCATTTCATGTCGGCATTGGCAGGGACTCTGACAAGTAGTTCTTCATTTTTTATTATGTTCGTGTCTGGCTGCGCTGTGTGTTGTCAGGCAAAGCGCTCGTCAGCAGGAAAAAGCCGTCCCGGGATCAGAGAGAGACCCAACCAGGTGTCACCCAGACAGACAGGGGGGGGGGGGGGGGGAGGTATGAGGGAAGGGGAGAGAGAGGGATTGAGACAGAGAGGAAGAAAGAGAGAGTCGACCAGGTGTCGCGCAGACAGCCGGAGAGGAGAAAGAGGTGACTGAGGTTGCGATACAGGGGGCAATAACAAAACCTGACATGCACTCGCGATTAATCTCGACGAATTACTTTTTTTGAACCTTTGACTTCATTGTGCCGCCACTTCTGAAACCAGACCTACTTCCTTGAATTCATAGTACGTAAACCATTTGAGCACACACCTGATTAGAAATAAATAAATCGGATAAAATAAGTGTAGCAACAAGAAATGCAAGTCCAGCCACAAACAGAGAGGAATGAGATTTAAAACAGTTTGGCTGTAATGGAGGTTGGAAGCGAATAGAAAGGGAGATGTCAGAGCAGCATGAATGTTAAAGAGAAAGAGATTAGATTAGATGAAAAGAATGGCAGATAATTACATGAGTGTCATTGCTTTTATCTGATTGATATGTTCTTATCAGCTAGTGCTGACCGTGCAGTAGCCCCCGAAAGAAGATTTGAGATGAGGAGGAAACTTTATCGTGTGTGAGTTTCCTTTTTCTTTGTTTTTGTTTCTCATCTTGTCACCCGGTGATTCCCGCAGCTCTGGACAAGCTCAGCACCCAGCACCTGTACCACCCGACCCAGGTGGAGATCGTTCAGTCCAATGTGGTGTTCGATATCAGCAGCCTGATGCTGTACGGCACCCAGGCCGTACCCGTCAGGCTCAAGATCCTTCTAGACCGCCTCTTCTCCGTGCTGAAGCAGGAAGAGGTGCTGCACATCCTGCACGGCCTGGGCTGGACCCTCCGAGACTACGTCAGGGGCTACATACTGCAGGTCAGTGACCAACACGCATGCTACACGTGTAAAGCATCAAATAGGTTTCGTTTAAATGTCAAGACCAAGTATTAGCGGTGCATCCTCTATACTTAAGCACAAATGCATCCCTGCCCATGCTTTTATTTGCTGGCAATTTGCGATGCTTTTTGAAAGTGGGAATAATGTACGCAGTGATCACTCCCATTACTTCTCACCACGTGCATCGACAAATTTCTCCGGCACTGCAGTTATTTTGAGAGGTATTGATCACAAGCACAATAGTGACAATCTAAGCCACTTCAGTCCCATTGCCCATCCATTTTCCTCACATTTTCCCTGCTTTTACTTCTACTTCAGTCTGCCCTGCCCTGTAAACACTATGCCCCTCCGCTGGGAAAGGAATATAAAACAAAAAAATAGAATAAAGAGGAGAAAAAATGTCATGCCAGCAAACTATAAAACCACTGTAGTGCGTTTCCTCTCTCCATCTATCCTTCCCTCCAATACTCCCTCCCATATAATTGCAGTCAGACACATTTCTCAATCAAAGGTACGGAGGTTTTGGTGTTGAAACCCAAACCAAAGTGTTCCTGAATGAATTAGTTAAGAGCAAGTGAACATGTGCATGCGGTTAGTGTGTGCGCGCGTGTGTGTGTGTGTGTGTGTGTGTGTATACGTGTGTGTCTGTTGTGTGCACATGTGCTTATCTGCATGCGTACATGGTTTAGTCTTCCAAGAGTGTAAGTGGAACAGCATGGTGAGGAGAGGGTGGTTTGTATGTGGAAACAGCTTCTGTGAGTAAAGCACTCGCAGACCCAGTCCCGTTTTCTTAAAGTCTTTAAGAACACACGCACACACACACACACACACACACACACAAAATAAACAATAGCAGCCCAGCCGTTATATGGAACTACATTCATGTAGAAAATATGGTTTGCCATTTGAGATTACAATTTACAGTTAATAAAAACAATTGTGAGTAAAAATACATTTAACAATTATAAATATCAGAAAATCTGGTAAATTAAAGAAATATAATATAATATTCCCAGTCATCAATTTATATTTTTCAGTAATATTAACCAGTTTGGGCCATTTTTACATTCAAATTACATTTGCTTATTTTTCCTAATTGAAACAAAAAACTATTTAATTATCAATAAAACCGAATTGACTGATGGTTTGGTCGATCAAATGTCTGAACCCAAGATGATCCTCAAATGTGTTGTGAACATTAAACCCGAAATTATTAAATTTGAAATAATATGAAACAGACAAGCAGCAAATCTGCTTAGAATATTTAACACTAAAATAATAATCAATCATCTAAATTCTTGCTGGTTAATCACCTTTGACTAACTAATTAATCGGCTGACAGTTTCCACTCTAAAAAAAAAAATGAATTTCAATATTTTCCCCGTTACTAAACTAGACTAAACATAACTAAACGCTCCAAATCTGCAGAGCGATACGGCCTTGCATTGTGCAACCATCGGAGCACTGTGGTTCTCATCGTCGTAGCCTCTGAGTTTGCATCAGCTGGCTCTAATAGTCAGCTGGTGGGAGCATCGTCGCTCAACTGCTCAGCCTCATGTCACGCTACCGGCTAAATCCTCTAGATCTCCTCAGAAGGGCTTCAAAGGGGCCGCGTGCCGGCGAGAAGCAGCCAGTCACTTAAGGACAGTAAGTAGTCATTGTACGGCCCTATTAGCCTGTAAGTAGCTATGAAATTCAATCATCTTCCTTCGAGCCTCCGGCCAACGCTTTGTGTCAGGGGTTTGCCCCCCCCCCACCAGCATGCCGCGTTCAAAGAGAGATGAAATGAGTAGAACACTATTTCAGACCACAGATACGACGTTGTCTTTTTGATTTTGACGTCAGGGGACATCATTCGATGATAAATTACTTTACTGCGAAAACTCACAGATTTAGAATTTGAATAAAAATGTTTTGGTATTTTAATTGATATTGTAATGAGATATGCTATAAATCACTGTAATTATACATCAAATACAGCACCTATTTCTAAATTATATTCAAAAGAAGCCTCACTTACAACACATTTCACTTGTTCTCTTTGTCCAACCCCCTTTATTTCGACTGTGTCATAATGCGTCACAATAAGTTTAGATCGAGAAAGGAATGTGTGTGTGTTTGGTGCATTGCGTTTGCTGGGTGTCAGTGTGTTTGGGTGTCAGTGATGCGCCAGAGAACTCAGGACATCGAGCTGACAGAGTTTACCTGCAGCTCCTCTGATGCCTGACCACCTGAATGTATGCAGCGCAGGAAGAAGGGAAAAAAAAAAGCACACTTATATTCGACCAATCAAACAGAGAAAAACCCCCGGAAAACACAGACACAGCTTGGCATCAGTATTCTGCCTTCAGACCAACACATGATTTCAATAGCTGGCAGGCCTACGGAGTAGTCATATTAGAAAAGAGAAGGCCTCGTTGCTCAAAATCACGTTGTACACCCCCTTCATGACACCGTTCTACTCTTCGTGCTTTCGTTTAGGGAAGTGAATGCCAGTGTTTGTGGCACCCACTGATGCTCAGCCTACTTCTTCTTATCTTCATTTATATTCTTCAAGTGCAAATCGCACAGCTGCGGAAAAAACAACTTTGTCTTTCGTGCTCACGGTGATTTTGGTGCTTCCCTCTACGGTTGCCACGTTCTGTGCTTCCTCCACCTGGACACTGCTGAGCAGGATTACATCACCAAAAACAGTTTTCTCCCGATGAGGATCTTTAGGATATCTCCATACAGCGGAACACTCGTGTACTTTACGTATACATTGATGTACAACTCTAGCCAACCACTCGTGTTTTGCTCGTTCATATCAGAAGCATCAGTGCTGTCTCATCACCGCCCTGCGTACCATCGCATTTTGGAAAACCAGCATCATTACTTTAGTGTAGATTACCCTGCAGAATAAACTCTCAACAGTAAAGTAACACTACAAATACGTCGCCTTAGCGTTTAAGTTTTGATTTACAGAAGGAATTAATTCACGTCAACCTCTGAGATACACTTTGCCCTCTTCCGTCCTCACTGCCATTCACTGCATGTCATTCGCAAACACATTGTAGAGGCGTGACTAAATATGCGTACACTGTGCAATTTATCTTTGTAATAGGCTCCTTTAACTAAATAAATAAATCAATATTATTAAACATGAAACGGCTTATCAAGCGGTTGGAATTTTGATTTGTAAAGGAGAGGAATTATACATGACGTCAATAACCATTACAATGAATGATTGTCTTTCTCTCCCTCGCCTGTCCTTCTATAAACCGTCTGAAGCCTGACCTTCAGTCCACAAACTGCTCTCTCATAGTATTAACACACTTGTACACCAGCAAATCCATACAGACAGTTTCTGCAGTATTAAACATAAACAAATGTACGCACGCAGGTTTGTTTATGTGTCCAGCTGAATCTAAGTTCCCAATGAACACGTTCTTGCTGTCGGAAGAGAATAACTCCCTCCTGTCATCACATTCTCAAGAGTTGAAAAGTTATTGAATGACCTTTGCAATGTCCGTTACCATGGCAGTAGTAGTCTCGTGTTCGAGGAAATATTCTGAAAACTCACACAGCCAACTTTACTTTGTAAAAATACATGGTTTTGCTGGCTGGATGACGTTTGTTAACAAAGTGGGATCTGCCGCTTCTTTAGATCAATTGATCACAGCTCTCCATAACGTATTCAAGTTAACCGAGTTGACATATGTGTCTGACTGCATACACATCTACATTAAAATATACTTAAATAGTCTTGAATCTGTACATATGGTAAATGGACTTGCATTTTATATATAGCCTTTACGCAAATCACTTTACACTACATGTTAACATCCACACACGCGTGCAGACACTGATGATACAAGCTGTCCATCAGGATGTAAACTACTGCTTATTTACACACACTGATGGCACGGCCTTCAGGAGCAATTTGGGGTTTGATATCTTGCCCTATATAGTCTGCCTGAAAACAAAACTAAGCAAAAAGGAACAGAACAGGCGTTAGCATTTGGCTGTTGACAGAAAATTACCTTGAAATATAATTTACAAAGTACAATATGTACAAAGTAAAACGGCCTTGCTTTAAGGCTTAAGACTATTTATTTCCCACATCATCGAAAGGCTTTAAAAGGGTTGTGTGAGTCTGAGAGGCCGGAGAATTATCTCAACTCGAGTAATTTGAAGAAACATGAAAAAATGACAGAAAGTTACGTGCGTGATATTTGATTCTACCGTCTTCACTGCATTATGTCTCTGCTATTTCACCCCTGTCTCCCCCTGGCTGAAGTTCAATCCAAGGCATTATGTGAACAACACAGACACATTTATTTGTTGCCAGAATTCTTTGCCCTTCACTTTGTCAGGACTTTCACCTTCTCCACTCCTCGGCCCTTCATCCTTTTCTCCCTCCCTCCCTCTACTCATCCCTCTCTCCTCTCCCGTGGTTGTTTCCAGACAGACCCACAGCCAATGTGCACCAGATGCCCTCCCACCTCCGCAGCCTGTCACTGCTCACTGCTCTGTTCGATACAGACAGATGGAATTGCTATCAGTACTGGCTCCTCTCTCGCTCTCTCTCTCTCTGTCTCAGCTCTGTCTCCCACACTCCACACTGTCTATTTTGCCTTCCTCTTTCTTATCCCTTACCAAGTGAAAAATAAGTAGAGAGAGAGAGAGAGAGAATGAGTGGAAAGAGAAGGAGAAGAGAGACGCAGCCTTTTCAGCCAACATGTGGACCAAAGCCCTGGGTTTTCCTGAGCGACATTCTCAGTAATGTTCTGTCCTTGTAGAACATTGGGCTGCCTCCACTTTTATGAGATGTGGTTTTCCTGACTCCACACGGCTTCCAGGAGACCCAGATGGAACCGCTAACAACCCCCACTGCCGCAGCCGCTCGCACACACACACACACACACACACACACACACACACACACACACACGCACACACACACACACACAAACAGTCTTAACCCTAATTGCACACACACTCGGAGGAAGGCTTATTCAAACTATCAGGCGCGCGCGCACACACACAGCCGCAAAATCACGCTCGTCTAACATGGGCTTTGTTTCAGTGGCAGATGCCTGTGCATGAGGGTGTGTTTAAAGTCATTAACACGGCAAAATAATCTCCTTACATTCCTGTTATCTACTTATTGGGTAAATATGTTGTTTTCTCTAACGAGCATGAACATTGGTGGTAGTTTTGTTGAGCCATAGGGGGGCTGGGCTGTTATTGAAAAAAAACACAAAAAAAACCGTGTGACGATAATGTTGTACATGTGTACTTACACATGTGTAATATGAGATGTAATTACATGGATTAGGGTGCAACGGCGTTTGTGTAAGACAGGAAACCATTTCCAGTTGCAGGTGGGTCCTGAGGCCTTAGTGAAGGTACCACTAGGCTTCTCTACAGCGGTTTAGAAAGGTATTTATTGAGTTAGAGTCACATTTCAACATTTCTGTCTTTTTCTTCCCCCTCGTTGCACTCCCCCTCTACATTTTCTGTCTCTCACTCTGTCAACTGCGAAGGGCACCATATCTCTTGATCCTCCCCTGAGAAACTTCCATTTTAGGTAGTCTGTGTAGTTCTGTGCAACAACATTTTTTGGACACAATCCCCGTCTCCAATCTCCTCCATACGGCACACTTGTAACCCCTATTTTCCTTCTGTCCTCCTCTCCACCCTCCATCACCTCCCAGTGCCTCCCCTTCTCTCAGAACCTGTTTTCTGTTATCACTACTTAATGCCTCACCCTGGGAGATGGACGGGGGAGAAAGCATTCTCCTAAGGTGGAAATTCTTGCGTTCATATGGTTATGATTTGGTGGGGAGGTCAGGCTCGATCTTTGCTGGAAGGCTTACGGTTGGCTCTGTGCTGGCCGTGCTGGGCTCCAAGCACTTCAAAGAGGGCCGGTGGACCGAATCAAGGTGATTCTTACCGCCCTGCGAACACACACACACACACACACACACACACACACACACACACACACACACACACACACACACACACACACACTTGTCCTGCCTAGCGCTCTTAAGGGTGTCTTCTCCCTTCTTATTCTCACTTCTAAGTAAGCCAGAGATAAAATAATGTGATTTCAGATGAGAGGATGAGTCAGAGAGAGGTAGAGAAGTATTATTGGCAGGGCATTAAAACCATTTGATATCACAACCAATTTTAGGTTTCAAAAAACAACAACACTGCTTTATCAAGAACAAATATTAAGTATCATTTCATGAAAAGCAATCTAACTAAATAATGTAATGTCAACAAGATTTGCAAGCCTCTTCACGGTCACTTTTTCTTTCTCACAGCTTGCAAAGCTCACAGCCAGCTCCTTACACAAAGTCCTGCCCATGCCAAATCCTCAGTCCCTCGCTTGTGAATCCTGAACCCGATCCTCAAATGAATTCAAGCTGGAGAAGCAAGGTTATGAGCAGGTTACATTGTATGCAGGAATTTGGGGAATAATTCCCCTTATATATTGGATTTTGGAAGGAGGTCTGAATTTGACCATAGATTCTACAAGGCCTCAGAAGCTGCTGCTAGTTTAAAATTGAAAAAGAATATTGCAATAAAAGCAGTTTGGTTTGACATATAACACCTTTGCACTTGCTATTAAGTTGAGGTTGAGAAGAAAATGACCTTAAAAAGAGAGTAAGTGAAATTATTATTTTAGGGTCCATCTTTTCACTCCTCTAAATCTCCAAGTCTTTTTCCTTTTGATCAGCAGAAGTGCATTTGTTGTTCTGTGTATTTCTGTTGCTTTGGCTACACAGAGGCCTGAGGTGAAGTTTTGCTGACTGATTCTTTTTTTTTTTATCAGATAGCTGTCAAGGTGCAGGTAATATCAGGATAGCAGATGTAAAACAGAAGTGTGTGCCGTAACTGCTAGTGCATGATCATACCCTTATGTTTCTGTGTCATGCGCTAAAACTGTTTCATCATACGGCCCTTTGTCATTTTTACACCATTTTAGTTTTTAATGTCATCAGTCCCTTCTTTACATTTTCTGTCCTGTCAATGTGTGATCATTTTCAGCCTCCACTTTCACCTGTCAGTTCTCTGTCTTCAGCAGAGAATTGAGGTCGTGTTCTCACTGTGGGTACTCTGATCTTTACATTGCGATTTCAAAGTGACACCATTGCTACATTACAACATTCAACACTGTGATGTGCTTTACTCAAATCAAACACTCACTGTGGTTCGACACTTTACCGTCGGCCTCATAAATGTTTAGTATCATCTGGCTTTTTACTAACTGTACACACACACGCACACATATACACTTGGAATACAGTGTAAGACACGTATTATCTTTCCCTGCTAGTATGTACACTATAGTCTTATATTAAGGGAGTTATTCACTGATTAAAATCACAAATGTGACTTTAATATTATTACATGGAGAACAGGCCTGTAGCAGCAGTTCATTTACTACAGTCTAGGATCATGGATGCTGCATTAGAGAATGTGATACAGAGCCAATACACATGTCAATTTCTCCAAGAGACACTTAAGTAATTACACCACATTTGAAAATCCCTGTAATGCATCCATTACATGCTTGGTGGCCACATGTATATTTCAAAATGTTATTCAAACCTAGGATGGGGGACCCCATATCTGGTCAAAATTAAAGATCATGAATATTATATGCCAAAACGTATGGGAGCGAGAGGCGTGTGTGTGTGTGTGTGTGTGTGTGTGTGTGTGTGTGTGTGTGTGTGTGCGTGCAGGGGACGCTCTAATAACATCTGATTGGAGAGTGAACATGCTGTGCAGGGCAAACATGGGAAGTGTAAATAATATGTTTAACGTACATAGTCAGGTCTAGCAGCTCCCATGAGATCCTATAGGGTTTGATCAAACTACACTCCGCGAGGCTACACCCCCCCCCCCCCCAGTATATGAACGCCACCTTCTTACCCATTTCCCTCTCAAATCCCCATGATAAAGCTGACTTCAAAGCCTCATATCCAATCCTACAGCTTTAGATGCTGGTTTGATTCTCTGGCTGCATCTCTTCCCATGGCCCCCGCTCCACACACACACACACACACACACACACACAAACACACACACACACACACACAACCTTATTCACTTTCAATCTATTTCCGAGAAAAACAGGTATCTCTGTCAGCCTCATGGTGTCTCCAAATGTAAGCGAAGAACAGGGGCCACCAGGTGCTTTTCTTCTTGCCTTTAAGTTCCACTGGCGTGTCATCATTAGAATAAAACGGAATATTCTCCCTGTATTAATGGGTGCTCTCTTCCTCCTCATCCCCTCTGAACACCCTGTTCCTCCCTACTCCTCGCCTGCTCCATATGCACTACACTGATCAGTGTAATGGGATCTCTGGTTCTCTCACTGCACATTTGCCTTTCTCTTTTTACCCAGTGTCCGTTCCCCGGGAGAATTCCCTCAACAGGTCCTCACTGCCGCCCTCGTGCTGCTGAAGCTCCCCATGGGAGACTCCCATAGTCAGCCACGCAGCCTAATTGAAACTGGAAATCTGCCAGCCTGCTTATCAGGAATTTTTATTTACTTCTGCCAGGCTCTGCCCTCTTTCCTTTTTGAAGGGGGTCATGTTATAATTACCTCCTCAAACAGAATCCCTCTCTTTTTGTCGGCATCCCTTCGCTCCATACATCCCTTTTCATAAGTTATAATATCCTGTCTCGCCTGCGCTGGAAGGACGGAAATGGCTTCTGAATTCTGAAGTGGCTTTACAGGGGGCTACGGGGGTTTGTTGCCGCAGAGGGAAATTGAATTTTACTTCAAGGTCAGCGACACTAATGATAGTGTGGGAAGGTGTTGATCTCGCGTAGCAGCGGTTTGTCGAGCAGCGCCCCGCTGTATCGATCTGCACGGGAGATCCTAGTCCTGTATTGATTGTCACACGGAATTGTTCGGGAGTGTGGTGGAAATCACTAGTGTAGTATAAGCGGTGATTTGGGACTGTAGCCACTCTCAGGGGTTGGCAAAGAAAAATAAATGAATGTTTCGAACAAAAAGAATGTTCGAGTCTCCCAAGGTGTAAAAACCTGGTGCATGATAATGAACAGTAAAAGCAGATACAGTACGGTGTCCAGAACTGCTCACCCACAACACTCACACATACTGTACCTCCACAGGCTCAACAATATACCAACCGACACATACACACACACCGCGAATTTTAACCAATCTCTTTCATGATATACTGCTGCTTGTACACAAAATGGTTAGTTATGGGAAGGTGCCCTGCGGTGTGAGTGAATGTGTGTCACTTCCCCCACAAATGGAAACATTTAGACACTGAAGTGTGTCCTGAGGTGAGAGCTGTAGAAGCTCTCACTCATAAAGTAGCAGGGAGGCAGCCTGTGGAGGAAATGAGCTCGGCAGACGGGTGGAGGGGAGAAGAGCGTGACACACACACTGAAAAGACCTCACACACATGCACAGACACACACACACACATGCTGGCGAACCACACACTGGCGACTGCCGCGGTTGCGCTGCTTTGCACCGTGTCTGTCACCGTCTCGTTTTTCACCGATGACTCCAGCTGTGTTTGACTTCCTGTGTTTCTACGTGATGCTGTGGTGTCATTGGCAAAAGGCACACAGCCGGCACTGTACCTTCATGTGATGTGGTGGCGGTTTCAAAGGCAGACTGACCTCACCGTGAACCAACACCGGTGCTGAGACACCTGTGGAAGTTCACCGCAGAGGACAAAATAATGTGGGATGGTTGCCGAGACATAATGGAGCATCTCATTTTAGACTAGAAAGTGAATCCTTATTTTGAATTCCATTTAGTCTCTTACTTTATATTTTTATTTTCACTCGTCTTGTTGTAAAGCCCCATCTCTTATACATATTTTTCCCCCTCTCTCGTCTTTCGTCATCCTCTCTCTCTCTTTCTCCGACGTGTTGTGCATGAGTGCCTTTATTAAGCAGGATGACCTGAGGAGAAGGTGATGACTACCTCCGCCCTCTGCACATCCTCATTCTCTCTCTTCCTCGGGTCTAAAGAAAAACACCACCTCTCCTCAACCAATTGGTCTGGCTTCACTTCACCTCAGACAGGAGGGGTTTGAGGAGGAGGAGGTGATGAGGGGGGGGGGGGGGTGGGGCTCAGCGGGAAGGAGAACGACCCAAGAACCTCCAAAGTCAGTTGAATCCCGTCGTAGGTCAGCCTGTTTTTAATGGTGATTAGTATGAGCATGCGTTGCAAGCTTAAAGACATTTTTTGTTTGTTTGTTTGTTTTTATCCCCAGCCATGCCAATAAACAATCAGTGCATTAAGTGGCGAGCAAATGGAATCAATTCATCCAGTTTTGAGCAGATGAGTGCAGAAAACGAGGCGTGAAGCAGCCGCTCTCTGTGTTTGGAGTGGCTAATTAGGAGCCCATTATAGGGCATCTCAGCATGGTGCTACCCTGATTGTTTATTAGAATTTCACTAAGGTTAAGGGAGAGAGAGAGAAAAGGGGACTAATAGTAGTAATAAATGGATAATAAATGGATACCTAAGACATACACACATGCAGCCTTGGTGAATGCCAGCCCCTGGGCCTCTTACAAAAAGGGCTCTTGTAAAAGTGGGGGGAAAAAATAAAAATGTCTACCAACACCGTGCATATGTTTGGCTCCGTCCCCTTAAAGACTGTCTTATTAAATGGGTAAGTGGCTGAGTGCTGGGACCACCAAGTGAGCCGTGCTGTCACTGGCACATTGCTCTCTGTGGGCTGAGTGCCGCAGGCGTAGACAGGATCGGATATAGGGTCACCAGAAACGATGGTTTCTCACTCGATGATACATCAGTTCCCAGCACTAACCTCTCGGCCTGCCAGTGGCATTTCTAGGACTTCTCTAGTCCTGGATTCGTTTTTTTTATACAAGATGCAGAGCTAAGTTATAGCCTCCCACAACTCCACCTTGAAAGTATGTGTGTGTGTATCTGTGTGTGTTGGACGGCAAAGGCAGTAATCAACAAAGACAACTGGGCCTTCTGAAGAAGGAAGATCAATCGACTTCCACAGGTGACTGACCTCATTGAGCTCAGATACATGCATGCAGGTTTACCACACACAAACACACACATTTAGGCGTAGGCACATGCACCAGTAAGTACTTGTGGCATGCTCTCTTCTGTGTTGTCTCCACCTAACCTCTGGTTTACACAGAGTGTGTGTGTGTGTGCCTGTGTGTGTGTGTACGCTTACACACAACCAAGTCTTGCGCTCTCATCTTCAGGATCTAAGGCTCATTGCCAACTGGCTTTGGTGCCAGGCACTGCCTTATTACCCTCCCCAACACACACGCACATAAACGTACACACACACATGCACACAAACTTGCATTCCTACTCACATGTGCATGTGCACTTTAAACAACCTTGTTGCAAGAGTTTGTGCACAGGCACTCACACACAGTTGTACATGATGATCTACCCTCCACATAAACAAAGATAAGAGCAGGAACGGTCAGCGCAAGGCCCCAAGAGGTACAAAGCTATTACTGGGAGACCACAGTCGCGTGGCTGTGTGTGTTTCTGGGTGAGTTTGTGTGTGTGTGTGCACTCATGTTTGTGTTTATGTAGTGCCAGTTGAGGACCAAAGCTGTTGGAGCAGCAGCTCAGAGTTGTGTGCGTCACGTTGCAGCACTAACCACTGCAAAATGCTTAACGGGAAACTGCCACTGGTATCGTGAGGTGTTAAACTCCTCTCTGACTTCCTGTGAAAGTCTTTGCCACCAGCCGTCACAGCTCAAAAGTAATCTGACAGTATAATCACAGCAAGCCACTGAACAATGTGCCAAAGGGCCCTGACAATTTGACAATGACTTTGCCAGCTGCAGTGTCTCACATTAAGCATGGAATAACACCTTTGTCAAGCAGTGCGGGCCTGCTTAGGTATGGGGTTTGCTGTCTCCATCTTGATCCCTGACAAATATCCAGCCCATTGAGGTGACACAGTACAAAGCGTTTTCCCACTTTGCCAAGCTGACAAACCTAATTACAGCGCGAACATTCCTGGGATCAGTCCTAGATCAAGTCTCCTTAGTACTGCGAGCTGCACACCCAATGTCCCGAAGGAAAGGAATTTCTCCGGATTCCATTGATTTCCCAGATTCCCAGGTCTGAGCACAGAACATGTCTCGAAGCTTGTGATTACTCACTGAAATTCCCATCGTGTTACCTTTGGAGATATAGTAATTATAGGGCAGAAAATATATGTTTTGCCTGTTGAGTGAGGAGAAATCTCATTCCTTATTTATTGGCTTTAATAACCTTGAGGCGGGAGTAGTAAAGTAGTAAAGTAGTAATGACATCTATGATTCAACTTGCCATTTATGAATGTTTTACGAGGTTTTTACAGGTTCATATTCGACACAAAATCAATTTCTTTTCAACACAGTATGATTTGAGAGCTAAAAATAGACCGTTTCAGGCACTCTTCTCTGGCTGAGTGACAGAAGTTCGCCTTCATGTAGCAGTGGAATGAATTCCACAGCATTATGACCGCATCAGTTCCTTCAGCTCTTTGAAAGAAACACAGGACTCTGTTGTTATCAGAGCGTAGGCCCAGCCACCTTCTCCCTTTATGGGCATGTTTCGCTAATCTTGCTACTGGCCTCTACTTCTTAAGTCAAAACAGGTGTTGCACTCATAACGCAATCTTGTATTTGTGCAAGCACCAGGGCTCATACTCCTCCAAGGCCGTGTTTTTCGTTGCAGATTCCATTCTTGGCTAGGAGGCTTACACCTTCTTTCATATGAGTTGGAGACTCCAAGAACGAGAGTCATCAAAGCTATTTTGATATGGGTGTAATTTTAAGATGGACTGGCTAGGGGTCAGGTATACTTGTTACAAGTGGATGCTTCACAAAGCAATGAAGAATTCATGTGCCGGCACTAACCCAGTCAAGACAAACGTCATATCCGTCGGGGGGTCACAACTCATCATTTCTGTTTTTGCCATCCACTGTGTGTGTTAGCAGGTGGGTGAGTTTTATTTCATGCCTTAAAATAAGAGCGATGTAAAGTAAAAATCAATCTGGCACAAGACCCAGCGAAGGCTTCTGCTTTGGTCCACTCAGCCACCCTCCTCTCTGCCTTTCCTTCCATTTTCATGTCTAAGGATAGAGAGATTAAAGGGAGGCCATGTCTCAACCCTGAAGAACTGCCATCACTCACAGATGAGCAGTGCCAAGCTCCTCCCCCTCTCTCTCTCTCTCGCTCTCTCTTTTTTTTCCTGCTCTCTTTCTCTGTTTCTCTATCCGTTAGATACGCAACATCCCCTGGTGCTCTTTGGCTCATCTCTTCATCCTAAAACCACTCACTCACACACACACTCACGCACACATCACAAACATGATTCATTGTCGTACACTCCTGTGTGTGCCTGTATGCATGTGTGTGAGTAAATGTGTGCGCACATGTGCTCTGTGTGCATGGCAGCGGCCACATCAAATACACTAGCGCAGCGCTCCTCTTAGACATTAACCCATCCATTCTCATCCCCCCGTAGTGATTCCAATACAGAAAAAAAGTCAACATTCAAAACCTGAAAAAATGACCAAATAAAAGTAAAGGCAGACTACATCTGGCACAGTGTCTGTACTTAAGGTTTCCAAGTATGTGTCTGGGGAGGAGATCTGGTGGGACAGAGCCTCAGTCGGCTTGGAAGCAGTAGAAACGGATGTCACACTGGAAATTTATACGGTGCGGTTCAGGGGGCAGCGGCTGTAAATTGACAAGTGATGCTTGTGAGCAGCGTTACCCGTCTGTTTCCCTTTCTCTCATCTTCTATCTTTTTTTTCCGCTCATCCTTTCCTTTTCTTCGCGTAGCTGTTACTTCATACATCTGTGCTCGCCCCAAGCAGTATTGTTAACGGGCGACAGACACAAAAACAAGCCGGAAAACTAAAACGGGAAGAAGTAGCTGTGCGCAGAGACGTGGGAGAAAATGACTTGTGTTCAATATTAAATTAAATGAAGGGGAACTGTGACACAAGTCTCAACATGTAAATACAGTATCACCAACAAAACCTGAACATGTCTGAAAACAGTGCTTTTTAGAAAGAATTACCAACATTAACGATAACCCCTGTCATTTCTTCCTGGAAAAATGTTTAATACGGCCAAGGCTATTAGACCACAGTGTTGAGGCTGAGTGTGTGTGCATCTGTGTGCATCTGTGTGCATCTGTGTGCACAGCGGCACGAGTGTATACCTGAGCTGTAGTTTGATCGGGTCATTCTACTGTATAAATGTCGCTAATGGCAGCACTCTTTTTAATCATGCAGGAAGCTCTTTTCTCTGTCCCTCCTCCCCATCACATCATGTTTGGAGTGACAGCCACATGAGCCACCATTCCCATTCCACTCAGTCTACAGTAGGTCACCTCGACACAGAGAGAGAGAGAGACAGAGAGAGCAAGAGAGAGAGAGAGAGAGCGAGAGAGAGAGAGAGAGAGAGAGAGAGAAAGGAGCCCGAACCAAGACCATGAGACAGGAATACGATAATGAAAGAGATGCACACAAAGACAGTTGGCTGCTTGAAGTAATTATTGTGTAATAATTCACCAAATATAGGATTTGATTTGCAATTTCATTAACGGAGGATGACACCACTCTTATCATCCGGCTTCATTCATAAAAGCACATTTCTAGTATATTTGTAAGACCTCCACAAAAGAAATCCTTTAATCTGATGAGATGTTTTCATAATATAATTGTGAAAAAATGATGTCAGAAAACAAATATTTCTTCTTTTCCCAGTTTGACCAGGATCTCTGTTGCATCTCGTACCCCTCTTCGTCTCCGCATGATGTCCCCTCTGTCTTTGTCTCTACTTGAAACTAAAAAGGCAAAAATACCAAAAATAATTGTCTGAAAAATTGGTGTATATGCAGAGGAATGTTAACTGTCCAGTTGAGATAAAAAAAACAACTTTGCACAGATACAAAGAAATTAGCCATCCAGTGGATGTTGTTTAAAAATTGAAAATCATTTGAATTTTTCATTGCAAAATCATAAATCATCACACGCCTAAGTGATTCATGGAGGAGCAGGAGGATTAGTCTTGGTGATACGGCCCCACCATACGAGTCAGCGCTAACACTGCCTGGGCAATGTTCAGCAGTGACATCTGGTAGACTTTGCTTTTCTCCTTCCAGCACCGCCACACGCCAATTGAGAACAGACAGATGCCAAAACCACTGTGGCAGCTCTGTCTTTCTTGCTCCCTCTCTCTCGGTGCACCAATTCTCTCTGATATGGGTAACATGCTGTCAACATTTAGGCCTTCCAGAGAGAAAGAGACGTGAAGGGAGAGATAATACGAGACAAGGATGGGTGAAAGGATCATCAGGGCGCACAGAGAGGAACTTTCACACCGCCACCCTCCTGCACACACACACACGAGATATGTCACACGCCCAAACATCAATGTGGGTGCCATAAGGATGATGCCCCTTCAGGGTGACAGCGTGATAAGAAGGGAGTATTATATTGTAGCACCAATGCAGCATGGTGCGCGTTACTTGCCGCACCCCTACCTCGTCTCTTCCGCTCTTTCCTCCTCTCATTAACCTCGGCTCTGATTGCCCCCAGGACTCCCTTGTGCTAATTAGAGGGGGGAAATATGTCTACGATGCATGCACTATTGTACAAACACACACACACACACACACACACACACACACACACACTTTTGCGCAGCTGACAGAGAGGCTTTTGTAAATGGAGGTGTGAGAAAGGCTTGTCTGCTATTGTGTTTCATCTACGTTGTGAATGTGTTGGCAACCGCAGGGTTAACCCCACCAGGTGACAGTTAGCAGCACTGTTGATTTCTTTTACACAGACAGCCTTCATGTCAGCAGTGCTCACTGAGCATTCTGTCTCAACATGACACAATTAGGGCTGAACAGGATATGAAACTGTGAATTGATCATTTTAGTTTTTTTTCTCCGCCTTGTCAGTCACCTATGATAATGGCTATCGCTATAATATTAGACAATATAATAACAATTATTAATTAACATTCAAATAGGATCAGACAAAAAAACAAACAATAAAATAATTCATGTAATTCCTTCATTATTTAATGAGGATTGACCTTTTGTGGCGAGACGCTTAGAATGCAGATTAACCGACTGCCAAGTTGAATCGCTTCACACGCAAAGACTCACACAATGACTGTTCCCAGATCCGTGGCGAATTAAAGACCATTGACAGCGAAGCTGTGGGACTGCTACCAGCGCAGATATTTCTAATAGCGCTTTGACATCTCCATTCAGGAGGCTTTTGTGTTCTGGCGAGCAGTTTGTGAAAAAAAAAGAAGAAAAGTCCCGTTTTCTTTTTTTGTTTTACATGCTGTTAGGGACAAGCACAAACATGGTGTGGGAGTTGTACAGCAAATGGCCATTTGTACCTGGACTGGACCAGGGGAGGACTGGTGAAGAAAGAAAGGGACGAGGAGAGGGGGGTATAGATAGAGGGAGGCGTGGGGGGGGGGGATGGAGAGTATTTAAGAGCACTTGAGTGCCAGCATAGATGTAGTCACTTCTCCCAGTGGACGAAACCAGGCCCCTCTGTACCATGGCATGATTTTTCACCTTAGCAAGCACCACTCAGTACTCCTCCTTCGGTCCCCCTTCCCGTTCTCCCTCTTCTCTCAGTCACTGCGTGCTTCAGTGATTCCATCATTCTCTTTCATTCACTCTGACTACAAGGGGCACAAGTGCACACACTCACAAACACACTCACACACGCACACACACAATTTGACCCATTTGCCCCCCTGCCATGGGTAGTAAATAATTCCATTGTGAGGGCCATTAGCGAGTATCTCAAGGGTTAAGAGGGGAAATACACAGGCAGTCAGATGGGCGATTAGACAATAAGAAGATGAAATGTCTACTATTGTTTTGTTGCTTATTGTTTCACAGAGCTCACATTAGACCTGTGGCTAATTCATATGCTTAATGTCCTTTATATGCCGTTTTTTTTCCTCAAGGGGCCACATACTGCGGAGATGAAGCCATTTACACACGCATGCACAGGCGTACACACACATTATTTGTATTGCTACCTCTCTCTCACATGTGGCAGCAGGTCACTCTGCCAAAAACGAATGATCAACGGACCCGGTTCCCATCACTATTTAGGATTCAACATCCCTTCAGACTAAAGGAAATGTAAGATACAATTATGCAAAGTATAGAGAGGGCCCAGCCAAAACTCTTCTCCTGTCCTCATGCATTCCAACAGCAAAACCAAACTGTTTCTGTTAATGTACGAGCATGTGTGTGTGTGTGTGTGTGTGTGTTTTTGTATTGGTAGGGCCAAAAGCAATGCAGCTTGCCATTTTAGTTGAGGACTGCACCTTACATGGCTATATTACAGTCTTGCCAGTGACATAGCCTTTTAAGAATGGGTGTCACCAAGCCAGAAAGCTCACTAAGGAGAATGACTATGAACAATGCAATTCTTCTTAATTGTGTCTAGACATGTGTCAGCCAGCGCACGACTTGTACGTGTGGTGTGTGTGTTTATGTGTCTGTATCGCCACATAGCCTGCAGTTCAGCCAGTACACATGAACCTGTGGACACACTAACTGGTCCTCTGAGCCTTTAGTTCAGCCACTGTCAGAGGGATCCTTGTATTTTTCCACAGGCATGTCAGAGGATTACACAGTCCCTCTGCTGTTTCACTGACCTCCCCCTACAGCACACACACACACACACACACACACACACACACACACACACACACACACACACACACACACACACACACACACACACACACACACACACACACACACACACACACACACACACACACACACACATACATCAAAGCAGCTCAGCCTAGTGCCCAGCATTGAGCTAGGGGCACACTGGCCTACTCACTCAGCAGGCCGTTGGCACACACTTCACATCTGCCTGCAGGGATTGCCAATGGCAAGCATGGGCCCTGTGTGTGTGTGTGTGTGTGTTCATTTATTAGAGAAAAACAGCATATGGTCTTTGTTGAGTGTATGACTGTCTGAAAAAAAATGTTTACTACTCATGTGACACATTCTGTGGTCCCACTGGTAGAAAAAAAAAAGAGGCTGCAGTTTTTCAACTTGCGACCCAGTCATCTAAGATATCCAACATTTCCAATCATTTTTAGTCGGCCTAAAGTCTAGCACATAAAAAACTATTTTTTAAAGATGACAGAACACAGCTACTCTCGCCTACTAAATTTTCATATACTTCAAAAACAGGAAAATTAAATTCCTTTCAGAGAACAGTGCAGGCAGGGTAGTGACTTGGATGAGACATTTCCCAGCATTCCTAGTTATCAGCCATCAATTAAAAGTGTTTTCAACACTATTTTACCCAGACATAGGAGAAAAACAATGAATGCTTAAAAGTGGTTTTAAATCAGACAGGTGCATGTAAATGGATGTTTGGTAGCAATGTACAAGAGTTATAATGCAACATGAATTATTAAAGCACCTTGGCACATTGGCTGAGGGGAAGATATGGTGCATGTGAATTATCTCTGATCAATATATGGACCTCTTCTCCCACCTTTTAGTTTTCCTCTCTTTCCGAGCTCTGCTAACATCCCACTCTTCCTCTGTCAGGCGCTTTGGCCTACACACAGGGCAGCTATACAAGTGCAATACAAATCAATGGGTTAGCACATTAACACACAGACAAACAGCAGACAAGGTAAGGGTTTCAAGACCTTTAACCCAAACACCTTTAGCCCTCCAGGTTGATCAATAGTCAGAAAAAAATAGCATTAACAACCCCTTACACTCTTTCCACTCCATTCCTTCTTCACTAATCATTCTTTCAATGTTATCTCCCTCACCCCTTCCTCTTTTCTTCTGCGGCAGAGAGGGAAGTTTATTTCCCAGAGCTCCTTAGAAGTCCCTGAAGCCTGTACGCCCCCATATCACCTCCAAGCCACAGCCAGACACCCTGTTAGAAGCTATTACTATCGTTAGCTTCCCCCTCCATCCTAACACGACTCAGACAGAACCTGGACATTAGCTAATCCATACTTATTGCATCTGGGTTCCTCTCACAGCCTTGTAATTCATATGGAGAGACATATTAGCGCGACATATTAGGCTGACAACAGCTCTATGAGGTGAGATGCTACACTGACACTAAATTGACTTAGCTGGAGCCTCAAGGGACGTTGCAGGGCACTGCTGCTAGCTGACGACTCGGGCCCACTCTGCCTGTATTGAGTTTCTGTGATGGCTGTTTAGCTTGTAGTGCTACACGGGGCAGAGAGGGGGAATGGAAGGTGCTCCGGCTCATCGCGTTTACTGACAGGAACCCAGCAGACCACAAGGCGATAGGGATCAATAGAATTGCACTACACAGCCAGACTCGGCCAGACCCAAACACAGGAGGATTGCATTACACATGGGCTTAAATCAGGACAAGACTACAGTGCTATTAACACAACACAAACACATTCAGTTTGCACTCAAATGCGGGGCAAGCATTTCCTTAACACAAACATTTTTGAGACAAATTCCCTACAAACACTATTCTATTGTATTGTGCGATCTGTCCCAACATCTGAAAGACATGCACGCGGGTTATGTTTTTGTCTGGTGATCCTGGACCTGAGCCTCCAGGTGGCCATACATCCCTTCTCTGAACAAACAGAGCAGCGGGTTCGCTCCACTTCCCCCATGTCACCAAGGCCAAGCCCAGACATTGTGCGGCCCACCGGCCTGCTGACACGGCCACCCAGCCTGCCAGGGATTTGCCGCTGGGTCATAGAGTTGACATTTATTAAAGGAAGTTGCCTGGAGAGTTACAGGGAGTTGACAGTCCTCTCGTCACGTCACACTCCAGAATTCAAAAACCTGTGCAGTCCACACCCCTCTATGTTTCCAACAATAAAAGAAACAATGAAGCTGTTAAGCGCTGTATGACCCTCCCAGGGCCCACTACAATGAGGACGACAGCTTTCACTCCCCGGCTTGGGCCACTAAGTTTGGAGTTCCTTGCTGAGAATTACAACTTATAATCCATTTGAAGAAGGGAAAAAAAATACAGATGTATGACGGGCCAAATATCTAAAAAGAAATTACAAATTATACCATGCAAAAACAAAAGCCTATATGTTAAAATGACTAAGTGGACAGTGTGAATGATTGTGAATGAATATTTGTGGGCCGCAAGGGAATGTGGAGGTTAGTGGACCGTGAGGAACAATGAAAATCTAAAAAGGAGAAGTCGAGTGAAATGGATTGAGTGTGTTGAGGACCAGATGTGCCGTGGATGGATCAAACATCTGCTGGCTCTGCAAGGCCTCAACGGTCTTGAATGACCTCCATCATCCAACCTTTCTCCCCATGCGTCCCAGTAAACCTTTTGTTCTTCACTCTTTGCTCCCTCATATAGATCAAGTTGTTTTACGTTCATTGTAAGCCATCAGAATGAAAGGCGTCACAAAAATTAACAGGAACACAAATCAAATCTTACAGTGCAGATTTCAGTTTGTTTTGTGTGTTTTGATGGTCTATAGCATTTCTCGGTGTATAAGTTACAGTACAGAGAGGCAGCACCAGATGGGAATGGTGTTTATTTTTGCAGTAAGTAATCACCATTCTGGAACTTATGACAGTAGACAGGCCCAGGGACCTGGAACCATGCCTCGAGAGACCTGAGCACCACTTCCTGTTGTACCCACATGATCGCAGACACGCACATACACGCTCATGCACGCACACATAAACACGAACATCCCGCTGCCGATGTTGGCCCCCTGGGCCACAGGGATAGATGTGCTCTGGCACATAGGTTGGAGTAGTGTAAATTACACTGCAGCCACATCGGCACCCTGTGCCTCCAAGATGAATGAGCCAACTTGCCAGGCAACAATTCCATTGAGGCAGTTTAAAAACAGAGATACTGCACTGTTTGTAATTTGGGACCATTTTACCCACTTAGTGTACCATTTCACTTTGATAAAACTTCAATATTCATGCACACTTCTTTGATGAATAGCCCGGCCTTGGTGTCACTTACAATATTGTCATTAGTGTTGTTCATCATAACACTTTTGAACACAACACACAATTAAACCCCATAAAGACATTTGAAAATGTCTAATTCATTTGCCTAATTATAACTGCAACTTATAATTATACTTCTTGTAACTACTTTTGACCTGAATTGCCGCATTTAATACTTTTTAAAAATGATTGTCAAACGTTCCTTTATATATTAAATTGCAGTTGCTGACTGCAAGTTTACATTTATTATGATAGAATTTTGGGAACTAGAAATAAAAAAGTGACTTGTTAAAACAAATTAACGAATTTGATAGCTTGGTTGTTTTTAATTGTTGCAATACACCTATACATTTATCTGCATTTTAGATTATATTTCATGTCTCTCTAAGGTGTGAGAAACTTTTTCAAATTTCAAATTTCAAAACAAAACAGGCTACCAGCTTTATTTTATTTTTTTAGAAAAGACAGGTCAAAGTAACAAGAAACAGGAAAAACTGACCTGACAGCATGTACAAGAATAAGACAGGCGGATTTATATCCAATATGTTGAATTTGCATGGTAACAGCACCATCAGGACATACAAATATGGAGCACTTGTCCAGCAGTCACTGATTTCCTCCTGTAACTTCTGATACAACAGCTAACACTACACATAATGACTGATTTACAGTTACAGTCCTGAGCAACAACTTATTGCCAATTCGCCAAACAGTTTGTATCATAGATTCCTAGTTAACATGACAGACACAGACTCCTTTGGGGCACCCAGACCCCCCAGTGGCCCTTCGTCTATATGTGAGTCAGTCTGGCAGTGAAATACTGTCGGGGAAAGGAGCGGGGTGGAGGAAAGGTACCAGAGAGAGAGAGGCTCCAGTTAATGGTCTTGCATCTTCCTGGCAGCATGTCAATAATGGCTCTGATCACATTAAGTAAAGAGTCCATTAGCTTATTCTCTTTCCTACTGCATGCTCTGTAGCAAAAGTACAGGAGAAAACTGAAAAGCTCCCCTAATGCAGTGTGTCTGCGTGTTACAGACACCTCTATCTGTTCACAGACAGACCAAAACAAAATGACTTGGGAGGTACAATCCATTATCCATTCACATCTATTTCCTTTAACACAGGGACGCCAGAGCGATGTGTGGATTACTATGATTGTGTGGAGATTGTTGCTACATTCCAGAATATAGGAACATTTTGGACTTTATACACAGTATAGTCCAAAGCAAAGTGTTGCATGTTGTTTTTATGAGCTGGGGCTCTCATGTAAAGTTTGCATTAGCAATAAATACATCGTTTTTATCAGGTTCTAGTTTTACTTTTTTATTTATCAAAGACTGATTTTCCACCCACAACTAGCGTAGGACTATAAGGGGGAGGTATAACACAAAAGAGGAACAGAAATGATTGATACATCAAGACACTACAAACATGTACAGTGACTCTGTGGCGGAAGAGCAAATTGTGGGCACATGTTAATGCGATGTTTCCTGCCAAAATAGTAATCAAGACAAAGGAGATTCGATTTACGAGAGAAAGAAAAGCAGCTTGTCAGCCGCCTCCACATATCCGCCAACACACACACACACACACACACTGGACAGACAGACCATTTCTCATCTGCCTCACTGCTCTCCATTGGCCCTCGAGGGGTACAGCGGCCCCCACATCTGTCTCCCAGGCCCACGACAGACCTGGCTGCCGCATCCAGATCCCGCAGATCACACGAATCATCCTGAATTAATGTGAACCATCAGGCGTTCCCTCGCCGCTTCTATCACTCCACCCCTCTTCTCTGAGGCATCCCCTCTAGCTCAGTGCTAGGTCCGATGAGTTTTACACATCGACCACGGCTACGGTTCCTTAGCACAGTTGGGCGAGGCCAGCCAACGTTATTGTGTGTGCTTTGTGAAAAGAGACAGGGAATCAATACAACAGTCCAGGCCCAGACGCTGCTCAAATGTAAGTGCTGCGAGGCGGCTCATCAGAGGTTCTGAACTCAGAGAACAGCCAACTTCGCTCCGCAGCGAACCGGGGCCTGAAAATGGCTTCCATGTGCCGCCCCATCTGCACCTCTGCTGGTCTGTGGCCAAAGGACTGTCCTTTTCACTTTTTAAAGATGCCGTGGGACAGCTTTAAAACAAAAAATGGTGGTGATGGTTGAGGTCAGAGGGGTGGATGAATCAGAGGTTAGGAGACCTTTCTTTAATATGACGGCTTTGTTTTCAGGAACAGATGATGAAAAAAGACAAGTCAGTGGGAAAAGAAACGGAAACTGTTTACGAAAGGCCACCTGGAACCAGGGATGTGCCAGATTGTGACTCACCCGTCTGTGGTCCTCTATAATAAGCCCCCCGACCCCCCGACCCCGCTTCCCATCCTCGCAGTCTGTAACTGCACGATAAATCTCACTCCAGTCGATTAGCGTGCCCTTAGCAACAACTAACACACACAGTCATGAAATTTTAACCAAAGCCATGAGTTAAATCAGGTTGAGAAGGAAAGGCAGGGTACCTGCCTGTTGGTTGATCAGTGTGTCTGGCCTGGTGAAATAAGCCCGGTGGCTTCTCCACATTTTCTCTCACCGGATCCCAGGAAGCGCTCCTTTCTGATAAGCATAATAGTGACCAAGACAATTCCCTTTGTATGGTTGAAAAAAATTGATAAAAAAGGAATCTAACTTGAATAGAAGAGTTCCAGGTTTTAATCAGGAATATGAGCTGGTTGAAACAATTGCATTTGACATATTTAGTGAAGCTTGCTTGCATAGGATGAACATAAGTGGTTGTAAAATACAATACACTTTAACATGATGTTGAGCCGTTTGATCTGGTGTATCTCATTTCCCACCACAGTGTAAGTGCAAATTGTCACTTATTAAAACCAGACCACATACAGAAAGGCATCAATGCCGTCTGCAGACGTACAAGTTTGGCTGCTATTTTTTTGCAATCTGATGTTTAGAAAGACAGCTGTAAACCACACAACATTGTAAGCTAGTTTAGATTTCTGTTGGTTTTTTGTAGACATTATTTTAAAGAAGTAAGGGGCAGTTCACTAAGAACGGAACTGTAAAAATGCCTGTCCCTTTAATAATAAGCAACCACAAGGTGACATGATTGTGTCCGATCGGTCCAAAGGGATACTGCTCTGTCCGTCTTTGATGACAGGATCAAATGTTTTTACAGTTGCCTGGTAAGTTATATATTAGTGTCATCTTGTACCACAGCAGATAGCCCGTGTACAGTATATTTTTCATCTTGCCATAAGTCAATGTTTCTGTAGTTTAGAAAACATCAAACCTCTAAGGTGTACACAAGGTCACATCCAAAAGCAACACATTCTTTTGATGTGCAGAGCATAAAGGAGGAATTTAACATGATCACAGAGTGCAAATTTCAACCTCTATGATTCCTACAAATGTCCTCCACCCGCATCTGGACGTAGCTACTGATTTCCCTGTGGTCCATCACAGGGGAAGAAGTAGAGCTGGTTGTTCACACATGACCTCTGACCTACCACTGAGGAGCCAATGGGGGAGCAGCCTGTGTCTTGGGAGCTGTTGCCCTCTGATGTGATGGCTTCAGGCAGTGGGCTTTGCGTGAACCCCTCCCCCATGGCACCCCTCGCCACTAGATCCTCTACATTATTCATACAGCCCGAGATGGGGTGGGGAGAGAAACAGAATATGGAAAAGGAAGCACCAAGGTTCAAGACCTTCTCAGATCACAAGGAACTCCTGCTTAACCTCCCTTGAAGTGGCGAACACAGGGATAGAGCAGTTTTTTTAAAGGAACTGGATCTGAAAGCCGGACTGGGGATCAATGGGGATTCCCTGGAGGCTTGGTGGAGATCGCATTCACTGAAAGGTGATTGGTGAATCAATGTGGTTCCCATGGTTCACTTTGCCATTGTGAGAACCGATCCATCCTATTGCAAGTGATACTGCCTTATGATCGTTCCATTTGCCCTCATGTTAATGTATAACCAGTGTAGCATCACCCTACACAGACTATACACATGTTAACATGCAAATGTAAATATCAGAGGTGTTATATGAGACAAGCTCTGTGAGGGTCAGAGATCTCCCACTTGATCTACTGAAGATGTATTTATAGCTACTATTTTTTTAAGCGTGTGCCTAGCATGGCATTTTTCTCCACTACTTTCTAAATACATACATACATATCATTGAGTATGATAGGTGATGATTAGTGAAAAGCATATACATGTTAAGCTGTTAATCCCTAATGCACACCATGCAACCTAACAACGCTGCACACCCCGGCTCTTAAGCCCAGCGCATAACCCACAGTACTAATTGCATAATTGCCTGATTTGTTTTCACTGACAGTGGTGCCCTGGCCCATGACAAGGCCATCATTTGCTCATCCTCATTGTCAGCAATTTGCAAGGCGGATACCCCACTACACACACCCACGACACAACATCCAGCATCACAGTATTAGAGACAGCCGTGAATTAAGAATTCATCGCAGCGGCAGAGAGATGAATAAATACAGCCGGTGCTAGATTAATTCTGAGAGACATGGATGCAGGAAGATAAAATAAACTAACAGCAGCAGGCTGTCCACCAGATAAAGTGGGTACTCCATCGTCTCTCTGCTGTAATTATTGGCTAATAGTCATTAACCTGGCAAACAGAGGTTTAGCTGTATTGTTTAAAGGACTCTGGGATGCATAATGACAGACTAATATGTCATAGCACTGGGGGAGATGGGGGAGGGTTGGATTAATGAGATTTTACTGGAGGGAGTGTACAAGAAGAGGTGGGGCACGCTTGGAAAATATAGGGGAAAGAGGGCCACATTAAGCTAATTGGAAGATGAGTGCCTACTTCTAAAAGTGCTTCTAATGGCATATTTGTTTCTCTCACAGCATCACAACGCTAATGCAGGGAAGTGAAGTTGTGAGACGTACTGTAGTAAGGACTAAAGGGTGCTTGTCTGCAAATGTGTCAACACATTTTTTTGCCTGGAATTTGACATTGCTACTAGAAATGTATATCTTTGATGAGGTGCTGCATGATGTTCAGAAAAAGTAGTTCCAAATGAACTGAACCGTAATCAAGTTTGTCCCCTCACATCCTCTTCTTGATTATTTTTTGAATTCGTGTTGACTCTGTGCTCCAAGCCCGGCCCGAACGTCTCCAAAACTCAATTGACCAGTGAACGAGGAGTGCTTGGATAGCCTCCTCTCAGACAGGGTCCAGTGCATAGCAGAACTGCTGACCTGTTCTGACAGCTGGCTGGCCCTTCCTAACACTAATAGGTTGCAGTTTGGCCTGTGTCACTGTGTTTTGGCTTGTGTTTGACTTCATGAGTGGGGAAGTGGAGGCGCAGGTTAGGTCTAGCAGAGGATAAAATAAATGTCTGAACCCTGTTTGATTCAGTCAGTGATTGAGACGGGGCTGGATTACGGCATGTGGGTTGGAGAGAGATTTTGGTCAAGTGATCTTGTTGATGTGTATAAGCTTGCAAAGCTTTGTAGTTTATCTTCAGAACCTCACTTATAGCTTGAGACTAATCCCTCACATGTATTACAGCAACTAACATTACAATTTAGTTTATATTTATGTGTTACACTCACTCACTCACAAATTCATCTTTTTTTTGTCACTAGAAAACATTAAAAGACTTTTCTTAAGAATTTTTCGAAAGAAATGCTCCAGTTGTGGAACTATTTAAAGATTCACTTTCGAATCTGCTTTCATTTTTTTTTTGTTTCAATTAAATCGAATGGAAGTACTAATGCCCAGATGGCCATGCAGTATAAAATAATAGTGTCCAGGCTTGAATTTAAAGTCATACCTCCAGGCAAAAACTCCAGAGCGCACACAGAATGAAAGTGTAAAATGTTTTTTAATGTATATTTAAGAACAAACACCCCAGTGACTATTGATGTTTCGTCTCAGAAGAATCTATTTCTCCAGTATATGTGAGGGCATGATATGAAAACACAGTTTTTCTGCTCTTCTTTCTCTGTGTCTCTCCTGTACTATCTCTCTTTCGCTGCCTCTCTTTAAACATTTATCTTCTGTTTTCTCCTTACAGACCCTTTGTGCTTTGTGATGTTGGTTTTTACAGCTTTTTACTCCACGCCAGAGTTGCCATTTATCTTTTATAGATGCCAGTAGCTAGGAGCACATATGAAATGTTACCAGTTCCACTGTGACTAATTGTCATCGCTTGCGTTATTCCCTTGATGTCACTGAGCCTGGTTCCCCGGGAACCTGTGTTTACTCTATGTCTTGCTTTCTCAAGATTCCTATCTTGTTCACGCAAACATCCATATTATAGAATCGTATATAACAACAGCAGCAGTTACTGTAAGGGGACAATTTTGTTAAGCATTTTGGCCTCAGTGCTATAAAGCATGAAGTAATGTGAGTTCATACAAGAGGACGTAATGCACTGGGTCAAACATGGTAGTTCAAACACAAACTAAATTCTCAGGATGTGACAATATTCTTTTACCTGAAACCCTTGCCATCTCTTGATGTTTGACAATGTGCACATTTGCAAGGAGTCTAAGTTTCTTTTTTTTCATCGATTAATACACATCTCCAAAAGACACCAACAAAGTAAAGTGCTTTATTTGGAATAACGTTGAGTCCCAACGGAATTGTTGTGGTCTCTCATGATGAAAACTTACTTCTCACCATTCCCAAGCCTCCAAAATACAGGCACTAGAAAATCCAAGAGTTATTAGAAATGATTGTCTATTGTTAATGTTTGTAAGTTCACATATGTGCCGTTTTTCATGAGTAGCCACTGTCAACTGAAAATGTATAATCAGTTGACACTGTCCTAAAATGAATGAATTACATTATTATGGCATTACCTTAAATATGACATTATTTACGGTTTTACCTCATTAACATATTGATCCTTTAGACCTCAGTAATATACAAGCATGATACTGTAAATATGCAGCCTGTCAAATGAAAGGAACACAGGCTCAATGACACTGTCAATTCATAGGCAAACCCAAGCTTAAACATGAGTTTTTACTGTTTAAATGTCCAAAGCCATTCCCTGATACATAGTGTAGCAGTCCCATCCTCCCTCAAGCATTTCACTGCCTTAGAAATAGAGAACACACTGAGGAAAATGCCTGCCAAGCAAGGTGTGATTAGTGGCTTGCATTAATTATGCTATTATTTCTACCATATCTTCTCTTGCTCACACAATTTGTTTATCCCTAGGTGCAGTTTGTGTACAGAGGGAGTCATAGCAAGAGTTCACATCTTTTACAAAGCTGTTTTGTCAGTCTCCCCACAATGCTGCTAATCACCCAACCGCAGTGCTTTCGATTTATTGGCTTTAGACTCTTGCCTACTGTCATCATCTGTCATTAATGATCACATTCTCAGGGATGATTTCTAGAAAAAAAAGTTGTTTCTCGACAAAGCTCGAATTTCATGTGCAGAGGAGCTTGCCCTTAAATACTAACCCTTGCTCTATCTTTTCCTTTGACCGAACTGATTATTCACAATCAATAATGGTTTGCATTTTGTCTTCTCTCTTGTCTCTTCTGGGGCCTCTAGGATGCTGCAGGCAAGGTGCTGGACCGCTGGACCATCATGTCCCGAGAAGAAGAGATCATTACCCTGCAGCAGTTTCTGCGCTTTGGAGAGACCAAGTCCATTGTAGAACTGATGGCCATTCAGGAGAAGGAAGGTCAGGCAGTTACAGTTCCCTCCTCCAAAACAGACTCCGGGATTAGGACATTTATTGAAAGCAACAACAGGTCCCGCAGCCCAGGGATTCTGACACAACTGGAAACCAGCAGCCCATCCAGCATTCACCATTTTGAGAATATCCCCAACAGCTTAGCCTTCCTCCTGCCCTTCCAATACATCAACCCAGTCTCTGCCCCCATGCTCGGCTTGCCCCCCAATTCCCTGCCTATGGAGCAGTCTTCTCTCCGGCTCCGGGAGCCCAGCCTGCCAAACCAAGGTGAACAGGTGGACACCAGTGAGTCAGAAGTGTCCCTGTCACCCTTCCGCACAGGCCAGAGCCCTAGTCGTGGAGCCATGGGAGCCATGAACAACATTGAACCCAAAACAGAGCCCAACCACAGGGCATCACCCATATCACCAACCCCTTCCACCCCGCAGGCTCAACAGCAGCAGCAACAGCAGACACAGCTCCAGCAGCAGGGCCAACAGCAGTCCCAAAATCAACCTCAGCAATCCAACAGTTTGAGTGACCACCAAGTCCACCACCAAGTCCACCACCATTTCGTGAAGGACGAGCATTCAAAAAGCATCTCCCATGCTTCCTTTTCCTCCAAAATGCATCGCATGCGTCGCATGGGATCCACCTCACGCAAGGGTCGTGTGTGCTGCAATTCTTGTGGCAAAACCTTTTATGATAAAGGCACTCTTAAGATACATTATAATGCTGTACACTTGAAGATCAAACACCGTTGCACCATTGATGGCTGCAATATGGTCTTCAGCTCACTACGCAGCCGCAACCGCCACAGTGCTAATCCCAATCCACGGTTGCACATGCCCATGCTGCGCAATAACCGTGACAAGGACCTCATCCGTTCAACCTCTGGTACACCTGTCATCTCAAGCACCAAGAATGGTGGCTATACCCTCACCAGCCCTGGAAGGCCACCACTGGGCTTCACAACCCCACCGATAGACCCTATGCTTCAGTCACCCCTGCAAAGCCCACTGCTTTTCCCCTCCTTGAAGTCAGTGCATCCTGTCCAGCCAGTGCCCCCGTTCTACCGTACACTACTGTCCCCAGCGGACCTTGTCAGTCCTCCAGTGTCACTGCCCACCAGCCCCATCCTGCCCATAACCACCAACAGTACCACCCTGATGGACCAACAACAACATCTCCTGGCTGCTGCAGGGGCTTCACACAATAATGTTCATATGTCAGAGGTAGGACCCATGTCCCACCGCTTGCATACACATAGAGCCAATCACGACCTCAACACTGGCAACAGTGAACCCACGCCCAAAAAGAAGCCCCGTAAATCGAGCATGCCAGTGAAGATCGAGAAAGAAGTGATTGATGTGGCGGATGAATACGATGACAAAGATGATGATGACGATGACATCCACCATAATCACCACCATCACTCAACGCTTCTACATAACAATGTCAAAATGAATGGTAACTGTAACAGCAACAACAACAGTGGCAGTGGGACTGGAAACCACAGTGGTGGTAGTGGGCAGCAATCCCCTTCCCAGGATGAGATGAGCCCCGGCCTAGCTCTGAGAGGAATGATGAGACAGAGTGAAGATGAATGCAGGGAAGGGACTGGTAGTGAAAGCAGGAGTGCAAATGATCTTCAAGGCTCTGGCGAGCTGCGTTGTATGGGCAGTTTCACCTCTGAGGATCAGGACCATGAAAGAGACTTTGAGAACGAATCTGAAACCTCAGATTCCAAGATGTTCTATCGTGATGAGCTGATAGATGTGGAAGAACAGCAAAAACACAGTAGGAGTGGAAGGTGTCTGGACAAGGAACAAGACGATGAGGGTTGTGAAGAAGCCCAATTGAGAAAGGAAATGGAAGGCAAGGGTCATTCCTCACCCTCCCCTCATCAGCCCCCTATCAGGATCAAGGAAGAACTCAACGATCCTACTTACGACATGTTCTGCATGGGCCAGTATGGACTCTATCATGGAGGAATGGCGGCGGCTGCTGCTGCTGCAAGCATGGCTGCTCTACATGAGAGCTTCATCTCTTCAATGGGCTACGGTGCCAGCCCACCCAAATTCCCTTCTTCTCAATCACCAGAGGGAGACCCATGCTCAAGTCCTGACCCCAAGATCTGCTATGTGTGTAAGAAGAGCTTCAAGAGTTCATATAGCATGAAACTACACTACAAGAATGTGCACCTCAAAGAGATGCATGTGTGCACTGTGGCTGGCTGCAACGCTGCCTTCCCTTCCCGGCGGAGCCGAGACAGGTTAGTGCAAGAACTTTAACTATTTTATTTTAATGCAATCGCAGGTAGGTTCAATGGAAATGCTTAATTAAATATTGATCATCTATTATAATTGAAAGCACTTTATGAATCTACAGAATATACGTTTATTTTATAGAGATATAGTGGTTTCATAAAAGTCATCAACAGATATTAGCATTTTCGTGAGAGCTGTGACTTTTCATTTCATGTTAAAAACAAGATTTAGCTGCAGTAGTTCAGTACTGTATGACATTTACCTGGATAGGCTATCACTTAACATCTGTTACCTAATGCAACACTGAAAAAATCTTTCAGGGACATCTGCTCCTTGTCAAGTCAGAGTTCAGAAGAGTAGGGTGTCAGGATTAAAAACACACACACACACACACACACATTTAAACAAGCACTAGGCTGTACCCATCAACCTTGCAGCTGCAGTGTGTTGTTTACCTGCCCTCACTACCTCACCTTGTGATAGAGAGGTGGAGGCGCATATATTAACATAGACAGCGGTCTGTAAAACCACTGCATTTATTAGCGCATTATGAGGTGAGGCTAGCTATATTCACCTGGGCTTGTTAGCACATATATCAGTCCCACACACTCACTCTGCAGAATATACATGTTGTAGCAGAAGTGGCAGCAGGTTGATGCCATAACACATGCTGGAAGTACATAACATCACTCGTGCCCTGGGCAAGCACATGCTCCTTAGGGGATTACAAACCACTGGGGGTTTTGCATCACGGGAGTACTTTTAAGTGTTGTATTGGCCAACATCCAGACATGGTTAATGAGCAGGATTTCTCAATCCTTTACATAGAAATCAATAATATCCTATTTCAAACACCACTCATGCTCACACTTCTGTCATCTTTTTAATATAACTTAGCTGTTTCATATAACAACCTTACTCAATCTGTTTTCATGAGGGGAATGGAAAACTAATGAATTAATTAAAAAAAAATATTTATCTTGTAATGTCTATGACAGGTGATATAAGGAAGGGGACAAATACAACACACTGCTTGCTTCCAATTGGGAAACAGATCTTCCCATAGGGAGCTTTATATTTTTCCTTGGTGTGTTTTGTCTCACCCACACACTATCTCTGCCCCCCCCCCCCATCATCTGCCCAAACTGCTCCTTTTCCACCCCAAGCATTTCATTAGATGCTTTTTCGGTGGCATCTGTTCCTACCCCGGTTTGTTCATGAACAGCATGTAAAGGGAAGCAGGTGATTCAGAGACTCTATTCGAATGGATATGGGAGAGGAACAGGGGCAGCAGAACAGGAGACAAGGTAGCATTAGTGAAGGTGAAACCCTGCTGCTCACCTGACGCAACTGTGCCAACAGCAGTAAGATGACAGGAAGGGTTATTATAGCATGCATTGCCTCAGTGTGGTGTACTGACACCAGTTTGTTAGCTCCCTTCTTTTGACAAGGCTTTAAGAATAAAGAATGCCTGATGCTTGACCGACCTGCTGTGTAACATGTGTATGCACATACACACATGCAGATGCAAAGACACACGTAAATACGGATAACAGAGAAAACGATTTGCTCTTCTCTAAACCTTATCTCTTTGTAATTATTCTCTTAATGCTGTCAAACAGTTGTTGGATTATTAATGTCCTTTACTGAATTTTAAAAAAGCTGAGATAGATGAGAGCGGTACATCACGGTACATTATAGGGAAATTTAACATAAGGAAGTATTCCAATGCCAGATAGTAGTTTTGTAAACTGGAAAAAAAACAACTTCTGAATCTAGCTCCATTGGTAATCAGCAGATATTGATCAGAATTGTATTGGTGCTTGACAGTTAAATTCCCACAGCTGTACTGCTTTTTTGGTCAGTTATGTAACATTGTCCCTTCATCCCGGAATCGGCTGTCACGACCCGCCTCCTGGAAACTCTAATAAATTACGTGAAAACAGCTAAAATATAAATAATCATCAGAAAAGAAGAGGGGCAAAGGATGGTGGGGGGGAGGTGCATTTTCACAAATATGCAGCCAGGCGTTTGGTATCACAGCCAGAGGTGAGTGGAGGGATTTAGACGGGCACAGAGAGTTTAGAGACTAGACCATACTACACAGAAAAAACACCTCAACGTGAACTCTTCGTACGCTCACTCTCTTCCTGTGTCAACCTGGATGTTTGTGTGTCTGTGTGTGTGTGTGTGTGTGACAGTTTGACTCCGTGATAAAACACCAGCATGTAAATGCAATTCAAACACATAAAGTGGCAGAACATATGGGAGATAGAGACCACTTTGTAGCTAAGAGGGACAATTGCTTAAAACATGAAGCATCTTTAAGGCCGGGGGTGTACAATATAGCTCTGGGTGGGTGACACCGAAACACACTGTTGTTCCCACACTTTTTCTGTGGGGGATACATTCCTGCTAGCATATGGGACATATTACTTTGCCACTGGTTCAAACAGGGAGCAAAAAAAGCAGAAAGAAGGGCATTACAAAGCTCGAGGAATCCTGGAGCTTTGAGACGAGTCAATACACAAACCGGGCTCGCATCAAATCTGTCCCTGGATAATCCTCTAATGACATAATGTATGTTTGAGTGTAATGGTGGCAATAAAACAGGAATATAATTTAGATTACACTGCATGAATGAAGATATTTGGACAAAATAATGTTGAGAATGTGCATTAAATTAGATAAGTCAAACTCCATTGTTTGTACTTAGACTTTTTTGAAAACAGTGTTTTTCAGAAATTATAAATAAGCAGCTCTGTCCGGTTGTTCACCTCAGACACAAAGGAATGGAACACTTAATACTTTGCACAAAGTAATCCTCTTTAAAAAATTTCAAATAACTATTGCAAAAATCACCACATTTAATATGAGGAAGGTAAGCCTGTGGTTATTTGTCGTTGTTTTTGCAGATCAATAATAGATGCTAAAGCAGTATTTTAATACGCAACCCTGCCTGGCTTCCTCTTCTCAATTCCTCCCAAACAGAGCTGTTGACTTCCAGCAACAGGGAAGTCCAAGTACCTCTGCATAACCGATTAGCCTATTGACCGAGTGCAAAGCTAAAGGCACGTAAACACACCATCAGACAGCAGCATCAAAAGCTCTCGTATCAAAGTAAAGAAGAAAAAGGAGGAGAGGTCATTTGATCTACTGAGAAAAACAACCAAGAGCCAATGACATTGTCAGAGTAGGACACATTGTGAATGTGCTGCCACGGAAACAAAGTATCACTATAGTCTTCGTTCACTTTGGCTACCTGCCCTATGTAGAAGACTTTATCATTCCACACGAATGCACACATTAGTTTACATGCATACTGTACATACACACACGGAGGAATGCAGGAAAGGATAAAGAATTAAATGTGCCCTTGAGCAAGCATGTAATGGTTGTTTTGAGTGTAAAACGGAGAACAACATAAGAGAATGTGGGTATGTGTGGTTTTATGGTGAGGTGTTTTCTCCCAGCCTCCAGGCTACCCGGTGTAAATGATTGCATATTTATTTTGGGGAGCGAGCAGCGTCGGCAGAAGTGTTGAGGAAGCTGCATGATTAACTGCTGGATAGACCCGCGTAACAGCAATCATAACCATTAGTGGCCTTGTGATTCATACTTTTTAAACCTTTGACAAAACTTGCCTTATTTATCTCATTTTCATCTGCTGGTCCTGCTTCTCTTTTTTAACCTTCCCTCCAACACTTAAACTTCCTGCTATGTCGCCGCGGTGCATAGCTTCTTCCACATTCCCATGGTGCAGAAGTGTGCAGCCCATGGTCCCTGCATGGGCCACTGCAGAGAGAGTGAAGGTTAATTACGTTGGAGTCTCTGTCTCCCTCCCCTCTCCTTCCTCTCTCTGTCTCCCTCCCCTTCCCTCGGTCCCATTACGGCATGTGGGCCCGGCTCTACTGCCTCACAATTAGCTCTCTGTTTGTCTCTTATAAACAAAGGGCACGCTGCTCATAGAGAGAATATGTAAGCAAAAACCACGCAGCCCAGATCAGAAAAGAATAAGAGGAATTATTTTATTCTTGGATAAATAACATCATCAATCAAATTCTAGTACATGAACATGTTTTTCATGTTATGTTTAATGCATATTTAATGTCTATGCAGTCATTTATTTGAGGATCCTCAAATCATTGTTTGTAGCCCATGCTGTTGAAACACACTGAAACAATGCAAAGCAGATATAACAATGACAGAGAGTGATAAATGTTACTAAAACTCTTGTCCTCCCACTTACACCTAAAACCTCATAACACACCCCAAATGACGGGAAAGACAAAGAACCACTCGTGTCAGTTTAACACCACTCAGCTTTCCATCTCATTTACACATTATGAGTCATTTAGAAAACACACACACACACACACACACAGACACAAAAACAAGGGCAAGGGCCATCAGACGAACCTAAAGATGATTAACGCCGGTTGGGAGGGACACACTCTCGCTCTACCTCCTCTGCACAGTCAAAAATGGGCTCTCTGGAGGCCTCCCCCATCTTTTGGGCAAAGATGAGACTGTCAAATTGGTTTGCCAGCCACATTACAGGCCAACAGGGAGGTAGAGATGTGGGGGGGGGGGTGGCACTCAGGAGTTGGGTTTGGGGGAGGAAAGATACAGCGTGCAGAAGTGTAGTGATGGAGGGGAGTGGGAAATGGGGCATAAAGTCGAAATCTGATAAATTATGGGATAAGTGCATTTTGCCCAGTGTGTGGATTCAGCTGACTTATTTTGATTTGCACGGCAAGGAGGCATTGCCAACACAGGAGCTAAATAATAATGTTCATGCAAATAATCATAAACTGGGCTCTTCTTCTCCTCTTCATCTCTTTTCCAAATGGTTACAAATGATATATCATAAAATGCCTTTTTCCTCCATTTTTTTTATTTTCATATACCTGTAAATAAAAATGTAGTAAATGTGAAAATTATTTATATAGAAATTGTTGTAATATTCAGAATATGGTGTGCATTTCTGAGTATTTAAGATGGTTATAGCGCAGACTACTTACTGCATGATATTTAGCATGTTTAACTGTAATATCTAAAACTGAGATAGACATGGTTAACTTCGAGCTTATTAGCAGTGAGAAGGTGTTGTTATAGAGTTGGAGACATGTTGCAAAGGACCTGCCTACCTGAGCATCATCAACAGCATCCTGAGCTTCAGGCTTAACTGAGCAAATCTGTGGCCCCTCTTCATGTTAAAGCCTGTTTGGGATCCCTGCAGAAATTGTGCCCATTTCCTTCCATACTGATCACTGACTACAGCATGTTTCAGACTATTTCAAAACACTCTGACCTCTCACGGCCAAGCGTCCACACATGTGTTTGACAAGGCCTGGGATACAGCGCCACAGACATTGAATCATGACTCCCATACTTTAGCCATAAGTTAACACCACATGGGTGCAACTGTACTATCAAAGGACAAAAAGAACAAAGGATTTATGAAGTCTTTTTGATCGAAGGCCCGCATGGAAGTAGTATATTTTCTGTTTTTCACACACACACACCCACAGACACGCATGCATGTGCATACACACACACGCACACACACACACACACACACACACACACACACACACACACACACACACACACACATGCAGTGACAGCCACGGCCAATCGATTTGCCACGCTCTTTCTCCTCAATGCTGACGATGCTTGAGTGGACGGGTTCCTGGTTGCCTGGTTCACAGAAAAGGGTCCCTCAAATGAATGTATTTCTACCTCTTGCAGGACAATGTCGGATAGGGAAGTAAATAATTAAAGGAAAGGGACCCTTTTTGACTGCATCAACCCTGCCACTGCTGGTAAGCTCTACTATCCATTGTGACTCCATTTTTGCCCATCCTGCTCAGGATGACCGTTTTCTTTTGAATTATTATTTTTTTATTTGTTTTACACAGTCGTGCCCTCCCTGCATGGAAACCCCTCACATTAAAGGAACTGAGTGTTTGCATATTTATTTTCTTATTTGATGTAAGTGCTTACCCGATATGAGAGGAATGGGCCTTGTGTATGTCATACCTGACGCAGGTAATTAGCTGCTTATGTTTTGTTTCTGTGTTATGCAGTTTTTTTTGTGACATGTTGTGCAGTGGGTCCCCTTTTTCTCAGTCTGACTTGGTAACTGTGAAATTAGAGCGAAAAAGGCATCGACTCAGATCTTGTAAGCTCATTTCACCTTGCATCTTGTAGCATGGCTTTGTTTGCTAACTGAAATTCTCACTAATTGTATCTTGGCTTAAGCATGGCACTTGTTACTTAGTTTCTTTTATCAGCTGTAGTACATTGTGTGATACAGTTCGCCTTGTGTTTGGGAAAAAATGCCCATCTTAATTAAATCCAGGGCTACATAAAGACATGTTCACTGAGGTGCTCGATTAAGCCACCTCCAATAGGGAATGAATGCGATAATGCTGTCAGGGCCTAGTGCTAATATGCTATCCAGTTCCCCTCGATTATCACATTACCACAGCTCGAAATCAATTGATAAACTCCCATTCAATATGGTGGAGTATTTAATTGAGTCAGAGTCTATTGGATTTGAGGGCTGTGCAGTGCAGACATGCTGACAGCGGTAAACACTAGCAGGATGCTCGCTCTCTGTGCAATCTTTTTCTGAGGAGAACTGCAGGAGGAATTTCTGTTTCTGTGTGACTGTCTGTGTGTACACATTAGTAACAATAATATCTAGTGGTTCTTAAATATTTAATCTTTGTAACCTGGTACCATTTCACAGAATTAAGATAAGTTGACAATATGGAAGTACAAATACATGCATTTTAACAATGTGGCTATTTGGTATTTGAGAGGTAATCTTAATTTCTCATACACTTGAGCCTTCTGATTTACAACTATGTCTCCCCACAGGCACAGCTCCAACATCAACCTGCACCGCAAACTGCTGACCAAAGAGCTGGACGACATTGTCCTGGACCCCCAACTCCCGCCACTGCCCAAGGACCTGCGAGCCGAGTTACTGGCCAAGATCTACGCCGGGCACCACATGGGCTTGGACCCATATGCCGGGATGGGCATCGGAGGCGCCAGCCTCCGGCCCACTGGCCTGAACCACAATGCCCGTTCCCTGATGAGCAGTGAGTATCCCCACCACCCTCTCAACCATAACCTTAAAAACCACCACACCAACGGCTTCTCCCGGGGCCAGCCAGACGACTACATGGTGTTGGACCTGAGCACCACATCCAGTGTTCAATCCAGCAGCAGTGTCCACTCCTCACATGAGTCAGACGAGGGCAGCGACGAAGGCATGCTATTGGATGACTTGGAGGAGGAGGAGGGAGAAGAGGAGGAGGAGGAGGGCAACAGCGAGGGGGAGGACTGCTCCCAGCATGCCGAGGGGCAGGCTGAAGGAAGGCATCGGGATGAGACTGGAGAACTAAGAGGTGAAGGACATGGTGAGGGGTTGGTACCGTCCTCTTCACCATTCCTCTTTTCGTCCACCGGGGGCAGTAACGGTGGTAGCAGTGGGATCCTTTGCAACATCTGCCATAAAATGTACAGCAACAAAGGAACCCTGCGTGTGCACTACAAGACTGTGCACCTGCGCGAGATGCACAAGTGTAAAATCCCCGGTTGCAACATGGTGTTCAGCTCTGTGCGCAGCCGTAACCGACACTCTCAGAACCCCAACCTCCATAAAAACATGCCCTTCTCTACAATGATAGACTAAGTAATGACTTGCTACTCGACCCTGCTGTCAGTCGGCCCACTCCTCCCTTCATTCCTCATCCTTATTCCTCCTCAAATTAGCTTTCTATCCCAGCCCAGGGCCATCAAATACAAGCTAAATGCCTGTATGCCTCCTGCCCGTCCTCTGTAAGTCATCGCAAGACATTTCTATGTCCCTCTATAAAAATTCATCGACTCTAAATACAGTTTATTATCGTGACCTTTGACTTTTCCTTCTTTGGAGGAACAGGAAGACGCTCTTGCGCATGGAGTTTGCTTTATAACAAAACTCCAGTCGTTTTTTTTTTTTTCATAAACTCCTCCATCTTTCCTTTCAGACTTCTCCCCACTTTGTTTTTATGTCAATCTCCAAAGAATCTATTCAAACTCTTATTTGTGACTTTGCCTGCAGAAATGATAGTGTTGAAAAAAAAACAAAAAAATAAGAAAATCTTCTTGTTGTATTTGTGTAATGATAGCTTTTAAATGAACCCGTGACAAAAAGCATGACAGCTTCATTTGTAAATAATGTCCCAAGAGGCTTTTGGTGTAAAAGAGTTGTGTTGATGGTTGTTTGCTTCTTTTTTCTCTCTCGTTATGGTTTTATGTTACAGTCCAGTACAATACTTCCAGCTATAGGCAAGAAAGAGGTAGCATCTTACTAGCTTGACTCATTTATGTTAGCTCCAAAGACACATTTAAACTGAGTCCTAGGGGAAAAAAAGAATATCACGTGACTTGTTTTATCTACTCGTTAGATATTCAGAGGCTGCCGGCATGCTTTTTTAGGCTCCTACACTGATATCATTCTCTGTATTTCTATTCTTTTTTTTTTTGTCTGTTATGTTTATGAGCTTTAGTGTACAAATTCAGTTTTTGCACTTTGCATCGATACAAGGGGATGTGTAATATTATTATAATGAGGACTTTTGCAATGGTGAGTTTAGGTGTTGTTCGGGGTCATTGATGGCTACGGTGCCAAGGTAAATGATAATACCTTCAACATTACTTGTGCCAGTTTCTTTTTGCACGTGCTCAGTTTCAAACGCAGTTTCACAACAGAAAACGTCTCGCCTCCCTGAACAAAAGCTGAGCTCTGCCCACATCGCTAAACAACGTATTCAGAAAGCGTCTCCAAAGTCTCTTGGCTCAAAACAAAGTGTGACTGAACATAAACTGCTGTTTCACAAACACAAAGGAGTCAAGTATTGATAAGGTCTCTCCTCCTCTTTTTGTTTAATTTGTGGAAGGTTGCCAGTTATGAACCCGATAGTTACTTCAGGAGGTTTCGTGGGGAAATCTGTGTAAAGCATGACATTATTGTGACATTGTCAAACAAAGTCATCAATGCAAGAACTCGTGTTTGTTCTCACAAAAGGCATCTTAATGAAATATGACTGTCCCATAGATTGGAAAAAAAACAAGAGATAAAAGAGAAAAAAGATGAAAATAGTCATTCAACTGTGACCAAAAACAAAAGTGCTGAAGAAAAGCTCTTTCGGTGTGACACCGTGTACTTAAATCATGCCCCATTGGATTAATATGATGCACTTGAGTCTTAAATCTTTTGCTGTAATATTTTCGGTATCGTTTGCCATTTGCTGAGTGTCGGCTACAAATGTACTCTTTGAAAAATGTTGCCATTTTTCTGGCTGTTGTTTGCAGACATTTTGAACATGTCCATGACTGTCTTACGGTACAACTATTTCCAGTAACTGGGCAAAGTAGCCAAGGGAAGGGGTATTTATTGGTGGGTGATGTATCTTCATGGAGATGTTTTTGTCCAGTATAAGAATATTTTTTTGTAAAAAGACAAAAAAAAATAGAGATTGTTCCTCAGTTTGACTTGTTTATCAATGTATTAGCAATGCGTTGTGTTACTATACAGGGAGATCTTCTCTCACTTGACTGGTGCTACACACAGAGGGAAACATATGCAGTGCTATGTGGTGTGCTGTACAGTCTTCACAACACCTTACATCCATAACAGTGTTGAGTTCCATTTATTTCATACTTAAGCCATTTTGCAATATAGACATGACCTATTCTAGTGTAATATTTCATGTCTTTATTTTTTTAAGACTCCACCTTTATGACACATGCAGTTTTCAGTCCTCTCTTCTCAGAGATAAAGGGAGCGAGACAGCGAGCTGAGGCTGATGGAAAGGTTGCGGAGGTGGAAGGCTGACTAGGGAGGAAAGGATGACAGCAACGATCATTAAAATTGTGCTGCTTCTCCGTTACCTGCAGGCGTCCCTGCCATTCCAGCTTCTTCTGTCTAATAACTCACTTGTCACTTCGTTACACTGCCAGGCTCCAAGGTTGCTGACAAGACTGTGACACAGACAGAAAGGGAATAAGAAGGAACGGCATTGTGTGCTCTGAACAATTCAATTTGACCCATTCATTTTAGTTGAATCCAATTCATCTATTCCTTTTCTATGTGTGCTTATTCTTATTCAGGGTCACTGATTATTCAATTCAATTCCTTTCTCTCGTTCTGGTTTTCTCTTTGTCTGTCAGAGCGCAGTCATTTAACAACCGCCTTACCCATTTCTTCAACCCGCCACTCACTTACCACCTCCACACCCCACAGCGCAGGTCCTACAGGGACACGCACTAATAGTGTGTGCTTAAGTTCACCGGACGGCCACGGCGTAGGAAAAAGGGATGGGTAATTGCCTGTTTATCCCAAGTGAAGGGAAAATTGAGTACAGGAACCCCTGCCTTCTCCCAGGAGTGGGTTTCACTGAGGCGCTTGCTGCCTCATTCATTCATTCAATCCCCCCGGCCCTCGCTCTGGCAGAAAAAAAAAAAGTGCTACTCCAGGAACCCTGCTGACAGCTGTCTCTCTAACACACAACCATACAAACACACATGCACACAGAGGAGAGTGGCGCACACTCACACACACTTCCTAGTACTTACGGGCCAGAAAGATGACAAGAACAAGATGACTTGTTAACCTCTAGCGGTGGAGGAGGTGGGGGCAGAGGAATATTCTCGCCACAGGAAATGAAACTCTTGCATTAACATTATAGCTGCCGCTGCCACGACAGAGAAAGCTAATATTATATTGTGAAGAATGATGTGAGCTAGCGCTGAGTCAGGAATGGAAAGTCGAATGCTTTTTAAAATTATCATTTCAATTTAAATATCCAACCGATAACTATTGGAGACGTCTTACCAAGAGAGGACAATGCTTGATTCAGAAAATCTAATAAAAAAAGCCAGCAAGCTTTTTGATTTGGACTCTATAGAATTAGAGGAGCTGTACGTACCTGGCATATCAAATGCTATCTTAATGTAAGTGTGCTCTGCCCTATTAACCTCAGCTTCTATGCCTTTCTTGATTTGAGAAAAGTTTTTCAGACTCAGCTTTTCACACTCTTTATGTTCTGTTCCTTGCTGTCCATTTCTCAAGTAGCAGCTGCAGTGCACGACCTCTGTCTGTGCACTTGTGTGTGCTCGGCTGAAAACTGAATACCATAGAAGAGATTACAGCCCCCTTCTCCCACCTCCTACAGGCTCCGTACGAGTCCTGCATGGTGTTGGTGATGCCAGCAGAGCTCAAGAGCTGCAAAAAGGCTGAAAACAGAGCTGAGAACACATGCGAACCTCTGGGAGATGGGGAGACTGACGGCAAGAGAGAGAGAGAGAGAGAGAGAGAGAGAGAGAGAAGGGAGAGACTGTGGAAAGGGATCGGGCTTAGAAAGTGGTCTGGCTGGAGCCTTGCGGCAGTCACTTAACAAGGCAGGGGAGAAAGAGAGGTACACAGGGAGAGGAGAGAGCAAGAGAGCAGCAGGGCCAGGACTCCCCAGGAGTCATCGCCAGCTTCGTCTAGATGGCCTGACGGAGAGCGATCGAGCCACCCCTCACATTTGCACCCCACTCCCCTACACTCTCCTCTCCTCTGAGAAATTACCACCAATTCCCCCCCCCCCCTCTCCTCTCCTCTGAGAAAGCCCCCAATCCAATCTTTGGCTTCCTCACTTCTCCAAGCACATGGGCCCAGGTGCATTCTGCTACCTAGTGACTGGGCTGTAGATCCGCAAGAACACGTCACTCAGAGCGCCTCATTGGCCCAGACCACTGGAGTGAATCTTTAATATTTGATTAGAGCGTCAGGCATCAATTATTCTGTAATTCTACATGGCACACAGTGGGAGACGTGGATGGCAAAAACGGCTGAAGCAGCTGACCTGTTAATCACGGTCCGTTTTGTTCATGTCACGGATGGAGTGAGTACAATATAGGTGTAAGCGGCGAGGATGAGAGGTGACACCCGCATGCAAACTGTCCAGTTAATGTAGCTCATGGAACAAAGCGGGATTCAAATGTTAGATGGGACATAGAAGAAAAATACACATATTTGTATAGATGCTTCAGTCTCATGTGAAATGTTCTAAAAAAACATAGCCTCAATAATTTGAACTGGAACCTGTGAAATATCGAGAATGAATTAATTGAATGTTTTCCATTGTGCCAATTATATTTTATAGTCTTATAGTATAAATAAGCTTGAAGACCTAGTGAATTTTGATTCATGTTTTCACTTGTGTTTTTGTGTATACAATGCATTTGCGTCTTAAAAAGCCTGCATTAAGGCACTGGCACTCGACAGCGTTGCATGGCTACATCGTCGCACTGCAAAGAATGAACAGAGCAGAGGAGCTTGCGTCAAAATGGTGATTTGGAAGCCTCATGAATACTGTATGTACCTAAACAGGTGTTTCCCATTTGCAGACAGGACGGAAAAAAATGGTCCTCTTTTTAAAAGACTCTTGTTTCTTTCTTTTCTTTCTTTTTTTTTTTTGCCTTTCTTGTATTTGTTTCTGTATTATAACTGTCTATGGTTTTTGCATAAAATGCATAAGGGTTTTGGGATGTAAATGGAATTTTATTCATATTTTGTCCAAATACCTCTTGTAATTTGTATCAGAATTCTTGTACAATTTTTATATTAAAGATTTATCAGTCACTGGCACTTTGTCATCGCAATTGTATTCAAATTCTGTTATATTTCATTCTATTAGAGCAGCTTGAAAAGACACCCTTTCTCCATAATGTAGAAAGAAAATGCAGAGCCCCGAAACAATGTGTCAATCAAGCCGTTTTAACAAGACACTGATTTCAGCAGCTTTTACCGGGCTCTTAATTGCTCTATGATAAAAATCACAAGGGAAAAGGCTATCTTGACCAATTAGTGGACGATTAGATTAATAGAGTTATTAAAAGATGTACTGGCATGAGGAGAAGGTGCTGCTGGTCTTAGCAAATTAGTAAGATGGTCACTAACAGAGGGAAACAAAGGACATACAGCATCATATGCTGAAATTAAATTGAATACCCTTGTGAAGCAACTATGTTATGGGAAGACATGTAGACTAAAAGTACATAAAACTGGCTTAATTCTTTTGGTCGAACTAAAAAAAAAGCAATGAACAACCCTTTCCTCCCTTTATTAACGAGATCTAGCAAACCATCAACAGTTTAATTTATGACTCCACATGAAATGAAGAATATTAACATCTATGAATATTAACGTCAGTCAAAGGGGGAAAAAAACAACGTAACAATAGAAGAACAAAGTGACACCGCAGACAAAGATTGACAACGGACAAATGCAGGGTCCTTTTGCAAACGCGACCTGTGCTGACATCATTTGCTGTGACTGGGGGTCAAATTACAAATTGATATGAGCTCCAGCAGGGATGTCATGTTTGCTCTTGTAACCAACAGGAACATAATGCCTCCTCCCTCCCCTCTGTGAATAGGAAGGAGTGACACGGGCCTTGTTGACCTTGAATTAGACACCATTCCTCTTTGTCACACACCAGTTCCTTGATCCTGTCATTGTTGATACCTACGCAACACATGCACACACACGCACGCACACACACACACACACACACACACACACTCGATTTCAGAAATATAGCGCTAGATGGTATTGATTATATGCAGGGTTAGTAAAGGACACTCCCCCCACTTTTCACAGATATCCTCAGCCACCCATCTTCAACACACACACATACACACACACACTCCCTTTCTTGGCGACGACCTCCCACCAGGGAGGTGGTGGGCGCTGTCCGCCGCTAAGATGACCTCCCCGCTACGGTGTATGTTTCTGGCGGCGGCAAGCCATCGATTGGCCTGACAAACGCGCTAGCCCTCGGCTGACCTTTGAGAAGCAGAGCTCTTTGCAGTGTGTGTACATACAGACAGACGGGGCGAGCTTTGTTGTGTCTGAAATGGAAAGGGGTGCTGCCAGAGGAGGAGGGGGGGGGGGGGGGTAGAGAGGTTGACAGGGCAAAGATGTCCATCAGTCCATCTGTCTGTCTGTCTGGCCTTAGAGTCAGTCCATTGAAGAGTCTGCGTCAGTCAATGATGTGCTGGGTTTAAATGTTATATTTCAGAAATAGGTTTCCAATGCAACGAAGCAAATTGTGTTAAGTGTGGTTGACTTACGATAAGATATCACATTTGTTATTCGAGCATTGTAAACCTGTGGCTACCAGAGAAAAAGACAAATCAGTAGCTCACACTCACATTCAGGGGAAAGTATAAGACAAAGAAGAGGGCATAGCTCTCGTTTCCAGCCACAAGCAGCAGTGAAAGTCAAGCGAGGCTGCATGTTACAGAGGTTATCTTAAAAATTCAAATGAAAGTCAATAGTGCCTGCAAAGCATTTTTGGCTGTAAATGTCTTCACATATGAAGTCTGCAGTTCAACACAATTGCATGTCTTTTCACTGTGGCAGGAAGTCAGTGCTGTCAGAAAGAACCAATTCCACTGCAGACAGAACATGCAATGTCATGCAGTTGAAGAAAAATCAAAGCCGTAAAAGTGAAAGTGCTCACTAAACTAGGCAGACACAGAGAAAGAACGGCAACCTAAAAGCCTATAATTACACACACTCTACAGAAAAAACACGGTCTAATTGGTATCTATTTTGTTATTAGTTTATAATTCTATGAGAATCCTGCACAGGCAGAAGCAACATCAGCTGCTGTCATTCTCTTCGCTAGCAAAGTTACATGTGTGTGTGTGTGTGTGTGTGTGTGTGTATATATACATATATATATATATATATATATATATATATATATAGATAGACAACTTTAAAAATCCCTATCCCTTCAAGCAACAAATCACGTTTTGAAAAACTTGTTTTAATCTATGAGCCATATCAATCGTAGAGTGAAGAATGTATAAAGTAGTGACCACATCAACCAGACAGTATTGCAGCACTCTGCCATACTTCACCGTGTCAATCTCTCACGGCTCAAAAAGGTCAGTGTGTGTTTCTGTATGAAATGATCAGTCAAAACAGATAAGTATGTGCAGGTCATACAAATACAGACCAATAATTCTGTAAGTGAGCTATATACAACATACGAACATAAATAAATGTGATTTCTGTATTTTGTTACTTCCAACATGTGAAATGTATCGTCAGAAAAATCACTCAAATATACCCACAAGAAATCCACTATCGTCAACACACTGAAAGCAAAAATCTATTTTCATTGAGGGCTAATTGATTGTAATTGCACACTATAATTAAAGGTAAATTACCAGAATTTAAGGGGAAAGAGCAGTAAAGATTTTTATATTCCACTACTTTATCTTAGAGCTGCTACATTTAAATATTCACATTTAACAATGAAGAGAGTCATTTCTCTCAACTTTTTGAAGGGTGCAATTCATAATTATACTAAAAGAGACTGGATGACTGTGAGCAGAAGGACTTCGCGCATTTGCTCAGGAAATGTGGGGTTAAAGGGAATAAAATAGATGGTCACTCCTGAATTCTTATAAAAACTCATCTGTGGTAACATGAGCCTTGGCTAGGATGGACCACATACACATATAAGACTTTTTACTGGGGCCTTATTGATTTGGTTCTACACCAGTGAGGCCTGCAATGCTGGCTAATGCTATTGACGAGCCATCAGTCTTGTCCAGAAGTGTGGAGGCATGCAGCTCTTTTTCCAAGACCAACCAAGAAAGGAGAGAGGAAGAGGAGAAGAGAGAGGGGAAAAACATCAATGGACAGTGATGGAGAGTAGGGAGGAGTGCGAAGATGCAAGCACAGCAGACAGACTCAGACCCCTGTCCATGGTTTGGGAACACTAAATTAGAAAAAAGACAAAAGGGATGAGAGAGGGAGAAACTGTAAACAGCTGCATCGATCCAACTAGTGTTGGGCAAATCAAACCATTACAGCCAGAGTCTCATGCCCCGGAGTTGAGGGAGATAGTGTGAATATCTACACACTGCCCTGGTGAGGAGAAAAGTTTGCACCAGCACACGCTGGATCTCTTTTAAAATTGTTGGACTTACTAACTCTTTAGTTTGCTAAATAACAAGGTGGAAGTGCAGCAGGATAGGAAGGGGTTAACTCCGGCGAGGGTTGAAGAGAGGATGAAAAAAAGCCCTCTGGCAACCCAGGGACAGAGGGAACGCTGAACTCATCACAAACCCCTCTCCTGGCGTCCGCCAGCACATAATGACCCCAACAAGACGGGAATCCCTTTTAATTAAAGTGAAGGGAGATCAGTTAAGCAGATGGTTGCCGACAAATATTAGGGGAAATAGAATGTTTAATGGTCTGTGCACTTATCGCAGGCTATTTTCCACACCCAGCCCCAAACTGATAAACAGGACAGAGCCTTGTTAATCAACCTTACAACCTTTAAAGCCCAAGATAAGAGAATAATTCGGGATCTTTGTAAATTAGCTTGAGATGTGGCTAAGACTCTGGCCCCTCGCGTACTCAGGGCCAGACTGTCGAGGAGGGAGAAGAATTTCTATCAGTGTAATAGCCTTGTGCAGCTAGAAGTTTGGGGGGAAAAGTACTATTTCTAGGGGATAACGATGTTTTTTTTCCGGTGTTTTCCTGAGTTTTTTATTCCCCTTGTGGTTTGACCCTCTTGCCCACCACCCTACTGCGCTCTTATCAGTGACACAAGAGAGTCACCCGCCTCCGTGGAAATAATCTAAACAGAGAGGCGGGGAATCGGCAGCCCGAGCCGGTGGCCTGTGTGAGCAGGTTAACGGGCCCTCACCCCTCTCAGTCAGACACAGGTGGGGGTGGCCTGTGTTTATTTAGCAGATGATGGATTGAAGAGGAAGGGATTATCGACAACAGAAGCAGCCCTTTGAGAACACTAGCAGGTACTATTTTGCTATAAAAAGCCTGAAAGGAAAAGTTTTTCTTTAGATAGCATACTGCAGATTTTTCAATGTTTAATGTGGTTCAAGACTCATGATATTAATTTGTTACTCTAATTACATCATCGTACATTAACCATGGTTTCGCATTGTGCCTCAAACTCAAATTATATTAATTAAAAATTGGAATCAGACCCAGAACACTTTTTGTGTCCAGGAAAACAATAATAGACCAAAATCTCTAGTCAACACAAATTGGTCAAAGATGAGAATCAGCTTGTTTTTTTATGTGATGAAATAGTAATGTTTAACAGTGGTGGAGGTGTTTCATTTTTCTGGGACATGCTTTTGAGTATTGCAGCATGACTTGCTGCCTTTGGCAAATTCAAAAACTTGTAATAACAATATTTCACGTGCTACAACAGCTGTGCAGTAATTATGTCAACATGTCAAACACACATTTATTGTTTTGCTCTCATTTTAATCGACACATGTGCTTATTGAATTCATGTAACTGGCAAAGCTAAATCAAGTGTGTCCACTTCTCAGTATTCCACAGAAACCACTGATCTTATCTTTCAATGCTGTTTCTTTAGTTCATTCGAGGTTTATACTGTATGTTGTGACCGCACTGATACAAACAATTAAATAAAAAATCCTGCAATAAACTGAGACAATTTACAGAACTTATACTGTCCTCAGTGACCGTAGACTTTTCGCCAATGCAAATTTCCCCTCCTGTATATTGTACCTTTTCGTAAATGAAAAACACATTGGCTGAACTCGACTCCACCTCTTCCCACCCCCATCTTTTTCTTTTCTTCTTTAAAAAAAAAAAATCACACACACAGCAGAACCATACTTCATTTAGCGAGCGTTCAGAGCATTTCGTTTTTTATTTGTTTTGTTTTTACCAGTTAAGCTTTATAGCTGGTCTCAGCTCTGTTGTTTCCTTCCTGGCTCCTTGGAATAGGGACACTGGATTGAAGGTAATTGCGTAGAGAAATGCAGACATTTATCAGTGCTTGTGGTTTGGGACCTTAAATGGTCCTGCTGACAATTTCCCCTTACAGTAGGCCACTGTGGAGCTGGCAGGTTCTGTTCGGAGCCCCAACGCTGGGCTTGAAGGCTCAGAGTGCTGCCATATGTTGGACATCACCGGTGCCAGCAGCAAATGTGCTGAACAACGAGACTCAAACCATGAACTCCGTGCCTTGGCAGAGGGCGGGTGCACGGGCTACTTGCAGGAGTGAAGAAATATGCAGTTCACAAAAAAAGATTACGTATGAAAGTATGTGTTTATGTGTGTCCGACCAGTCTGTCTACCTGTCTATTTGTCTGTCCAGTGTCAGATTGAGAACATATTGCGTCCCACTGTTTCTTCAACACACGCATGCATATTAGTCTGAATAGCCATGGAGAACATCCCAGATTGCAATGGGTCACACCTGGTTATGCTTCTCCCCTGTCTCCCCTCTCGCTCCACTCCCCGGTTCCCACACCGGCGGCATCTGGAACCTATTGGCGGCAGAGTCACACCGAGCCATAAAGCCCTCAAAGGCTCACAAACGCACTAGGGGTAGAACGTCAAACAATGTTGGCCCAACAAGCTGCCAACAGACACAATGCATCTTGAACCTGAACAAACCCCACTGCTCATTTTTTATCCTCTCCGTCTCTCTGTATGTCTCCCTGAAATATTCCTCTCTTTCTCTCTCTCTCTCACAAACACCACCTGGGAATGAGTCGAGGGAGAAGTTTTACATTTTTACCCCTAAATGGAATTGGTACTGATGCTGAGGGAGCTAAATGCGGCTCAGGCGACTGAGACCGTGAAGAAACAGATACTGATGAGGCCAGAAACTGGCTGTCAAAATAGCTTGTAGCAGAAACACAACACTAACAGTGCATCCAGAACTTGGTGTATTTAAACAGGCTCTGGCTGGACCTGTTTAAGGTTTTAATCAAATGGTCTGTTTAGCCACCATGCTCTGCCCACAGTGTCACCAAAGGGTTAATGACCACTTATGCCACCCGACAGATAATGTGATCTGTCCTGGATAGGATCTCAGGAGTGCGAACGAGACCCTTTGTCACACGGCCATCCTTTTAGACATGAGAGGAGCGGGGTGGGGGTCATTCTGTCACAGCCTTGTAATGCTCTTATCGATTCTCCATATCTGTTACGGAGGCTGGGAAGCACGTCCCAAATTCGATATGCTTTTAATAGGGGCCACGTTCTTCAAACACAGTGCCGATCAAAACGGAATGAAATCTGAATACATGACAGCAGCAAGAACAAAGCTTTTGCAATTGTGCAATTATATAAAACTGAAGTATGTTATGTGTCGTTTGTCTGGCAGATCCCTTAACATGCTTTATATATTGCCTTCTTTCTCCCAGCCATCTCTCCCCTTTTTGATTTCTATGGCATAAAAATGTTGGCCCAGTGTTTGAGCACAAAAATCTGTGTTGGAGCTCTTTCAAACCAGCATTTTATTGCAAACAAATGTTGCCTTTGATACTGGCTACAATGAGTGATACTTCACTGTTTGTTTGTGCTGGAGGTGAAAATGAGTTGCTCACATTTGGAAGGGAAAGCTTGTGAAATATACCGCAGCAACAACACACACAGAAAAAAAGGCACTCTTTAATGTCGTGCAGGAGCCTGCAATGTTTTTCCACTCATTAGAGGGACTTTGAAGTGTGTGTCTGAAACTTCAGCTTGGGAAACCTGACAGAGACAAGATTGCGGTGCGCACGTTCTTTCTCCAAGAAACACCGCGACTCAAGGTAACATATCCACATCCTATTAGTTTGTGGTAAACTTACCAATTGGATGCAGACAGACTGTGGTATTAGGCAGTACAGAATTTGATCATGTTGCCCGTAGTGTAAAATAGAGTAGGTGTACATGGTGAGATAACTACAGCTCTGTCATATGAAATTTCACCTCATGACTATTACCACGACAGCATTATCAAAAAGAAGAAGAAAAAAAAGGTGGATTTTGTGTGAGAAGCAATATAAGTGCTTTGCTGGGCTCACGTCGTAAGGACTCCAGTGAGGGGTGGTGCAAAGTCTTGCCTCTTCACTGTCAGACCCTAGGGTGCTGTCTAAATTAACTGGGACGAGTGGATTGTTAGAGGGATGACCCTTTCCCTATTCATCCGGTTCTTCCTCCACACACACACACACACACACACTTCATCACACATACACACTCTGAACGTCAACCGCTAAGCCTCAATAAATCTGATAAGCCGCCCTGGTGGCTTCTGTGGCCAATCCGCACAGAGAACAACAAGGCCGGTATCAGGAAGCTGCAAAGCCCTCGTCAAGCGGGACTCCAAAGTACTCTGAAGGGCCGTACTTGCACCCCTGAAAGCTGGCCCGTCTCTCAGCTCTCCGTTACCCCACCCCAGCTCCTATACCCACCACCCCCACGCCTGGGTGATGTCATTATTGAAGTCTTTGGCGTGCTATCCGAGGAGTAAGTTACCACTGACAGGTTCAGAGCCCGGCTGGCTCACCCATGAGGATTCATGACTTTGAAGCTATTGCCCTTAAGCTGCAAATTATTCTTTTCAGGCTCTCTCTGCTCTACCTGCGGCTTTAATCCACACCCTCCTTCTCCTCACTGCACTAGTACTGCTCCACCAGACTGCACCCACTAGCCTGAACACACACACAAGTATTTTAGATAGTGGTAGAGAGATACGGACACACAGAGAGAGAGAGAGAGAGAGAGAGAGAGAGGGAAGGCAAACACATGCTCACTCACTTGCTTTCCTAGATATCTGGAAACACATACTTTATTGAATAGCCTCATCCCCCCTCCTCAGCACAGTAAAGTTAATAACACCAGCAGGGCAGAGCAGTACCAGGCTCCAGCAGCACCGGCAAAAGATCCTCTTAGCCCCAGCCCATCCATTCCTCACTCCCTTCATCAGCACTTAGTGGACATCTGTGCAGTGCCAGCCCTCTCCATATGCCACGGCGGTCAGAAGACAAACGACCATGTCAGTGCAGTGGCACGCCTGTATGTCTGATGCCACACAGGGGTGCAGGGTGGGTGTGGTGAGGGACAGACAGGAAGAAGGCCAGGCCCAGTTAGGAATGGTCTGGGTGTGCAAAGCAAAGCAGCCAGCACACAGGGAAAGGGGCAATAAGTTATCTAAACTGTACATGAAATACCAAAAACTAAGAAATGACTCATGTGGTCAATGAGGCCTGCGTGGAAAACAAAGAAAAGCACCTTGAACACTTGCAGTCTGCGGGCCATGGAGCTGGTTTTGCTTGTAATGGCCAATTAACTCAGCACATGTAGTGCGTTATATTATTGCATGTTAACCTCTTCCAAAAGCACATCATAATTTATTTTGATTAATTATCTACCTTCTGGTCAGTTTCAACTTGCCACCTATCCATCCATTTTGTATACACTCTTATTCTGCACAGGGTTCTGTGGGTTGGAGCCTATTCCAGCAGAAACTGGGCAGCCAGTGGTTTCCATTAATTTTGCTATGTTGATCAAATGAACTAGTACAGACTAAAGTGTATTAAGTACTACATGGTATTACAAAGTAAACAGAGCATTATTTATTCCTTAATATGTTTAGTTTAGTGTTTTATAGGTGCATTGCCACACAGGTATTAGAGTCAGCCTAATATTCACAACCTTTGTAATGAAGCCTAACTGGGTTTCTGGAGCCCAATATCCATATGAGCTTAAAGAAACAACATACTAAGTGGGACATCTCACAGATGAAAAATCAACTTGTCAGTTCTCTCGGATGGACAAACTATATAATGGTGGTTACAAATTACCTTAAACCGTGATGTCATTTTTTTTATCTTGCCATCACACCAATATTGATATATCTGCATTAAGCTAATATTTGTCAACTAAATTGATTTGTTTACTGTGTTCCGTAGGTGGCATGGCTTTCTGTACGAAATAGCACATGAATGTAAAGCACTCCAACACATTTCTCTCAAATACCTGCATGTTGGTGCATCAATGAACGCCTTACCAAGAGATCTTTCCTCGCTTACAAGTACGGTAAAATAGAATGATGATTACCGCAAGTTCTTCACTGTGATCGATTACCTGCCCCAAGTCTCTGCAGGTTGACTTTCATATTTTAAAGAGTGAAAACAAACAGTCTGACTGGACAGTAGGAGTGGTACTGTACTATTAAAATGATGAACTCCACTGGCCCTGGCAATAAGGCTGGTAGGTTACGTTAACATAAAAATGACACAATCACAATGGGATTTTGGAGAGAAGCTTTCCCTCAGATAATAATGTGGAGCTGACAATACTAAAAAACATGTGTTATACAGCACATACGGCTAGCATACCTTTACAATAAATCAGCAAAGTTGTCCGAAAGATTTCATAGTGCAAAGAATGATCCATATGCTTTCCACTGCAAAATTACCGTGATGAAATGAATGTGACTGAAAGGTGACTAGAATAATTCAGGAACACAGGAGGTTAAACTTGTCATACTTGAAACCCAAGGCTTGAGTTTCAGATGTAACGCTATGACTCACATATCACCCTCGTGCTCCAAAAAACAAAAGTCTGTGTCCAGCCCAGGTAGAAGGGAGAGGGATTGGAGGTGGGGGGGGGGGGGGGGTGAGAGATGAGAGAAGGTGTGTGTAGAAAAGTAGGGGAGGAATCGCAGTATTCCCTGGGTAACGGGCTCTGGCGAAGGAACTGAGAGGTGTTTTGGCTTGTGTTGCATTCGGGGAGAGAGCAGCGTCTCCCAGAAGGAGGCTATAAAAAGACAAAGGAGGCAGGAGGCCATGTGGAGAGACTGTTGAAAGGGAGCAAACACCCACTCCATAATCCCACCACTGCCACCATCACCACCACTGGGGATGAAACGCACACTAAAAATTGAAATCACATAAACACTAAATTGCTTTTTACAAAAACAGATACATATTCACCCAAATACAGCAACACTTGAGTTCAAGTTTAATCTTGAACGGACAATTTGTTTTGTAGCATGTATTAAACACAGCAACACGTCAAGTACAAAAGACAGGCGTAACAAACAACAGACTGACATGCCAATGCCAGTGAGGATGGAGAGTGCCAGTTACATGTGTGAAAGATCAGTATCGCAAAAGGGGAACTGCAGATGTGGCTACACACAATGGTCTCAGGAGGCAACAAGGCTTGTACACATTCAGTACTGAAAACCAAACAAACCCTTCGGCATGAAGTCACATCGGACAGGTCGATAGACATAGACGCAAATATACAAGAACAAATACGGACAGAACACATGGTTACACAGAGGGAGCTTTGAACATGCTCTCCTCCTGCAGAACCCCAAATATCGAAGCTATGAGGTAACACTGGCTGTGTTTTTATGAACAATGAATAAAAAAATGTAAGTTTGACGTCCTGATGCAATACAAATAAAAATCAAATGAATCCAAACCCCTTCTCTGCTTTTGTTTTACTCCCGTCTTGGCCACTGTGGCCAATGTGGCCAGTCAAAACATAGAAATTCTCATTTGAGTGACGGGGATGAGACGTGAGAAACAGAGAGGAGGGGGGGGAAAAAGACAAAGAAAAAAAAGAAGAGAGGATGTGTCACATCCAATTCTGAATATTTACGTGAAAAATGTGCTCTGCAGCTCTTTCCCCTCGCAGGTCCATGGGAATGCAATGCTCTGGCCCTTTGCCTGGGTAAATGTGTTCCCTATGTGTGGGCTTTCTATCCCTCTGTGTTGTCTTCACCAGAAAGGGGTGCAACTGGGCAAGGTGCAAGAAAAAGGTGCCTCTGGTTAAAGGGATTTTCTTTCTCCACTTACACATATGGTCAGAGAGAGAAAGAGAGAGAGAGATGCTGAGATGGGGTGGGGTGATACAAAAAAGCCATGGCTCTTTGGCTGAACCTGTGTGTGGGAGGTCCAGAAATCCCCCCCCCCCCCCCCCCCACCACCACCACCACCACCACCACCACTATTAAATACCTTTGGAACATCCCGACTGGCTTTTAAAGAGAGCTGCAGAGGGTAACTGGTGGATATGGAGGAAACTAAGCATGCCCAGAAGGGGGGGATGTTGTGAATCGCTGGGTGTCCATGACCTGGCACTGTTCTAGCCTTCCAGCTCATTGTTCTGGGCCCAAGAAATCCTTTATAAGCCCATTAGAGTGTGAATTTTACCAATCAAATTGGAGTGTCTAGCACTAACAAATGCTAGCATTGGATTTTATTGCCATTTGAGCCCTCCTGGTGCAAGCCTTATGGACTATGTGGTCAAGCTGTTAACCATTACATTGACAGGCATGCACACATTTCTACATCTGGCCCTCTGCAGCTCTAACACACCAAGCCAATTACATGTTGTTGTTCTTTTTGACATATAATGTTTTTCGTAATCAGATAATTGCTCTACCCTTCAAAACTCCCCCTTCAGAGTGTTTTTTCTCTCTCTCTCTCTCTCTCTCTCACTCTCTCTCTCTCTCTCTGCATGCGTGCTGCTGCTGAAATGCTGTGCCAAAACTGCTTCTTCAAAAAACAATGTGAAGAAAGAGGAGGCTTTTCTACATGTGCTGCATTCAAGCAACATTTCCTTCAGGCCGGTGTTCAAGACTTTTGCAAGGACTAAAAGCGAATTGATGGGAGACGGAAAAATAACAATTACTGGAAACCCTCAACTCAAAATTGTACATGGTTCCGCTTTGAAAAGTGAGCACACATGGAGAGGTTTCCTGAAACACGTACTCCATGACAAGAATCTGCCAGTTTCTAAATACTTGCATGTGAAACGGCCACAAAGTATGCTGAATGTGTCAAAACCTTGATGAAGGGAGGAGATCTCCTGATTGAGTCATGTGGTTGCATATTATCCCTCAAATCAACCAGCATGTGCTCTGCACTCACATCTGCACAGAGCACTTGAACGCACTGCCCACCACAACTCTGCCATTCAGCCCAAAATACTGTACTTCACACCCTCTTAAGGATATAAACGTTATTGTTGGAAGGCCTATAAATGAAATGTGATCTAACAGTCAGGGTGAAACTATGACCTGTCTTTAACATCAGACCTTCCATATCCATTTTCACTGTCTGAAACATTATGCATTTATGGGAAACATTTGCAGAAACCTCAGGAATCTGCCCTCCCATGATTAAGACATTTCCATAAAACGACACGCAATCATGCCTTGTCTTTACGCAGCTGCAATGCATATGCAGAAATGCAGAATTTTATGTAAAAATAAATCTATATAATAGCAATTTAATACAGATCCCTCTATCGTGCATATATTCTGCTTTGTTGAAGTCCGCTCATGATGAGCAATTGCCATCTGCACATAGAACTACCCAGTTTCTGGGATAATTGTACTGCTAATTGTCATGTGGTGTCTGCTCGTTGCCAGGAATAGACAGTGCCATGTGGCCCTGTGTCTTGGGGTTTGTTTCTGGCCTTGATAACTTGATAGGGAAGATGGGAGGGCATTGGTCTCCCAGAATTGAATTAAACAGTAAATAATGTTTGTGTTTTTGTCACGATTTCCTGTTTTTTAGTTGTTCCATTCAAGGTTTATCTTGGAGCGTTTTCTCTCTCACACACCTCTACCACTCTGTCTCTCTTAGCACTCTCCCTCCCTCACACACACACACACACAGGAAAGAAAGACTGTCTATTTTATGCTCTACAGATGAAACGCATTAGCGAATGCATGGCAAGGGACACTGAGGGAGGGGCAAAAACGCCTCCTCAGTTCCAACGACATCAGCATTTTTCCGCAAATTTGCAATTAGTCTTAAGGGCCAGTGTAAATTAGGTCTCCTGACAAATGAGCTACCGGGACAGGACATGAAGTTTCAATAAATCTGAGGGGCTGCTCAGGGCATTGGTGTCCTTTTACTCTAGCACCAAGAAAGAGTCCCAACAGACAGCAAGGGGAGATCCATGGAATAAGCCCAAAGAGTACTCCCCACAGGGATTCATACGCCCAAACTTCTGCCTCTCCCCTCTCAAAGCTCCACGAGGGAGACCACTCCATGGGAAAGAAAAGTATTTCATGATGGAGATGTGAGAAGGGGATGGGTCTCGAAAGCCTCGATAAGGAGCCTCTTAATGTGGGTAAACTAGCGCCGGTGCCTGTGTCTACACCCATAACTTCATGGATGAGACCACTTTACGCTGAGACACTGAGAGAGAGAGTGCCGTGGTCCCATTCAGGGGAGTCTAGAGTTGCGTCTCATCAGTGTTTAAACATATTAGAGCGGGGCCTGCGCTGTTGCTGATTTGATCTGCTGCCTCAGAGGGAAGACGTAAAATATAAGGTTTTACTTTTTAAAGACTGAGCAGTTCTCTCACCATGGTTATTGATGATGAATCAACTTACGCATTTGGCCATTGCACAGGAGGCCTTCTGGACAAGTATGACAGTTAATGGAGTTGGCTGAGGAAGCTTGAGCAAGGATCAGGTTCAAACGGATTCCTAGTTACAGTCCGTTTAATCCAATTGGACAAAATAACACGCCACAATAAAGTGCTGCTTAAGGTCGAGAAATGCATTTAAACGAGAGGCAAACTGATGACAAAGCGAGGGAATGTAGGATGGGACTGTGAATAGCATTAAAGCCCCATTTGTCTGCATTACCTGTATGGAAGGGAGTTGAGACTTCCTCGAGAAGGAACAGTGATGGGAGAGTACAATAATGTGGTTGCAGGAGGGACTGCTTACTAGGTTACACGCAGATGAAGCCCGAGATTGAATTGGGACACTTGGAAAGTACAGATTGAGACATCTGCCTCATGTTACAGTGCGATGCGTACAGTATCACATTATGTGACCATGTACTGGCTATTAGATCGGTTTCATGGTGCTGGGGAAGGAGAGGTAGCAGTGCCTCAAGCATTGGGACTACTAAACAACATACTAGTGGTTTTGTCAGGCATTTTAAGTAACATCTTATCGAATTCACCGCTCAGAATAGGACACCATTCAAGTCAAGTCACTGTATTGAGTTCACCTCAATTCGCCACAATTCATTTTTTTATTTAGTTCACTGTTGCTTCATCTCCCAAGTGAACAGAAAAATGAGAAACCGTTTTTTGAAGTTGTGGGCTCAGTCCCATTCTGGCCACTTGGCCTTGCCCTACACTCTCTGCCTCTGTTTGCCTGGAGGGTTCGGCAAAGTAAGTGGCATCCCATCAGTTTCTGGCTTATGGAAGTGAACTGTGAAATACTCCAACAACGCATCTGCTCCGGTCCTTCTTATGATACCCCAACTACCCTCAAACAGAAGTGCAAACATCCGCGAATCAACAAAAACAAAAACTTTATCGAATAATATTTAAGTCCTACACAGATATAGTAAGGTTTGGAGAAGATCCAGATATCCTCAGTCAATGAATCTGTATTCCACAATCAACACTGCAACACGACAATGAAGCGTTACTATGCAGCAGTAGATTGTGTCACATTCAGAGGAAAATTGGAACAGGTTTTAAGTCAGTATCTGAACAAAAGGAAGCAACAAGGGAGGTAGGTAGTGAGATGAGAGGAAACATGGGGACAATATGTTGAATCAAAGATAAGTATGTTCTTCCTCTCCAGAGAAAATGATTTGCAGACCTGCACTTCTTGGCTGCTGCTGAGCCGGTTGTGTTTTGCAGACACTTTTGACACAAAGCAAAGCTGATAATTAAATTACATGTGTTGTGGCACTCCTGAGATACTCTGAATCATTAGCACATGTAGGGGGAGGAACGAGGCAGTCGCGAGAGGCAGCGTGCACGCTCGGATCGAGTTTGCCGGATTCTACGTTTCTGTCATGGGCTATGTAATAAAGCTCAGCGACAAACAAAGCGTTAATGATGCGAGTGTGAAACAGAAAGGAAGCTGGTGATTCCAGTAAGCCTTCCCTTCTGATTCGCTGACATCCTTCCTGGACTTGGTCCCACACATCACTTTCAGGAGGGAGAAATAAAAGAGGCAAGGGAAAAGATCAAGAGTTTTCCAGTTTGGCGTCTGCCCATCCATTACAACTATAAAGTCTTTCACACGATCCCTTTGATGCGCATCACTGATACGTGCTTCGGGGGGCTTGTACTGCTTGCATGGGAACAGTCGATCTCAGTGACAGCTACACAAGCTCTCTGCAATCACACCAGCACACATGAGCATGCACACACACAAACATACACACCGAGTTAGGCAGCTGCTTAAAAACATTACATCTGGTTTGATGTGGAGATAGAAAATGTTTCCAGCTAGTAAATGTCTTCGGTGGATCTGTATGATGCCATGTCCTCTTAATTTACAAAAGACATTTAAATGGAACGAACAATCCATTTCTGCAGCACATTAACCTGCAGCTTAGGGATGAAATCTCTCTCTCTCTGACTGCGGGCTCACCCGTCCAGTCCCTGTCCTAATTGAGTCAGCGCTCCTCTGCTGCTTGGACCTTATCGTATCACGCTTTATAATTGACCTGCGCTGCTTCATAAGACAATGCGCCAGGAGCTTGACAAAAGTTATTAATTTTCACTTTGTCCAAGGCTCTGTCCCAATTAGGTCCCCTGGCTGGGGCCGACAGGGCGGCTAACGTGATTACAGGACAAGCTTATTAGACTGCAGCAGCATCGAGGAGCGGGAGGAAGACCCTAAATGAGAACACACAATGCAGTGGGCGATTACTAGAAGGCAGCAGCCCACTGGGATTGTTCTATTCTGATCTAATACGCACCTTCATACGCACCATATTGAATATTTTAGAAGGTATCCTTTTAATATCATGTAATCATTCATTTACAACATTTTGGTAAGACCATAACATGGATCTTAAATAAAGAATCTATGAAATATACTTCTTAGTCTACCCGGTCCTTTCCGAAGGTAAGCAGCTGTAACTAGGCTGCATTAAGCTGCGGTATAGTCACAGTGGGTCTAGGGGTTGGTTAAGGAGAAACCATGCGAGCCAGTGCTCAGTGAAAGTTCACCAGATGCCAGGAGCAATGGCATCACTCCAGTCCTGACTCCCAGCCAAATCACTCTCAACTGGGAAATGAGTGGACAAGCTGAAAGGGAACCAATCGGACCCAATTAAGTATAATTGCTCCAAGTCCATTACAGCTTGGTCTGAAGCTTCTACTTTTGTTTTCCCCACCACCTCAAACACAAGTGACCAAATGAAAATAGTAGCTGCTAAATTCAACAAGAACAAAAAAGACAGAATAAAATGGTGGACTTTGCTGTTCTGGTCTGTGTGATACACCTATTCATGTACGGTATCTATGTGTCCAATAAGTACAAGAAAGAAGAAGACATTTTCAACATCAAGGATTTCAGCAAATTTTGGTTCCTCAAGCGTCCTGAAAAGTAGCTGATGTTACTTCCAAAGAAAAGTCACAACAGCAGCATGTATTCTGAGCCCCCTTTCAAGTTGAGTTACAGTGCTGTCATGTTCAATCTAACGAGGCTTAAAGATGGGAGAGCGTTGAAGCCTGCTTGTTGAAAAGAGAAAATAAAGGAGTAAATCTTTAGATGGCGACTGCAACAGCCCTGAGTGGAAAATGACTACCGCACAACCAATGCCTGTGGGGGCCATTTTAATGACAGCTCACAAAAGATTGGCTTCACCCACCACGATTAAGGTTACCCTTCATGATCAGAGGCAGAGCAATACAAACAGTTAGTCCAGGAAAACAAGAGAGAGGTTTCACACAAAGACACCTGCCCACTCAGCAACTCCTTGTACAGCTTCAACCATGGGGGCCTCGCCTGTAGCTACCTGGCTAACAAGTCCAAAGTCCTGTGGATGATAGGAGAGTGACAGCGTCCTGGCAAGCTATACCGCTCTCTGATTAATATTTCATCTTGGAACTTTGGCCCTAAGATGTATCATGGTTGTCTGAGTCTTCGATGCCTAAGTGCTGAGACTACAAAACTAAGGACTTCAACACTATTTAAAATCTGTCTCGTGCTACTTTTTTTTTGACAGCTTGTCAAATGTTTTCACCAACAAGGAAAAGTGCTTTTGCTGCGGTGGTCACTGTGTTTTAAACCTGATGGTCATAGCTCATATTCATTTTATTTTCAAGCAACTGTATGTATTCAAATAAATAAATGTAGAGGTGTGTCCATAATATTGTATTAAAATAACATTCGTTGAAAAACAACCGAATAACACAGTATAGTGGAGAGATAGAAATTACAAATTTGACCCACTTATAATTTGACTGAAGATTCTGGGCCACAAATGTCACGTCTGGAAAATGAATTTTTCGCTCATGCCCTTTGCTCATTCATCATTGGAGGTTTACTGGCAGAACTATGGGGGGTAAATATTTCTCTTATCAGATTTTGCTGGCAAGCGTGCCCGGTATATAGAACAATTTATCATATCCGCTAACAGCACAACATAATGAGGCATACTAAACAAGGCAAACCTTCATTTGATTATTTTCATCTTGTGGAAAAACACATTTCTGAGGGTTCGAAAAAAATGTCCTGTTCAGGGACGCAGCGGTGAAAACTGTGTCTGTTTAGTGTCCTGGCCTGGCTCGAAAGAAATACGATTAAATGAGTGTGAAATCAAAAACACTGACACATGTGGCTGGGCTCTGCCGTGTGCATGCCATTATTTGGCGGTCTCTAAATGCGTATCTCATTCTCAGACATGGGACATGTCTTTGTGAAGTGTCTCGCAAATTTTTTTTCACCCAAATGTTTTATGAAAATATTTACCCATGCTGCTCTGTCACTTGGAGAAAATGAGAAGACGAGGATGCGCAATCAATAAGCAGCAAAGGAAAAGTCCAATTGTGTAAAAGTGTAAATTATGGATTTGGTGTGATGCCAGGGACATGGACACTCTATTGCTCTCTTGCTCATACACGCTGTCTCTCTCTCGCTCTCTCGCTCTCTCTCTCTCTCTCTTTCACATGCAAACAGAAGCAACCCAAGAAGAAAATATGAAATTCTAATGTTTTGTGCCACAAGCTATTTCAAGTGCAGTGTGACTACATCGTGTACTGTACATGTGAGACCATATTCAAATGTGGACTCTTCAGCATTGGGGCGCACATTTTTGCTGAAGGTTTATGAAAAATGCATCTATTAATTCATTATTTCGATTGAACCTGTATTATAAAACCCAACACTGAAACACAACAGTGATTCTGTCTGCCTCAAGTTTCTATTTCCATAACTTAATTGAGGTCACAAAAGCAGCTTTGAAGAAAGTCAAAAGTTATGGGGCAAAAGCTTTGCCATATGTTTGCATTGACCTTTAATTTTGTGAAATATGTGTTACACAATCCTCAGCTTCCATGGGTCAACCTCAATGATTATTCACAGCGAAAAACTAGCAGCTGTTGACTCTGACAGCCACATTCCTCTCTAGCCTCCTGCGTTTCAATTTGTCTTACAGAAAAAAGCCCTTCCGTTTTTAAATACCAAGCAGGCCTTTTTCCCACACAGGTCCTGCTGAGGTGAAGAATCCCACTCCTGCCACCACAACAGCAGATACGCCAGGGTCTTCTGTGAGGTTAAAACATTCTGCCGATGTCGGAGGTGGAGAGATGAAGAGAAGGGGGAGGGAGGAGGAGAGGGTCTCTCTGACAGTCAGAAAACAGTCCCTCACAGCGTTCGCCCCAGCCTCTGCTACAAAAAAAAAACATTCGGATTCCTAACAGCGAGTGCCAGGTGGTCACAAGATGAATTCATCAGGGCAATGCATAACGCAAAAGGCAGAGATTATCACATTGCAGCAGCCCTAGGGCCATGGCAGCGCAGGCTGATTGGAGACATGGAAGGAGGCCCGAGAGACGCGCTGGTCTTCCCTCTGGCCAGCGGAGAGGTGTCGGTCCACTCCTAGGAGGGATGGAGGAGTAAGGGAGAGAGGAGGGAGGGGGTGGGTGGTTCAGAGTGATGGTTCACCTCGCTACAGGCAGCCCTCCCATTGGGGCAGGAGCAGGCTAGGAGAGGCCTGAAGGCCACACACACACACACACACACACACACACACACTATCATTCTACTTTTCAAAAGACGCAAACACACAATGATCTTTTCTACCAGATCCTTGGCAAGATTTTTTTCTAGTCATGGGACTTGCAGTCCCAAAAAGATAAGGGTTAATATTAAACAAGAGTGCTTGTGTGCTTTGCAACTGTAACCCTGCATTGTTGAATTGTTAAGTCTGAGTAACTATACTGGTAACTCTGTGGGTGGGTGTGTGTGTGTGTGTGTGTGGTTGTCAAAGGTGATGGAAATCAAGAATCATCTACACTGTCCAACAACACAATGTAAAAACAGATACTACTGTTATTCAAGAGCTCATCAAAATGGCCATCAGGGAGATGTGTAAAATCTAAAAGCATCAACACTATGTCAGGGTGAGAGTAATATATTCTGTAATCTGCAGGGAAGAAGCGTTATGTGCAAAGAGTCAAACTGTTTCACATTCATATTGAATGTTCTACATGATAGTCCGTGGTGAATTGTTGCATGTCAGTCATTTTACATTATCATTACATGATTTGTAATATGCCGTCTGAGCAGTTGTTTCAGCAGACACCTGTACCAGTAACTCAGACCAGCTCCATAGAACCTTCTTAAAGCTGCACAGTGAAAGCATTGATCATATTTAACAGGTTGAATTGCTATTTATTTCTTGTTAAAAGCAAAAAACAAACACAACTTAACCTGAAAGATAATATACAAAAAAGCATTTGGGTCACCTGTGTCTATGCACTGCATTATGAATGTAGAGAGAGAAAGTGCGACAATGGATGAGACTAATTATTAGTCAAGTAGAAATAAGCTGGTGTTATTTGAAGAGTTGGTTTTTGGAAATTGTGTTACATGATGGCAACAAAAAACAACAACTGAATCTCATCATATTGTGACCAGTCTGACATTAATTGTACTTTGACAGTGCCAAAGTATCATAAACATGAACATAACATACTCTATCACAATAGCCACAGGATACGATTCGCCACATATCAATCAGGGCCTGTATGTTATTGTAAAATAGAACAAAAAAAACATTTATGTTGCAATTTCCACAGCTGTTAAAAATACATTTTCAAGATTTAGGCAAGTGGAACAAGCGACACTACGAAAGCACTGAAAGGACTGTAAAACGTCATATCATGGCTGTTATAGCGCAGCATCGGGACAATTAAATCAAACATTTTCTTCTCTTTTTTTCTCAAAATGGTTGATTTGTTATTTGTTGCAGTTACATGAAGGATCATTAGGTAGCCTGACTGAAGTGACGATGAAGTGAAATATCATGAAATGTTGCGTCATATTTGAGGCATACATCTTTAGACTACCCCAAATAGTCTGATTATAAAAATGGCTCAGCCTAAAGGAACATGATTTTAAAGCATGGAACTGTTGTGGCTGTTCATTTGAGGTAATTAAATACCATAATGTGTATACTGTACATGCATAGTTACACCGCACAATAGTCAACGAATAAATGTGTCAAGTGTGCCTCTTAAATATCCAATATTTATGGAAAGTATATGTACATCATTTAACAAGCTGCTTTTGTATCGACGCAAGTTATAAAAGAAAAAAGAAAAAAGACTGACCTAAGCGACTGACCTTTTCAAAGCAACAATCAAATCCACCAGCTATTTGTACGTCGCTGACACTTCCACACTGTGTTGTTCACTTTTCTGTCCGTGTTTCGTTCTCTTTTCTTATTCTACATAAATTATTGACTGGCTAATTTGGTCTGCTGGCCCTGTGAGACACTGCAGCATCGGCATGACAGCTTTATCTATTAGACTGAGCCCAATGACAGCCTTGTTCCGGCTGCGTGTGTGTGTGTGTTTGCGCGTATGTGTGTGCATGTGTATTGTGCCTGTTCATCCATATTCGTGTGTGTGTGTGTGTGTCATGTGTCTGTGTGTCAGTGTTGCAAGTGGGGTGGGGGGGGGGTCAGGCTCATTCTCAGTTGCATTAGCACAGGAGCAGGACTGGGACACATCAACATCTTAATCAATATGCGAGAGTCAATTACTGAGGAAGCGCGTGCTTAAGCAAGATCTGATTATTGGGTTCATGTTCAGTCCACCAAATGGACCGAATCAATGCGATGCGATATGTGCTATATATCCCCCCCCCTCCCCCCACACACACATACACACACACTCTCTCTCTCTCTCTCTCTCATCCCTCCTCCTGTCACCTCACCCTGTGCTCCCACTCCACCCGCTGTCCCCCACCCTATCACATTCCTCACGGACACTTGAGGAAAGGAAGGGGAGGCTGATCAAAGTGACAAAGAGGAAGGATTTATGCTCTGTTGCGGCATCTAACAGGACCGCGCTGAACTTGTCCAGAAAGCACAAGTGTATTGAGATGAAAAGGCTGGCGGCGCTTCAAGCTCCCAACGACCCTTTAAATAAGTCATATTTGGACAAGATTTATGAAGATAGAAGAGGGTAAAAAAAAAAACCTGTGAGGATCATCTTAAGAGGATATTTGAATGTGCTCACTCCTCTGTAGACAACCAAAGCACACTTTATGGTGAACGTGGGTTTCAACACGCAGACGCTGCCTTTGCTTGTGGAGATTCACTGCAAACTTAATCACACTTTTTTTTGGTGTATTGTTTCAACTGTGAACTTTTGATGCTTGCTGCTGATTTGTTTTGGGAGCGTAGTGGTTTCTGTTGCTTTTCATCATGTCAGTCCAGCGCTTTGTAATGATATCGAGCATTCTGCAACTCCTCTCAACCACCCCAGTTCAATAACGAGTGAAACACTAGTGCGGAGAGATCTGCCTTTCACTGTAGTGTTTTCAAGGGCTTTGTCTTTGAGTTTTAGATATCGGTGGGTGTGTTTCTTTTCTCTTTTCAACATTTGGCTGTCATATTTGCTTTTATTGAGGATTCCGTTTGGTGTGCTTCTCCTGTCCATAGCCCGTCAACCTATCAAGACGGATCACACAGTGGGTTTGCTGTGCTTCCTCACATTTGCCACACCTCAGGCCCCTCCATGGCCGGGAACCCCACCTCACTGCCGGACCACTTCCTTATTTACCTGACTGAAAAATGACACCTGGAACACTGAGGACACAACAAAGAAAAGAGCGTGGAAAGAAAAGAGTGTGATGAGAAGCTGGGTGGTAGAGAGAGGACCAACAAGGCAAGAAATCAATAGCCCAGAGATTTTTAACTAAGGTTTTTTTTTCCTCTCACTCTCTGTCTTTTTTTATCTCGTAAGCTGCCAAACATCACCAGTGAAACTTGCACGAGGCAGTCGTTGCCAGAGGGTGAATCATAGCAATATTGATTTGATTATGTAAAAGCTCGGTGGAACCTCAAGCCAGATGCAGAAATAACTCCTCACCTAGGTCCTGTGGGAGAGTACACACACTGGTTTGGAGGAAAAAAGAGAGAGACAGAGAGTTGAGGATGAGAAAAGCAAAAAAATATGGTGTTGAGGATAAAAGCATAATTACTGCCCTCACAGCTCAAATACATCTCTTACTTTCCAAATTGCTCTTCCTTTTGTGGCCCCCTGCCTCCTGTTCTGCAGTCTTGCTGAATGATAATTAAAACTGCTCTACTGTACTGAATTAGGAGCTGACAGTTATGAACTCTGCAGAAGAATAGGCAGTGCGCTACCCTAGTTGATCACATTTGTGTGTGTGTTAGTGTGTGTGAGTTTTCCCAGACAGCACCACGGCTGATAGAAAAGAAGGCTGAAGAGAATGCAGAGCGTCCTTGGATTCTGATCTATGGCACCCTCTTCTGGACCCACTATCTCTGACTTTCTTCTCCACAGAGAACACAACTAAACTTCACGATCTGCAATACTTTTCCTATGTTCTTCATGTAGAAATAAGTGAAATATATTTCTCTATTTTTAATAAGAGATGGTCTAAAATGCTGCTCAGACCGAGGCACACATGTGATCTCATATAATGTGCAGCGTAATCTTCCAGTATAACAAGCAACAATCATTTCGTAAACATGAATTTGCTGTTAAAGGAAATTCAAGGAAATAACATTTTACAGACAAAACTCATAATGAAAATAGATTTGTGAAGGGCTGCGAAGGATTAAGAAACTCCCATACAGGATTTGGCGACTAATTGCGGGCGTACATAAAGCTAGGTTGGACTGAAAACGCTCCTGGGCAGGCACTAATTGGGCCACCTTTTTTTACAGTGATGGGAGCCACTGATCCAGCGGTCTGTCTATAACTGCCCGAAATTATGATTCCTGGAATCATAATTTCCTGGACTGGAACATTGTGGTCAGCTCTCATAATTGGCCTGGGCTGGTATCTCATGTAAAATACAAATCAGATCACATGAGTGGTGGGAGTGTCTTTAAAGGGAGATGGGGTTTCACAGAATCTATTTGAGCGTGTGATTAGGTGGGTACAAAATGGGCCAGAATAACAGATCTCATTCGACTGGACTGTATACCTACCCTGGCTTTTTTCCCCCTTAATGAGCATTTTACTCGTCTGGACTTCCTGTGAATTTTAAAAAGCTGTGCTTGTTGATACTGTAATGCAAAGCAGAAAGGTCTGAAATGCTGTTGTACCCTATTGTCCTGCGCTCTCCGAGGGCTCGTACAGTACAAGATAAAAACGAGGCACAGACACAAAAGAGCTGTTGTTGCTTCCACTGTATAAAGAACAATCACTGTGTCTTCAATGTGATTTAATGGTCATTTTAAAACCTTTAAAAAAAGACAGATTATTTTAGACTTTCTCATGGGTTTATTTTTGACATAAAATCATTTCAGAGTTCATTTTATGAGTCATGGAAATGACATGTTACTCACCGCTACGCAGTACAAGGTCTTCTATATTTGACTCTTTGGTGTACCGTGACTTTTTCTTGTACACTGGCACTTCTCACAAGCTCCCGGTACTGTATGCTCTGAGTGCATCGACCATCCCTCTCTCTCATATATTACGCTACTTTTATACCAGCAATGTAATATGTAAATATGTGGATTGGACTTAATCCCGGCCTTGGCCATTTTCACACAGTTAGTAAGCCTACTGTGAGTATCAAAGCTTGCACGTTTTTCCCACCTCAACACTGCATGTTCTCCACTTTTTACACATTATTATCTTCAATAAAGGTCCCAAACAGTATAATAATAAAATAAAATATGGTCGATAGCAAAATGAGTATGAAGACTTCAACTGACCAACATGGCACATCACACCATATAATATGGTTTACGGTTTGTCTTATTTTGACTTTCAATTACTGTAAACAAAAACAATTAAAACAAAATCAGATTGTATTTATTTTTTAACATTTTTGCAGGGCCTCTTTACTCTAAAAATATACACCTGAATCCAACATGGTTTTTGGTTTTTCAAGAAAATTGGAATAGCCAGTCATTTAAACTGAGTTTGTCACCAATTGAATTTCTCCCTCATTCTGGATGATTAGGTATTAATGTGATTTAGTGTGAAGGAATGCATGGTTTCATACCTAACTGGTATCGACTGCATTAAGGGTAAACATCAATTCCAAATGCACATAATCATATTACCTGACTAATCCGCATTGATTTTTACTCGGATCAAGACAATAGAAAAAGGTTGCATGCAAATACAATAAAATGCATTTTAACCATGAGAAACAGTGGAGAAAGGGAATCTGAAGGACAGATTGCACTTGAGGTTTGAAGTTAAGAAATATGAAAATCTTCCTTTGTTCAAGCTGATAGTAATGCCCAGCCTCCTCGCTCTAATCTATCTATTACTGTATTTAGGTAACTTTTGTTAGAAAGGAATCCTCCTGTAGCAGCGACTCTTTGCTATTGCTTGATAATAAACTTGCAGCTCTTAATTGAGGTCTGTTTCAGTGAGAAGCCCTCGCTCCAGTAAGCCCCCTCTTCAGAATAAGGATAATTCCCATTCATTTGGAGGATCTCTTAATGATCACTCCCACACCAACCCCAACCTCCAAATAATACCATGCCTGAATCAGCATATTCCACAATCAATTCTAAATGGATTTCCTTTGCTGCTGATTACTTTAACAACTTCAACGTATCTATTAGCAAATGGGCATGTGAATCTTTGTGATGATTATCATTTAGCTGTGAAAGGGGAGGGGTGTAATTGAATTAGGGTCGAATATTGCTTCGCTCAATTGTGGTCCATGTTCCTTTTTATTATCTAAATTGTTGTTTTAATATAGTCCGAAAAAATGGGAGAAAAATCACTTACAGATTACAATGTCAGAATATGTTGTTTGTGCTGCTTTGCCCACAAAGAAAAGACCACTTTAATGTGTTATGTGAACCAATCTCTAATTAGATCAGTGGTGCTCCTAAGATTTGAGCTCTGCGAGGGCTCGCTTACTCCAGTGGGTACACACTGTTCTAATGAGTTCCGAGCCCAGCATATAGACATATTTTACAAGAAGCTGAAACCTTGGAGGGAGAAATGTCTCGGATATAATCTCACCCATCTCAGATTTGTTACAAGCTCTGAATACCTGTGTGACATATCAATTGGAAAAAGGGTTCTCAGTGTTCAAATTCACTGTTTTAAAATCAAGAGTTGATGTTGAATTTGAGTATTCAATGCAAGCTTTACACAAATTGCATATATTGCTGACAAAATATCAACTTTCAGATAAATAAAGGCCTTCAAATCTTCAACAAAACATGTGAAATAAAAATTTAAGTCGGTGTAGATGGAAAAAATCATCGTCTCCATGATTTGCATACTGCATGATTGCATACTGTATGGTAGGATAAACTATTCAGAAATCACATACCTTTACAGCGTGGTGTGACCCTTTGGACACCAGAAAGGGCTCGACAGAATGAGCAATCATACAAACAACGCAATAGTTTTCTGCTCAAATCTAACAAACCTTTTGTCATTGTTAATGTCTGAGCAATTAGAATAGCTGAAAATGATTATTTGGGGAAGAATAACATCATCACTTTACATTTGCCAAATTACTAGAAAAGGACACTCACCGAGGACTCAGCATTAACGCATCAACCCCACCACATACATACACAGTAGTTGTGTTCGTCATTCCTTCTGAGCAACTGGAGAGTGTCATAAAATGTGCATTTGTCATGGCACATACTGATTTGTCAGGGGACCATCATTCATAGTTCATAATGCTCGCCCTCTGTCTGCCTATCCAGCAACGTTAATGTTGTTTAAATGCCCAATGGAGCTGCACTACACCAGATAGCATCCATCTCCACCAATCAGTCAATCAGTACCTGGGCGAGCCCCAGAGAGCCTCTGGATTAGGTCAGTTAGGATGCTCTCTGGTCTAGTTAGTGGATTAAGCCCCTCTCTCAAAAGGCTCAATAGAGCGAGTCACACAAGAAAGGTAGCGTAGCTGAAAAGTACTATTTCCTGCGTAACGTATTTGTGTCCTGCGGTCCACAATGTGTTCTTAATTCCTTGGACAGATGTAATTGTTGTACTGTTGGCTGACTGCGGTCTGGTCCTGTGCGGAGGAAGTCTGTGTTGTGTTACACTTCATCACAGAAAAGATGGGAGAAATATGTTGGATTTAAAAATGTACCACTGCTGCTCTTGGACAAAATATTCTAACCCTTGAACCTGAACTGTTGTAATTTCTGAGATCTTTATCATATCAACTCACAAGTTACCCTGTCTGCTTCACTTCACTGTGAAATAAACAATTATTGTCATGAAGCCACTTGGCTTTCTTTCAAGGGTCAATTTGTACCATTTAGGAGTATGGCATTTTCAAGAACCTTATTGTCTATCCTGCTCCACTTATCATGAGCTTTGTGGAGAATCCCGGAAGAAGAACCTTTCTAGATAGGACACATAATTCTCCTGGAGAAACTCATGGGGTCATTGACGGTGCACAGGCTTTTTCCCCTGACGCATACATACAGAAATTAAAAGCACTGCAAGGAAAAACAACGCTGCAATTAAAGGCCAATTATCGTCATATAAAGCAAAAATAAAAGCACTGTACAAATGGCAATAAAATGCGGATAATGACCTCAGGATGCCAAAGTAATATTTTTTTTCCCCTTTTTAATTGTAGTTGTAGTCGCCCTCACCGTTTCATGTTCTGGGGTCGGGCTTTTTAAACTTTTCACAGCTGTGTGGAAGGGTAGGGGACAGCATCCCGAGGCGCTTTCAGGCCCTGGTGAGGGGAGTCACCGTGCCAGCTCCCAAGACTTGGATTCATTAGCCGCTTTAGCAGCGCAAACATTACCTTAAATGGTGAGGCCATGTGCTGGCAAGGACCCACTCTCACCTTGTTTCAATTACATGGAATCAAACATTGCAGGTATGCTCGGCACAGGGTCTTTGTTGAAAGAGAGAAAGGGAGGGAGAAAGTGGTTTACAAAGCCCTTGCCCTCCTTCGCCTGTGAAAAGTGGCCTTGTTTTATTTGAAAACTATTGTACAACAAAAGAAAGTGGTAGTTTGGCAAAGAGTTGTGTTTTCAGTAACAATGTGATTTCTTTTATGCTTTAACAAAGCTGTGCTGACTATTATATGCAGAGTTTTATAGTGAGGTCCCTTTGATTTTACGTAACTTGTTAAAACGTCTGAAAAGATTAGAGTTGGATTATACGTGTCACTCCCAACATGTATGTGTTTCATTATTACCATCGGACTGATGTTCAATATGCAGAGCAGCATTCTGGCTGTTTGCATTGTTCTTGGGACTCCTGGAGTGCCCACAGCTGGTGCCAAGATAAAGCCTTGAACCTTCCCCCCCCCCCTACACCACTAAACAGCTCTAATGTGCTCACACATGTACTAGGAGTCTTTACAGGTAATGAGGTCACTGCATTGGAAAGGGATCACGAAAACATTTTTATAATGTGACCCAACTGGAGAAAATTAGATGTGGCAAGTCGGCACACTGAAAAACAAGAAAACTCCCATTCACATAGAGGGTAAGGTGCAAAGCTGAGGTGTTCCAAATACATAAAAATGGCAGCCAGGTTTATGATAAGGTAGTTAGACCACTACAGCACATACAGTTTGAATATTATGTGTTTGCACAACAAATCTAATGAAAGATTTCTTTTATCTGTTACACATTAACTTGGACTGTCTTTGGAATGAACTGCTCCATGATCATGCCAAAGTCAAGAATACTCCCTACTGGTCAAGCATTACTCTTAATCTCCCTGCGTCACCCGCAATATGCAGTCCCAAACAGGACGAAAGCCAACTTAACAAAAGATACACATGACGAGCGTTTATCTTTTCCAAATAATACTGTGAAACATTGCTACGTGCAGATGGGTAAAACACACTCAATTCCAACCTGGTATCACTCTCCAATCGATTGACAGGACACAAGGTGTAAAAGCGAACTTTTTACTAAATCTTATGCAAATACTTTGAAATTGGTGTGAGCCTTAGTGTGGCTGTAGCAAAAATGGCCTAACAGTTGTAAACCACTCATTGTGCTTGGAGGAGGCTGTGCGCAGATCCGCCCTATGCGGGCACTCCTCACGCATGCCAGGCATACATAGTACTGCGTGGATTGCGCGAAGCATGTATTTTCTGTGTTTTGGAAACCATCTCTGTGGCTCTGCGGAAGCTCTGCACAAGCTTTTTAGCAGACGTTTAAACTGGCATATGCAGCCATTTGTTTGGGTAAGTAGGTGTAAAAACAAAATAATCACTGACGAGGGGTCTTCCCTCGCCGACACATCATTTTTACAACATCTGATTGAGTAATTTCATAACTTACTCACTGGGCTGTGATTGATGTATACTTCTAATTTTAAAGCTGTGGCCTTCCCAGAAATACATGTCTCTTTCTTTCTTCTATGTGAAGAAAACTATGACAATAGACAAAACATGTAAATGTGCTGCTTTTATGTGGAAGTCACAGCAGTGCTGTAAAGAGGAGAAAAGCGAACGTAAAATCTGGCAGCAGTGCTGAAGATTCACATTTGTGATTCCCTGCATTGCAGACATATTCTGTACGACATTATATTCAAACGTGTTAATTTTATGTGAGCAAAGCACGGCTATGACACTGTTATAAAAGTGTATAGAGTGTCTTGTCAGCTCTTTAGCAACATCACTTATACCTCACCATGCCATCCAAAATCAATGCAATATTTTTCTCCCAATAAATAATGTAGGCCAGAAAAAGGTCCAAATGCACGCATCGACAGTTGGCTGCAATTAGGGGGCGGCGGCAGCAGTAACTGATGACAGTCCCTCCCTCCCTCCGGCTCACACGAGATCAGCAGAAAATGAAGACGCGGAGACCACTTTGTCACCGGCTGAGGGTGGACCTGGAAATGACTCCTAATGGAAAAAGGGCTCCCTGAGCCGCCACTGCATCTGCTGCTCCAAGCACTTTCTACGGGCCGATGGGCCAGCCCCAACCAGTTTCCAGCTCCCTTTATCTAAGCCTTTAATATTCTCTGGGCAGCCAGCAGCGACCGCAAGCTGAGGTCAGGAGGCAATGGTAGCTGAGTGTATGTGTGTGTCTAGTCTACACATTTGTGTGTGAGTGTGAGTGTGTGTGTAGGTGTGTGTGTGTGTATGTGTGTGTGTGTGTGTGTGTGTGTGTGTATGCTGTGAGAGTGGACGATAGCAGAAAATACTATTGATACCAGACTATTAAGATTACGGGAAATGATAAAAGTATACTGTTGTGATGTCAACACCAAACAACAGAAATGCAGGAGGAGCAAGATAGTAGATGAATTTAAAAGAAACAAGACTAAACGACTAGCCATGCCACACGTCCCTGTGTGGCTGCAATGCTTATTCATCCTCTGTGTGGACTTGAATCAACTTTCATCAACCAGCATGCTAACGTGCTAAACTTTGAATGTTTCCTCATCACACTAGCCCACAGTGCTGGGTATAAGAACATGATTAACTCTTAGCTTTTGCCTATGACCTAAATTACCCTACTTCTCACTTGATTTATTACCTCGGTAAACATTGTTAAAAATTACTTTATGGTCTCAATTGCTAGTTTCAAGTCTTCTTCAACACAGCGTAATATTCATTTAGTAAGTTGTGGTCCCATTTAGAGTAAAAAAGACGATAAAGCTGGGTTTGCTTTAGGGCACGGCTACATTGTGATTGACAAGTTGCTACCACGGCGTTGGCCAGCCTGCTTGATTTTGTCTTCAAACTTTAACCCTTTCACATTGTGTTGTTAGTTCATGAAAGTTAATTATAACTGTTTTGGTTGGCTAAAAAGTACTTTTTCAGCTTTCCGTTGTACTTAGCTCCAGCCTCTCATGTCACTTCGGGTTGCCGAAGGGGGATAAAAATGAGATGGCAGCTGCCATAAACCAAGATGGCGGCTTCCAAAATGCCGAACTAGAGGCTTCAAGACCGCAGTCTAGAAACCAATGCCTGATGCCACCGTAACTTTGTCCACTTCTTAAACTTCCAAACAACAAAATCATAAATCTGGAGTTTAAAGGTTGGCATGTTAGCCTGCTATGTTGGCATTAATCTGAGAAATAGAAACAACATTGTTCGTTTTATAGGTATACTGAGTATCGAATAGGTTACGGTTTTGACTTGTTGGTGGCGCTAGATGAAAAGTCAGGGATCAGCTAAATTATTAGGATTCAACCGCTGTGGACCATGAATGTCTGTATGATATTTCATGACAATCCATAAGGACATTTTATTCTGGACTGTTAAACAAACAGCCCGACGAATGTACAAATCAACCGACCTATGTTTCCATCCCAGAAGCCATGCCAGTAGCCTGGCACAAAAATGAAGGTACTGCCGGATAAAACTGCTCCTGTCACTTGGGATGCTGTGTATACTTTTTCGGTTTTCAAGACATTTTATCTTACTCCTCTGGCTCCCAAGCATATTACTCTCAAAGGACTTTTTTTTTAGCGCTTCAATTACTTCAGGAAATTCAGTGAGAGATAAAAGTAAGTACCAAAGCTGTCAGAGATTATGAGGCGCACTTGTAGCACCGTACACGCTACATTCTGGGACTAACTTTCTAAACAGGCTGCTCTGAGGGGGTGACAGAGATAGTAGAACAGAGCCTCCCTTTGTGTCACTGTGCCCCGGACTGCAGGTGTCTCCAAGTGATGGAGAGGGCTCTGGAAAACATTTATATCTCAAATCTACTTTATCGACCGCGCCCCTGCCAGAGTGGAGCTAGCAGCAGTGGTAGGGGGGTTGGAGGAGAACAAGTGGCTCTTAGCACACATGCTGACACCGAAGGAGCCTCCAGCACTCACTCTTTTTGCTGTGAGTCTGGAACCTCTTTATGGTGATTGTTTTATCAGCGTTCCTGTCCGTCCCCTGGGAGGCTGGGGCCCAGAGAGGATGACCCTCATTTTCTGAAAGCAAAGTGTTCAGTATTGATCAGTAGGAATGAGCAGCCCGTGACATGGGTTAATTTACTGGACCTAGGAAGGTTCATTGTTTCCTGTCATTCCTGAACTCATCGTACTGACCTTTACCGCCCTGTCCTGCCAGGCGCAGTGTGTGTGTACACATGGACACACACACACACACACACACACACACACACACACACACACACAAACAACTTCACTGCTCACTGCCTCACGGCAAAAAAAGAGAAAAAGTGAGACGGACACATTGACAAACAGATAGACGGATGAAGACATAAAACAACCACCACTTCAACAGAAAAAGGTAACTTTGAATTCATAAAAGTTTAGAATAGAAGACCCGTATTTTCACCTCTCTCATCTGAAAATGAATGAGGCTGAAGCGTGATAGACAAGTCTCAAGTCCCATGTTTGAAACTAGACCTAATGTGTCAGAAATGTATTCCATAGATAATTCACTGAATATGTAATCCCCCATTCAATCCACGATGAATTGAAAAGGGCTCAATACCTGAGCATCTTAAGGACAAGACATAATCAATACTCGACTCATAACCTGTGCACGGAGCATTGAGAATGACAAAGGTCAAAGGTGAATGTCTGTGGGTGAAAAGGCCAGTTTGGTTACATGAAAAGGTCAAAGCCTTAATGTGATGCTCAATTGCAAAACTTATTAGGGGCATGGCCTAACAACCAGACTTCAAAGTGTGGGGTTACGTCACTTTCGATTATGTAAATTGAACATAAACAATAGAACAAAAGAGGGAAGATCTTTTGATAAAAGGTCCAGAGCAAAACCCTAAAATGGAGGGGGATGTAAAATGTTTAGCTTCTTTTATAAATTCTTATTCTTACCATATGACTTTTAAACTATGTTTATTAACAATATAGTAATGATCATAATCATAAGCCTGGGAATCATAATCATCATAATCCTTCCTTCCTTTAAGTGATCATAAACGAAACATCTTTGAAATAATCAATTAATTGAGATGGTAATCAGATTAATGAATGAAATTATTTTCATACAATGAAAATAATCATGAACTGCAGCCCATATAGTCCTGTCCATCGTTCAATTTTAGTCTTCTGTACTGTATCATTTACTAATTTTGCTGAAGTGAATCGCATTTTAAACTAGGAGGCAGAGTAAAGAAAATCTAAATGATAAAGAAATAGTAACACTGAATCGAGGATAATAATTCATATATGCAAAGCGGCAACATACAAACAGCTTCAGCACAAAGGCAACACTCAAGAGGTGTCTCTGAATTCAGGATTTCCAAGCTTGCATTTGCCATGTTTGGTTAACATGGTGGTTAGCTGTATTTATTTTGCCCATTTTATGCAGGATTCACCCAGCTCAGGATGCAGATGGGGAGGTAATAAATCCGTGAGGTGTCATCTCACTCCCCTCCCCTTTGCCTGGCATCTGCGAGTGCAATGCCACTTCTGATTAGTGCCGCCTTTCCCTCCCAGAAAGCCAGCAGACAGGAACAAACTGATTACTGCCCATCTTCAGGGGATTGGAGACACCTAACAGGAGGATTACATTAACATATTAACGGACGCCCCTCACCTGCAGCCCTCCTAATATCACTTCCAAGCTCCTCTATTTTTTTGGGGAGGGAGTGTGGTGTATTTCATCTTCAGATGGAGAGCAAATAAATAAAGAAAGATAGCGATTCCCTCTCTCTCTCCCAGGGTGCGCTATCTGTCATTGATGATAGGTGAAGAGGAGAGGGGCGCCTTTGAAGTTTTTCGACATAAAAGGCGCAAATAAACGCAAACACATCCTTTCAGCTACTCACATGAAATTAGGACCTGCTGAAGACGGGGGTAGGAAGCTGGCCTCCGCAGCCACACCTAATCACTCTGACGGTAGCAAAGACTTCAGTCTCTGCTCTACTGGGAACATCGGAATTAAGTATGAGGGAAAAAAAGTAAAAAAAAAAAAAAAAAGAGTGCTTTAATCTGCCTCAGCTACTTTTCCACTGTTTTAAACAATGTTGTGCTGAAACAAAACAACAAACAACGAGCAGAAAAAGAGAAAAGTTTTCCCGCCCTCTGAAATAAATATGAGGAAACTTTGAGTTGGTTGACAGAAGTGCGGATGAAGTTGACTATGGCTGTGATATCTTCAATCTTTGATATTTTCACTGTGGAAAAATCATTGCGTGATCTTATGAATCAATTACAAGGGCGGACGGGATAGTCCCTCCTATAAACTACCTCAGAGTACAGCGTAACAGCACAGACAGTGATAGTTATCAGATGTGTAAGTGTGAGGGGGGCTCTTTCCACATTACTATTTGAAGCGCTAACTGCCAAAAGAGATAAAGGGATTTAGAGATTCAAAAGAATAGAGATTTAAAAATGAATGGCAGAAAGGATTTGCCTTCATGTTTCTACAACTTGTAAGCAGAACATGACTTATAAAGAGTCATGGAGACAAATTGCTTTTAAGAATAAAGTGATGGCGAAAGGGAAAAAAAAACAAGCAGTGAATATTTAATAGGTACCACAGCCTCTTCGCAAACAAATCAATATGGTGATGGTAAACATAAGGATGGCTCATACTGTGGCTTGCAGCCCAGGAAAGGAGGGAGGACAGGTGTCAGCGGGCCCAGCCACATAGTTTAGGTTTATCTTGACATTTCTGAAGGTTAAAGGATTGTAACTGTCCATCTGTGTCAATCACTTGGCTCAAAGGTCGCAGCTAGTCTATTTTTCATTAATTATACCCTCAGATGTCTTCAGAACACCTAACAATCCCAACTCCCTAAACAACGGCCACCGAAAGGTTGTAAGAGAGGAATACATACATACATTTATCATTCAACATTTACACTGAAGGCTTGATTTCAAGCTGATGATTTCGATTTGTTCTCTACAATTAAAAAAGGACAGTAATCATCCTTTCTACTGTATCTACATTACAAAACACGAGTACTTAAAATTAGTAGTACAATGCCTTACTGACCAGAATCACAGCATTCTGTCACTTTATCTGTGATTAGAAAAGGTGTAGCGGATGTTGCCTTGCTGCTAGTCGGATTTTTCAACTGACTTTTAGTGGTCAACATGCCCAAAGCAGCAATTTATTCAATTTCAGCTCTGCAGATTTGTAGGACAGAGTGCATGAAGCCTGGGAAGCTGTCTGATGAGCCATCTTTATCAAATGAATAAACACCGATAGAAAGCCAAAGATGTCTGCGAACTTTAACACGACAATGGCTCCATAATGACGTTAACTGCCATCTAACAGGGGGCAGTAGTCCGCATGATTGTGTTGTATAACAGAACTCTTTTTACATCACAATGCCCTTTTCTCTCAGTGTTCACATATTCCAAGATATAAATCATAAGGGTGGTCTAATGGCCTGGCTCCTATAGGCAAGTAATCAGATGTAAGCTCAACACATGTATCAGATGCTCTGATGGGCATGATGTGACATATACTTGGGAGAGACTGAGTCTCCAGGATTCCCTGAATTGCGCCAACATCTCCATGAAAAGTTGACAATATGGGCAATCCAAGGCCTACTTGATGGGGATGAGGAATGCTTTCTCTGGACCAAATCACAAGGATGACTGAGGACAGGACAAGTTTGAGAAGTTGCAGTTACCTGCAGTTAATAAGTAAACTTCGGACTTCATTTACATAGAAGTCTTCCATCGTGGCTTGTATTGTCGTCATTTCCTGACACTAAGGTATTAGTCCAACCTTAACTGACATTGTGCTTTGGAGTCTTTGAGTCTATTTTGTTAGTGGCTGCATGAAACTCAGACAACAGTAATCAGATTAACTAACCAACCAGAAACTAGAGGTCTTCATGTAGGTATGTGGGACCGAGGAAACCTTAAGGAATCTTGCTACACCTGTTTCTGTGAAGAGCCTTGCCCCCTCTTACACAAAGCCTTTGGCCTTTGTAATACTTCAAGGCTTTTGAACACAGCTCAAAAATGTACTGGGCGTTTAAGTACTTACCATTTTTATATCGCTGCTGTAATTTAGACTTCTGTTTTACTTATTGTGGGCAGGCCTTGTGAACAGGGTTTTACAGTTTGCTTGTCCATTACTCTGCCTGTCACCTTTGACCTCCTCTGGAGCACTAAATGCTTGTCTGGTCTTACCATGCGAAACAAGGCTGAAATAACAACGCTTCTCTTCCGCTCAGGGGGCATGTAAGAAAATGGCACACAACCTGAAGTGAACAATAGTATGTGCACTCAGAGCACCTCTCAGAGCATTCCCCGAGCAGGATGCTCCACTGCTGTGACCAAGCCCTAAAGTGAGCGCTGGACTCTTCCGAGGCATGAAATAATAATAACATCGCACTTCCGTCTCCCTGCTGGAGAGGAGGGGAGGAAAGTATATGAGGGCCTGCTATTGTCACCGCTCACTAGAGAGATACCAGTATCCCTGAGACTTTAATGGGAAAGACAATAGGGCTGGCCTAAAAAGGCTTCCCATTAAAATTTAATCGGGGACTTTTGTCTCTCACTGTATGTGACGATGTGCATGTGTGTGTGTGAGTGTAAACGACTACAGGGACAGGTAGCAGCACTCACAGCCCATCTTCATCCCCTCTCGTGTTTGTTTCAAGTTCATCCCTTTCTTGTACCTTGGGAGAGTTATTTCATTTTCTCCCAGGTGTGTCACTATCCTCCTTTAACCACCCAACCACATGGCAACTGCTCGAAAAAATGTTAAGGGCAAATTGGATTAACACCACGGTCTATGGTCTGGGCACTTAACAAACACAGATGCACTTAAGGGAGCCCACAGAATGATTTGTGACTGAACAAAGAACTGGAGAGATGGAGCCTGGGCATGACCACAGGACTGGTGTAATATGTCATCTACCGGAAGAGCTATCAGCTCAGCCTACTGGAAAAGGAGTAAACTCCCAAGTGCTGAAGGCAAATTATATAGTGTCAAGTGCTTCTCTCCTACTTTTGGAGCTGAGACAAACAGGTTTTTGCACCATCATATCACAGGGTTTTTGCCTACTGAAGAACAAGGCAACTTCTTTTGTTTGCAGTTTAGTATTCTCTTTTATACAGACACCGTGTATGTGAGATATATGTCTCATTTTGATTATAAAGGTAGACTGAGATAGAAACTTTTTTTATTTGAGGAATAAAAGTTGCCTCATCCTTGAATCTGGTGTTATCCAAACCCTCGATAATTGCTATTTTTTTCATTTTTTGCTTTTTTAGCATTATCCAACCAGTGCAACAAATCAATAGTGGAGATTAACGTATTAGTATGATCAACGTGTTGGACTTGAAATATGCAGGCCTGACCCCAATAAACCTTGAATAAATTCCAACATTATGCAGCTGTGGCCTGTTGCATTAAAATGATTCAGAAAAAAAAGCAAGTTCATTACGTTTGCTGTCTATCTAGTTGTAGGTGTTTAGAGAATGCAGAATGGCATATGATTGTGTTTGATGGTTCATTATCATTTTAGTTGTTTAAATGGATGATTAGAAGACACATTTTATAAACAGCAGAGGGTTACAGTGTAAAAAGAAAAGTGCTGTTAGACACCAGCTGTTAAAGTGAATTGATGATTCATTAACTGAGGTTCTGCACAAATGAAGTTGATTTTACATACATAAATAGCCATATTGGAATGTGCCGCTATTCATTGTCTTTTGTGCTATTTTTACTTGTACTTTATTTTCTTCATACTTTTGAAAAAAAAAGAAATGGTAATACCACAAGGCCATATCAGCTTCATCTGGTGACATTGCATGCCGAGGTTTAGCCATTGATTACCTCTCTACGCTTTGTAATTGTTTCTACAAGGTACTGTGATCCTGTGTGCAAGTGAAGTTCCATGTATGGATTTCTTTCCAATTAAGGTTGGAATTATTCACAGGGGGCTCACCCTTGACGGCCTGCAAACAATGACATAACATTGGAAAAACATTTTTGAACCGATCGATGAGAAACAACCAAATGACGTTGGCTGAATGATAAACAGTTCTTCTCCCTGGACCGAGTCGAGTCGAGTGACAAACACACATCCGCACACATAAACACACTTCGAAACAGGCCTGATCTGAGTCTCAGAGCGCAGCGTGGTCTGCAAGGATTCTGCACCGCCTGGAGACGGAGCATGAGCCGGTAGGGAGTTGAGACCTATGGGGAACACTGTTCCAAAGGAATGGCTTTATGGAAATGAGGGTTAAAGGGAGCATCGTCCGCCCTCTGATAGGGAGCCTATGAAGCGCTGACACATACACAATTCCCCCCCCCCCACCCACCCCCGCCAGTCTTCAACATAAAACCATGTTATATGAGAGGGGGTCACCGTTCACCCTAATCACGGCCGTGACATGACATGCTGTAGGTTGCCCCTCAGTGTTAAATATTTATGTCAGCACCGCCGTTTTGCCTTGATGGCTGTCAAGACTTTGACACATGCTCTCTCTCTTCCTCTATCTCTGTGTGTGTCTCTCTCTCTCCTCCCGTTTTTATTAAAATGCAACAGAAACAGAAAAACAGCAGAAAAACACAAAGGCATAAGCTAAAGGTAGAGGCTTTCATGTATCTATAACAGCAACTGTCCGTTACAATTGACACTTTACTGTATGTGCAAAGGCGTGCACTATTTTCCATGTGCGTCTTTGCTTCATTCACAACTCTATGCATCAGTGTGCATGGATGGAAATGTCAAATTGGAGACTGTCCCAAAGACTGCATGAAAATGATCACAATTTACCAGAATCCTTGTAAGTTTGTGTTTTAATTAAAGTTGTCCCAGTTAAATAAATCATAATAAACGGTGTAGGCAAAGCCAACACGTGGCTTTATGTCGTCTCTTGATGAACTTCCATCGTTTAAGCGCAGAGTGATTTCCCTCACATGACCGAATGTAAAAGGTTTTGGGGGTGACTGTGATCACTGGAGACAGTGCTCTCCTCCTCTAGCCTTGCCGGCTCCCCCATGATAGGTGTCAAAGATATTCTAATGAATGTCAGAGTACATTTCAGGGGGCCATGCTCCGTACAAACCACTGGAGTGGCCCATCTTATGGGGCTGCCAAACCCCCTCCACCCTAAGCTCCCCACCACTCTCTTCATGTTCAAGAGGTTTAAGAAGATTAATCAATGTCAATGTCTTTTCCCTTTTGAAGCCAATAAGGTGCACACTGTCTGGCCATGCCCAACAGAACATCACTTTGTTCCGTCGCACAGCCGCCCCTTCGCTGCCCTCACTGACCCCCCAGCAGTCCCACTTGTCAAAGTCAAGGGGGCGTTTGGCGTTTGGTAGAGACTGGCCTTCCGGATAGCACTCAGCTCCGCCCTGCTTGACCTATTCTCTGATATTTGACCACTCGGTTGCAAGACACTTGCTCTTTCGAGCTGAAATGTCACTGGGGCATCTTGTCAGCTCACAGACACCTCGGCCTGACAAGCGATTTTACTTTGGTGTGCTACACGGCAGAAAATACAGGGCCGTGGCCTTGACGCACACAAACTGTCAGCGAGCCAGCAGGGCTACTTGATACTGACTTACTGGCCTAGTGTTAAACACAGGAATTGTAAAAAAAGAAAAAAAAAAAAAAATGAGGGACTGGGACATTACATCAATATCTGGAAAATGATGCTGGCCATGCATAAGAAATGAAAGCTGTACTCCTGTGTTCTCTGGGTACAACAGTATGAGTCAGGATAACTGTACGAGTTTGAATTAAGTGTTTGGTTTAATTAATATGATGACAACAAACCTAACAAAGCAGGTATCCTGGGAACTAGACATATGACACAAAAGGTCAACTGATAACCTTTGACTTCCTCTGCAGCATGCCTCCTCTTACCCCCTCTCCTCTCCTACCCATCCTCTCTTTTCTTGTCATTTTGACCCCTCTCTGTTTGATTCACCTTTACAGTTTTTACCAAATCAGCATGTTCTTCAGTTAAATGAGGGAGAGCACACTCCTTTCCCCCTTTCTTTTGACCGCCAGTGGCATTGCAGCATGAAAGAGAAGGATGGGGATTGGAAGTAGCAGTCACATCATTTCTGGTTTGCGCAACCTGCTCAAAGTTTGCAACTAAATGCTTGTCTTCAGTCGAGCTGACAGGGGAGAAGTGGGCGCTCAGTGAACCATGGCCGGGCTGCCATGAAATGACAGGAATCATTGGCATACATTTCAAACAGCCTCGCGCTATCCTATTAAAGTGCCACATCCCCACTTTAAAACAGACAAGAAGGAATCCGCTTTGATAGATAGAGACTAAAATGGCTTATTGATTTTCTCACCCTTTTTTCGTTGTTAGGAACTTTAAAAAATTCGACCCCAAACTTATCTTCTTTTTTTAAAATTACAATAGATTGGGAAAATAGGTAAATGGTCTCTTGTGACATCCCAGCTTCTGTATAATTATATTCATTAAAATGTTTAAATTGTTTTTAAATTGAGGAAATACCACAGCACAGTATTCCACCTTTGTCCTGTAATTACTGTATTGGTATTTTATATTTCATTTCCATATATTATTTTAAATTAAATGTTGGGCAGTACGATGAAATAACAACCGTATTATTAATAATGACAGTATGGCAAAAAAGAAGCTATTTAATATTGTTAATGTAAAAGTAGGGTGACCTGAATATTATAAACCTTACTTTTTAATCGTTTATTATAGTTCATCACATTGTTACATGGCAGCCTACCTTATGTGTGGTTTCAGTTGTGTTTTGGCTTAAGTATTACCAAATTTAGAGTAGATAATAATAATTGTTATCAAGCCACAATTAGTTCGAAAACCCAAAGACAAGGAGTGATCCAGTTTATCATTAGCCGCAAAAAAAATCAAATGAGTAACTGAGCAACAAGGCCAACACTTGAAGTTAGAATAAGCCTATAAAATATGTAGCTTTATGTGACAATTATCACTTATAATGAGCATTATCATGCAAATTCAATGACTAATCCAACATAAATATCTACTGTCTGGTGGTGAATAAAATATTCCATGTACGGTATAAATGAACATTCTGCATACTGAGGTGATGTTTTTTTCATAACGTTGGTTTATAGTTGTTTCTATTAGTTTCTGAATTATCAAAGATAAAATAGAATACAGAAATGGCAATGAAAAAGTATTTCATCACACAACTTGATGGCTTATAGCCTTTTAACTTAACTGCTTGACTTGACTTCTTGTCGCACATTTAACCCATTATGACAGAGGAAGAAAGGAGACTTAATGGTCCTTTAAGCAGTTTACAAAGCTGTTATTGGAGGAGTAGGGAGTCATGAAGTAGAATCAGACAGGGGGCGAACAGTTGGACAATGGTAGATATGTTTGAGGAATTGAATTTTAAGAGTGTATCTGATTGCATTCAGCTGATGCTCAGGTTTTAGGTGATACTCCTGAGGTTTACACTCATGCGGTTTATATAACACACTCAGTAAGTGCTAAAGACCAATTTGAGAATTTCTCCAATGAAGCTTATCCAACTATTTTGATTCAAATAATATATATTTATTATAATTTCTACCCTTTAAAATGCAGCACCGTGGCTCAACGAGATGTGTTAGTTTGTAAAGATTGTACTGTAGGATAATAAGATCAACATAATTATTTCAGAGCTGCCTGAGGCAAGTGCTGGTTCATTTTGTGTCAAAGGGCTTGTGTCTGGCTGCAGGGTCGGATTCAATCAGTTATATCCCAAACATCCTTTTACTTGAGTCAACTGCCCAAATTTTGATAAAAAAATGAATTAGGGCCACATTTTGACTTAATTGAAAATTGAGGAACACCTTGACACAGAGCATGTTGATTTAAACTTGGGGGCGGTGATCTGAATGTCTTTTTTTATGCTTCTGCACTGCTTGATACAAACACAAATCCACAGGATTAGCCTAATCGGTGACTGTGGCCGGACAAAGTCCTAACAACCTTGTCAAATGCTTTGTGCGTTTCAGAATGGAGACTGTGTTCTGGCCCATCAGTTTCATAAGGCCTACATTATGGATCGTTGAGTATGTTGAGACACCCATAGCAGGGGATCTGCTGCCATGCTTGATTCCCACACTGCTCAGCACAAATACTTTAGCCATGGACATGACGTGATGGTAAACACAATGACCGCGGAGCCACGGCCATCTTCCTCTCATCTATCATTCAATCTTCCCTAATTCGAGTATTTTTGTCATACTGAGAGAGGGGCACTGAGTCGCACTTCTGGGGCTGTGATACAAAAGAGAGGGTCTCATTTCCATCTGACAGTGTGATGGAGATTGAATGTGAGCTTTAGGAAGATAAATGGGCAACCCTCCGACACTATCTGCAAAGCTGCCCCGGGGAATCGCTTAACGGTGAATATTTGGGGCCTCTTTCGTTAAGTTCTGCTTAGGTTTGTCAATAACTTGTCAGGTCCCTCTACTCATTGACTTTAAATTAGTGAACACACTGGGGGAAGAGAGGAAAGCAAGCCAGCGAAAATGGGGATAATATACAATCGAGTCCAAGCTATTGGTATTCAATTAAGTTGCTGTACAATAAAAAAAATCTGTTCGTCACATGAAATAGCAATTTGAGTCACAGGTCTAAATTTGTATCGGCAGTAATTATCTGACTCAATAATATTGAGGGGGAATTTAAAGAATGTCAAATGGTATATATAGAATCTCCTTAACTACAATACAAGATATTTTCATTGGAGATATTACAAAAACTTCTATTATGTAAATAATGTTATTACAATAATCATAGTCTTTATACATATTTTATTATGTTTTTCATTTTAACCAAACTTTGCAAAAAAAGCAACTTTTTTTGTCTCAGTCAACAGTCAATTATTATCACCATCTTCACAGCAATTAGTGATAACTTTAGAAAATCAACTTAAGAAAAGGTAATTATTTCACTTTTTCTAAAATAATCTTCATCTGAGACAGCGTGGGCGTGCACCAGAGGGGATGAGTGAATGTAATTGAGTGTCAATGTGTGTGTGTGTGTGTGTGTGTGTGTGTGTGTGTGTGTGTGTGTGTGTGTGTGTGTGTGTGTGTGTGTGTGTGGGTAGGGGTCGGTCTCTCTCCCTAACAGCCCCAGCGGCCCTGCTTTAGGCCCGGTGACAGGGCTCTGTCTCTCAGCCACACTTGACTGGGTCCCGCTGACACTCAACTGTCAAGCCGGCGAGCCCTCAACCACCGCCCTAACATGCTCTACAGCTTCACCCAATTAACTTGCTTTCACTTGACATCGCGGCAAAGAGCTTCATAATAGGTGGTCAAGGTGCAGTGTGTCTGCTTTCGCCCCTCTCTGACGACTAGCAGTGCGGATACACACACATTCAAGCGTTGCCCCCACCCCCCTGCCCCCTCTACTACCCCTCAATGCTTTTGTGCCTCCGTAGGTCTAGCAGGCCTCTCTTGGCTGCCTCTGCCTGTTCGCTGCACTGTGACAGCGGGAGAGCATTGATCCAGGAGAGGGGGGGGGGATACAGTGGGGTACAAACAGTCTTGCACGAAAACCTACCTACACTAATCCTGCTGGACACAACTCAGTCGTATCACTTTAGAATACATGCAGATCGGCCCATCTGTGTGCATCTATGCCTGCATGAACGCTTGCGAGCACGTGTTAACATGCGTCCATGCATGCTTTTGTAGTTTGGTGTGCATGATACCGGTGTGTATTTCAAAATGTGACTGTACGAGTGTGTGTGTGCGTGTGTGTGTCTGTGTTTGTGAAGCACTGTTTGGCTATCTCCAGCTCTCTTTCTATTAGACATTCAGTAAGTTGGACACCAAGCCAGACTGGGGGAAGGAAGGAAAGCGATTTGACCCCCGACTGCACGTTTGGGGAAGAGGGTCTTGAAGCATGTCAGCTCCGCTCAGGCTCCACTTCCCCTCTGTGTCCTTCCTATTTTTTCCCTAGTGCCAGGCCCAAACTTTGAAAACATCCACCTTAATAGGACCTAGTCAGCGAGAGCTACTCTTCCGTCTATCAAACTGTGATCCAAGGTGTCAGCCCGGGCCGGCTTTGACAGAATGTCTCCAAACGAACAGTACAATGGTGTTTCCCTCCCCAGCACTCGGCTACTCTAGTGTAGCCCTCTTGACTGCCTGGCCTCTCCATCTCACTACACCACCTCTCCCCTAGTTCGCCTGCTTGATTTCACCTCATAGAACACCTTGCAACAGTGGGTTGACTGACAGCCACAAGCGGCCTAATTGTCTTCTTTTCCAATTTAGAGCACATTGGAACGCTTCAGTCTTATTTCCCTTTTTAAGGAGATGACATTTTCCTGAAGACAGAGGAAATATTAAGGAGCCCATCAATATCTAATCACAATGACTTATCAAGCATGTGCTGAAGTTTTGCCCCAGAATGCAGTGATAAAAGCAAAAAAAAGAACCCTGATGTAGCTGGCATTGTATGTTTCCAACTTATACGTGGAGTCGTTATAGAATGCAGACGCTGAAGTTGTATGAGCCTGCAGTGAGTTGACCTAAAACACAAGCCTCATACCCCAAACTCCAACTCATGTATGTATAGAAAATAAATATTGGGCTTAAATTCCCACAACATAACAATCCCACTTAATCCATTCTTGACTCTGCCCAAAAATAATACGATTCATTGCTGACAGGCCCTATGGCTACCCAAATTTGAACAGCATCGATCGAGGATATTGACCATTCACCAGAAGCAACTCCCTGTGTTTTAACACGGTGCACTGAAATTACATCCGCCCTTCCTATTAAACAATGAGCTCCCCAGTGGTGCTCATGCTCACTGAAGACGTCTGCTAAAAACAAAACTGAGTGCGACTCAGAGAGCTGACTGTTACTGAGGCCTAAGTGTTGTTTGCTTTGTGAGTGGATTCTGCTGTTGAGTTTGAACTATCAATACAAAGTCAGGGCTGCATCAGGGTACACAAGAACCGCACGAATCTCTCTGACGACTTCCCCGGCTCAGGCTTTGTCCAATAAATTCAAAATAACACAGCCAGCTATGTGTGAATCAGTACTTCTTGTGCACCCCAGACCATTTTAGGTGAGGGAAAATAAAGTCCTTTCTCAAGGCCCAGAGTCGAGGAGAGCAACTAGATAATAAGCATCTGGTTTCATCCAGAGTTTCACAGCACACCTGAGCTGCAGTGTAGCGCTGGTCCAAGTCTCTCGCTTCTCCTCCACCAAATGCGCCCCTTTGGCTGCCAGTGTAGTTTGTCATTCAAATTGCATGAATCTGCTGTGGATTACCATGACGAGGAGGTAAGCAGCACTCCGGCTATACACTGTGGCCTCTTAAAAGCACCACTTGATGTTGTTTTCTCAGTGTGTGTGTGTGTGTGCATGCGCGCGTGTATGTGTGTGTGTGTGTGTGTGTGTGTCGGCTGTGCTCGTGTTAAGATGGCAACACTTGCCCCTTTAACCATCTCTGAGTCAACAAATGAGTCCACATGAGGCACTATTGGAGGAGCTCCCAGTGGTTTCCCAAGTTGCTGCCAGAGCTGGTGGAGACACACATACTTACGCACGCACTTGCCCAGACACACACACACACACACACACACACACACACACACACGAAAGAACTAGCTGGTCTCAAGGACACTTGTGCGGTCTGAGATCTAGTCAACCACCCAAACAGACCGTTTTGGTCTTCCAGTTCACTTTAGCATCCATATCCAACAAGACAGCACTGGCACATTATCATCAACACTTAATCATTTCCTCTTAGCGGAATGATTTCTTTATGCTGCTCTGGAAACAGCAACCAGAGTCATGAATTGGGTTTTAATCTGGCAGAATGTCAGAAATGTGTCATCAGCGAGGACACAGGCGCACACACACACACACACACACAACCGTAATGGTACATACAGTAGTCGCATAATGAAATATGCTCCTGACAGGCTATGCACTCAAGTTTTGACTGTATTTATCCTTTAGCTTTTCTCAGACTCAAACATCCAACTTTGCTCATACAGGTATTAATTATAAAAACTGGAACTTAGTGTAAATATTTCTGCATCGGCCGCTCAAGTATAACGGCCTGTTTTATGTTGCATGCTTCAAATGCATGCCATGGCTGCTTCCTTTAGTGAATATTCAATTCATATCAGGATAAGCTCAGGAGTACCATTCGAATACGATAAGTATTTAGCTTCAAGGAAAAAAGCCTTTTAAAAGAAGCCCTCGCTGTAATAGTAGCAGTAGCCACATATCTGAGAGAGGAAGACTCATTATTTGTTTATGCGTTTATGGTCCCAGTGTTTCCTGTGAATCACATTTTTCAGTTCATCCACTGCATTAAATGCCAAAATGCTGAATTCATATTATTTAAGAAAAATATGAGCATCTACATGGCTGAACTGCAACTTGGCTGGAACCCCTGTTTTCAAGGAAGAAATAACAGTCTGGAAAAGAATTAAGTGAGAGTGGGAGTAAGAAACAGAGACGGACATGTGTGAATGGGAAAAGAGGAGGGGGGGGGGGGCAGTATTTTAATGCCTGGTGTCACCACGTAATGTCCTCACTATGACAAAATGCTGAACCAGAGAAACCGGAGAAGACTTTTAAAAAAATCCCCCTGCTGCCTCCAACATATCTCTGGGATATTCCAAGAGCAAAACGTATAAATCTGGGTCTTTCCACATCCAAGTCCCTCAAACACACACACACACACTGAGACGAACCAAGTCCCTCAGGACCTATATACAGTTTGAATACATACTGCACAATACCAGGCCCTTGTTGGAGCCGGCCTTGGCTGGGTTATATTGAGACTATAACAACATTCTTTCAGTAAGACAAGGTGTTGGTCCTCTTAAAATTGTCCTGTTACCAAGTAAAATTAAGAACCTTGTTTCATCTTTATTGCTGCGAGACTCAGCAGAATGAGTCACACCTCTCAATTATTTGCAGGAGGGTTAAATCTGGACTAGCCCTGGTAATAGTTTCACACAGATGAGGGGGCCAGAGAATCCCACGGCCATTGTTTCGTTAGTTGTCTCCGCCGTTCGCCAGTTGCATTCCATAGGCAAGCCATGATTTGTTTTTAATTTACTTTCTCGTCCCACAGCTTACATTTTCGCTCCATCTCTCATCTTGTTATGTGCTTGAGGAGCGTGCACAGACGGTTTGTGAATGAATGTGTGTCCTCGCTGAGTTATTTATTTGTTTCGGTCAACCACAAGCCGGCGAGCTGAAGAGGAGCCGTCATTTTGCGTAAACAGTCACGAAACACTGGGGAGGGGAACAAGGAGGAGAGAGAGAGGGAGAGGGGGTTGGGGGGGGGGATTGGAGGAACAAAAGAAAGACAGAAGTGTAGCATGTTTTGGGAAAGACAGCGACTCTCCTGCAGGGCCTGGGGGCACAGCGACGGCATGCGTGGCCTATTCCCCACCTGGAGCTTGTCGACAGGAATTTAATGCCGGCTCTAACGTCTGAACCGCACAGCAGGAACAGGGGGAGGAGGCAGTTGTGGGATAGGAAATACTCTCCCCACCTTCTTCATGTCAAACACAAGTCTGTGTGTGACTGTGCTGTTGCTGCCACCTGAGGGACACATTAACATCCTCCCTGCTCCCCGCCAGCCTCATTCCCCTCCTCAAGTCACACGCATACACATACAGAGACACCATTACACAAATATAAACAGACTCTCTTTCACCAAACTCACTGACTATCTTTGTTGCCTGCCCCCGGGGTCAATTAGGTCGCAGGGCCAGGCCTGTCCCCATATGGAGGCTTTTGGTCCTACGCCCAGTTTGATTTCCCCTCTGCCTCGCTGATTAAATCAAGCTGGACATTTCTGTGGACGTTGGAGAGAAGGAGGGAGAGTAACAAGGGAGGTAGAGAGAAACTACAGCCAAACTTTAGCCAAGCAGCGACCCGCTGTTCCAGATAAGTCACACAAACTTGTCTTCCTCTTTCTCCGTCCATCTTTCTCTCCCTCGCCTCTATCCTTTTCTTCCATTTCCTCAAGCATTCCGGGTTTGAAAAATGAATCAATGTATATGCTATATGACGCAGAGAAGCAAAAATGTCATTTGTAGAGGAAGGGAATGGCAAAGCCTTTAAAAAGGACATAAATCTAAATTAGCCTGAAGGACGTGGTGAGAGGGCTCAGTAGTTGCGAACACATTCATGGTCACCAAGCTGGGCGAAGCAGCAGGGGTGCAAGGATGTGGGACACAATTTGCCAGCTGGCTACAGACTGCAAGATGTTCAGAAAACTCCACTCAATGTCCAGTTAAATATGCTGTCTTTGGTGGCTTGTCATTTTACGTGACGTTTATTGATGTTAAAATGTTCTTGAATTTCAAAATGAAGAGAATGGCAACTATAATGCTAACACGGAGATACTGTTGATAATCAATATAAGCAACTTCAAAAGGGATCCATCTACCAAGGTTTGTTCCTCTGTACAGTCCATCAGATGAGTCCGTTGTCAAGTCAGTGAGTGATGAGTCAGAAAGCTAGTTTATTTTGGGGGGGGTGTAGGAAAACAACAACAACAAGCCGGGCTAGCCCGGTATAGTGTGTCTAAGTTTGATGACATCATGACTCAGTGAGTAGGAGGTAAAGAGCAAAACAATAATCATTCATCCCCATCAACTTCTGCCACTCTTACATAACCCCTCATTGATCTTCCTTCCCACTTTCTGATAGCCACACTGGAATACGATTTCTTTTTTTTTTAAACAGGTAATGCTGTTAACGCACACATACCTAGATGTCTTGTCATAAAAGTGCATACAGATGTAAAACACAAATAATTAGCTCAGCAACATTAGGGATATTTGCAACTGCATGGGTATGTACTGTATGTGCAAAGACATTTTTGAGTCTGTGTGTGCACTTGCAAAGAAAAGACAAAAATCTAAACAGCCGCTGTTGTCTGGCTTTTTTTTTTCCTTTTCTTTTTTTACTCTGGAGGCCTCAAACCAATTTAGACACCAACCCCTTCCACCTCCTCACATACAGCCCCATGATGTTTAGATTAAATTGAGGGTGGGGGGGGAGTGGGGGGGGGGGGGGGAATGGGAAGCAGTGTAAAGGAGAGAGAGAAAAAAAAGTTTCCTGAACACAGTAGAAAATTATTTTCTCTGGACAGTTTTAAGAGTCGACATCCTGTGCTGGAGTTCTCTAATCATCACCAGCGCAATTTACAATCAGAACACACAGCAAGCCAGTTCAGACCAGCTCATCTGTTGACTTTGGCATCAGCTGAGCTCCACGTCCTGCTCTGTGTGCGTGTGCGTGTGCGTGTGTGTGTGTGTGTGTGTGTGTGTGTGTGTGTGTGTGTGTGTGTGTGTGCGCGCTGTTGCCATTTGAGACTTGGGTGACTCGGCACTGGGCCCTGACAAGGGTGGGGTGAACGTCTGTGGGGCTGAGGTGACCGCACACATGCACATGTTCCCTCTCTCTTTCACCTACACGTTTGCACGCTGTGCATTTTTGCACAAAGGCACACACCATAAAACGTCCACTGAACAAACATGGATATGCACTTGAGCACACATGCTTGCACAAGTAATATTTGCGCATAACTGTGTACTTGATAAACACAGATATGCAAGCCACCAGGAGACTATTGCAACACACACGGCCTCAAAAACAATTTCGACATATGTATTACCACAAAAACTCCCACACACACATATATAGTTCAACACATACATCACGAAAAAATTTGCTCCCCTCCAAAAACAATCATTCACTGTGGCCGTGGTTCACAACACAGCCCTGTACATCTGTGTGTATGTGTGTGCATGAGTGTGTCACACTCAGGATGCTCTCCCACCCACAGTTCCCTTGGCTGGCCTCCACCTAGCCCAGGCCCAGTGCGGTGCTGCTGCCTTGCCGCAGGGCTGAACACAGCTCACTGTGTGTCTGCCCCCTCACAGCCCCAGACTGTCCCGACCAATGTGCTTCTGATTAGGTGGCTTAATTACAGCTGTAAAAACAATGTTGATATAAGCCTCAAAAATGCAGTGTGTCAGATGCTATTAGCCAACCTTGGACTCCGGCCATTGTTATCCAACTCTTCCAGCGACCCTCCCGCTCCCTCCCACCCTCTGGCTCCTCCCATGCTTCTCCTCACACTTTTTCCTCTCCCCTTCCCATTTTCTTCACTCTTTCATGTCCCAGGCTGCAACACAGGCTGCAACAGAGGCCAAATGGCCCGCAAATAAACAGCAGTGGCGTGCCCATTGACCTCGACACCGCCAGGAAAGTGAGAGAAACCTCTCTGGTAAACCAACATGTTGGAAACACGTGACAGTAAAAGCAAGAAATAGAGAGAACCTCCGCTTTAGCTGATCAGGTGTGAATTACACTTTATTTGTTTAGTTGGCTCTTTGATGGGGTGCTTGAACTTTTTTTTAGTGGTCTGTGGTTGTTCAAAATAAGGACTCTGGCTCTGCAGCAGAGTAAGAGGATATTATATGAGCAAACATTGCAAGGCAGCGAAGGCTTCCAGACAGGGGAGGTCAGACAGTCTGGGACAGGACACAGGCCTGTGTGTTGTGCTCTCTTTGTGTTTCAGTGACAGTGACTAAGGAGCGGGAGTGCACAGTATGCCAGAAGTCTGGTCCAGGGAAAACTCTGCAACACCGTTGGAGTGGAGGCAAGTAAGAAAAGCAAAGTGAAAACCTCAAGTAAATCCTGGGTGGTCCCATCTTTGGACTGGTCTCAGAGAAAGTCCCCTTCTTTCGTCTGTCTCCGTCCTTGAGGCAACTTCAACATCCACTCTCCTGAGAACCAGGTGTTGTGGATGAACGGCAGACATTCATCAGGCTCACTTACAGCTAATCAGCTGAGTTAAGACAACAGGCAGTGGAGAAACCAAAGGGAGTGAGTAACTTGACAAAAAGGCGGTGGAGTGAAGGGAGCGACATGCCAAGGGCGTGTTTCCAAACCCTGCGGGCCTCCATGGTGGCCTGCCTCAGCCCTGTGGCCTTCTCACTCGCTGGCACTTCAAGGTTTCCCAAACGTGTATACTGCCAAGGCCCCAAATTCACATTGGTATAAAGAGCAAGACACTGACATAAAAACGAAGAAGCACACTACCCAGGCCTGTATCGATTCTTGTGGACCAGGCAGGGTGTGTCTCTGCACTTCCCAGCCTTGAAAGGCCGTCTTGTCACTAAAGGTGGAGGCATACAGTATGCCATCGTTTGAATAATTGATGACCGATTCCTAAGTAATCAGTGTCCTCACAAGACAATGCATTCCCTCTCTCCCTGGTGGAGAGAAAGAGCTCGGCCTGTTTTTGTCCCGATGCCTTTAGAAGCAAAAGGTAAAAGCTTTAATGCACTGAAGCCACTGGAAGTGCTCCCTCTGAAGGACTCCCCCTGGAATCAGCTGGGATGGTGTGTCTCTCCTTATGAGGGGGCCTATCTGAGTGGCCTTCCAGTAAAGGGAGAGAGAGCGAGAGAGAGCGAGATAGAGAGAGAGAAATTAGGAGAGGAAGATAGAGTCATTGAGTGAACGAGTGTGTTGGAACAGAAAGGCATGTGCATGCATTTAGATGTGTGAGTGCACGCTCATGTGTATGTGCTGCAAAATGTATACTAAGTATGAAGTCTGTTTAGGTGGTGCGCATAAAAGTATTTGTGCTCATTTACAAGAATGTCTTCATAAGTGCCTGGGTGTGTGTGTGTGTGTGTGTGTGTGTGTGTGTGTGTGTGTGTGTGTGTGTGTTTGTGTGTGTGTGTGTCCTGGAATGTACAGCCCCTTACTCTAAACAGGAAAGGTGTAAAGTTAATAGCATCACCACCCTTTCCCCTCGTACAGAACGGTGGCTCGACCAAACTAACCGTGAGCCAATTTGTCCCTCAACCTTTTTTTTTTACAGTAATATCCCACACAACCTCTAGTTCCCCCCAAATTTTCTGTCTACAAAGCACCTTGCAGGAGTCATGAAAACATCCCGATCAATATCTCTGCAAACGATTTGCCTGCCATATCTTCAAGATATGTGAACGTGGCAACAGGAAACAGAAGAAGCGGAGAGTTGTGGGAAGGATGAGCCAATAGCTCTACCACTGCTTATCTCGACAGTGGCAGGTAATTAGTGATTTGGTGTGTTGTTTCTTCAGAAGAGCCGGGCCGTGAGGTCTCTCTCACTGGGCCTGTGAGCATTCACCATGTGGGCTCCTTGTGATACAAAGACACTTCTATCCACACACACACACACATACATACATAGAGCTACACTGTGACTCCTAAGAACCACACATAAGGACATGTACAATGTAGCCACTGTATTTGTCCTGTTTAAGTGCACCGAAGAAATATTATTGAATTCATGGTTTTACAAACTCCTGCATGAATCCACTTTAGTAAATCCCCCAGACAGCGTTTTTTCCTCTGTATTCCATGATTCACCTGTAAGGTTGGTTGTCAAATCTCCATATTTTTCTGGGACCAGAATGTATGTATAACACAGAGTATCAAAAACTGTCCAGAAGCTGGAATCAAATGTTTGCTGAGATTCTTATAAGTCCTCTGATCATATGGTTTTCAGGTTAATTGTTTAATGGCAATAATTTGATCGTTCCAGCTTCAGAAACGTGGTAATTCTTGTTTTACATTATCGTGTATTTGTTGAAAAAAGAGACATTTTGAAGGTGTCGCCTTGGGCTTTGGGAAATTGAGATGGGCATTTTCTAACTATTTTCTGATGTTTTTAAAAAACAAACTATGAATCAAGAAATATCTGAAAGATGAATCTGTAATCAAATGAATCAATTACTGCAGCCTTATTTTGCTTTGATATCAGTATCAGTTACTTATTATGTCGTTTATTTCAACTGTTAAGTTTTGATCTAATGAGTGAACTGGTCTTGTCTTTAACTTGTTTTAACGATTGACTATACAATTGTTTTATTTTGTTGAGATGATTTTTAGCTATAATAGTTGTTTTTTAACAAAAGAAAACATCAAGTCTGGGTCAAACCATAGCTCATGACTGTGGTGAGGTAAATGTAATTACATTACAGTGAGAAAGTGCACACGTAGTTCCATTCCATCTGCTGAAATGTTTGTAGGAAAGCAGTGAGATCATTTCAATATCAAAGGCACATGTTTGCTTGATTTGCATTAAACAGGGGAGGGTGGAAGCACATTTGGAGCTAAAAGGAGGTCCTTATCCCAATCAATCAAGACGCGTTACTTGTGCAAAATCAAATCATAAAAAATGCACAAACATCATAACTTCTCAAAAATATCCAATTACGATTTATTTTCATCCCATAGCACATGCCTCTACCGTTTTCATTATGTTGTGGCAGCAAAGTGAAACGTTGTTTAATATTTAGTGATGAAACAGGCAAGAAACTCTCTAACTCGTGCTACAGAAACAAAATGAAAGAGACGGGGAGACTCTCAGAGAAATATGCTGAAAGTGTCAATGCTGCTGCTTGAACATGGCAAAAATTGCTTATTTTCAGATTCAGCCACATCAAGCATTTTTTTTTTCCCGGGCTGTTTGTGAAAGAGTTTGCATATTCATGGCCCGCCTGTTTTGAGAACCTGTCACCGAGCCTGTTCTATAGCTCTCCCTGCCTTCCTGTTCAGGATGGCTTCAGAGGCAAAAACACTCCATCAGACTTAACACTGTCCAGCTGACACAGTCAGACAGTAAAACTGACAGCCAATGGCGTCTGGCCTAGCAAATGAACCGGACATAATAAACCACTGGCACAGGGGTCACCTTCTGTCACTGGCTATGTATCCACACATTCTCATTCTCTCACACACACACACACACACATATATAGAAAAGCACATATACACATCAAAAGGACAATGCGCCCTACATCCTATTGCTGTTAAATACCCATACACTCTCACATGCAGTTACAGACCATCACTTGCATCCTCCCACTTCTCTCCTTTGGCTGGGTTAAATACAGCAAAACACCAGCCTTGTGTTTGACCTGCCTCCCACCTCAGCTGTAAAAGAGCGAGTGCAGGAAGGAGGAGTTGGTGAGCAGCGGGCTTCCCACTTCTCAGACAAGAGCAACTATGGATTTCTAACTTAAACTTGGCAAGTTAGAAGGTCAATATAATATTGAAATGCATGGGAATAATTCCCCTCCTGCATGGACAGCTACCTTCATAAATCTGAAGGATTAATAAAACAACTGGGTGAGCGTTTTTTGCTGCTATGGAAGTTCTCACTGACAGCTTATCCCCTCACGGCTCTGTGAAACAGAATAGGTGTTCGATGGGAGGTATATCAGCATGGCTAACACTCTTCATGTTCAAATCATCCTCTGGCAACATTGTATGTGCATACAGTAGGTGTTTGTGTTGCTGTGAAATGTAGGTATATATTTTTTTTTATTTATTTCCATGTGGAAATAGTATGGTGGAAGTGGTGGTGTGTGTATCAATCCAGCTTCCTCCTCCCACGCTATATGACTGTGTCCCCCCCCTCCTCCAAACCCTTCCCTCTGCTGCACAGCCTCTGTACACGGAGAGCTCTGCACAGTCCCCGTGGAATCTCCCGTGTCAGTACATTACCTTATAAGTGGAGGCATTGACTGTGGGGACTCTTTGATACACACTCAAATACAGTACAAACACAATTGATCTTCAGCGGAGCATTGGAGGGGGTGATGCTGAAGAAAGATCTACACACGTATAAGAGATCACACAGGCCTTCTTGTGGAATCAGAACAAAACGCTTCTTTGATAAGGATGTGACAAGGAGCAATCTTTCCCTGGAGCCAGCCGCTGAGCACTGAACACTATCAGCAAACTGGGAAAGGCTCAGAGTGCCACAGTAAAAATGTAATGTCATCCTATCTGTGCAGCCTCACATTGGGCACAACGCAACTGGCTGTATTAATTATACATTTCTTTTTCTTTTTGCATGACCAGATTCTCCCCTCGGGGATGCTAAAATAATGACTCCATCTTTTGACAACATTTGCAGCTCAATTAAAAAGTGTTTCGTCAATCTTCCCCTGTGTGGGCGCTACCGGTTCACCATGTACACTGCAGGAGGGGGATGTTGTCATCAGGTTGTCCTGACAATACATGGGTCAAACTTCAGCACTGACTTTCTCTCAAGGCAAAATAAATGTTCCATCCAACATTTGCACTTATTGGTAAAAAGGAATTATTTGCTCGTTTTATGTTTTTTCAGTCAATGAAGAAAACATACAAAAATCAGCGACCGACTAATCAATTCCTCCTCCATTTATATTTAAAATTGTTGAAGAGAGGGGCGTTTGTTCGGTTCAAATAAATACTTTCTCTTAGATGTGGATGCGAGCTCGGAGAGCAGTCAATGATATGTTTGAAATAAGAAATAAATGAATTGACGTGTTTTTGCTCTCAGTGAGAAGAGAGCCCTAATTAGAGTGATCACAGATGCCAAGACCAAACACTTCAAACAAAGGCAGCTTGTTCTTTCATACATGAACTAAAAAAACCTTTCAACATATTCTCTTTAAATACAAAACAAAACAAAGAGTCTGACAGAAAGAAAAAGTGGAATTATGTTATCTGGTGAAGAAAGTCCGAACTGAACAATCAAAACCTATTTGCTATCTTTCAGGGAAATAGTCAAAATTACATAATTTGTCAGTGTAAAAGCTGAGGAATTTAGAAAATTACTAACAAGAATTTGTTGTAATTGTGGGTCTCCCCTCGCACTACTCACTCTGCAGCCTCACGCTACATACTGTCACAGTTGCTTTAGCCGTCCATATTTAGATGAGTTGTGCATATAAACAAGTGAGTGAGTGAAAAGTCCTTCTGAGTCTATTTAAACCCTCCCCCGCAGGCAACAGTATTTACAAGGAAACGGTTATCATTTAGTCTCTGTTGCGGATCAAAATGTCAAGCTCCACAGAGAATCTGAGCAGTGCTGTTAGGGCCAAAAGTGCAGTTTTAGAGCCCCAGGATCTGAAAGGAAAAAATGATTTGCAAATACCCAAATATGTCTAATTGACCTGAAATATGGCCTGTGTGCAGGAACTGTTTGAAATCAATACCAAGAGCGAAAAGAATATCCTTGAAGGAACATTTCAGAAGATCACACTGTAGTCTTTCGGAGCAGCATGATGAAGTATGCAAGAATTATGAAAACAATCACGAAGTCACGAAAGGTCATGTGAATTAATATCGCAGTGTTCGCAGCAAATTAAGAGAGAGTGAGGAGCAGCGTTCCTTCACCTAGCAGACCAGTGTAATAGTACACTGAGCGCTACTGTAGGTTATATGAATATGCTGTGGACGTGAAAGCCCTTTGTGAGTGAATTTACACATCATGTATTCCCTCTGTATTTGTTTATAGTGTGTGTTTAGTGGGGTAAATCAATAGGCAGTATTCCCAGCCTTGATTGGATTCGCAATTAGCCTGAGACTCCTTGACAGTGGGTATGTTAGATTCAGCACAGCCAACCAACCTGATTGTCTTTCCCTCACATCTACCGCCACTCCACGGCATCCTCTCTGCTGTCTAGGTGCCTTGTTGGTAACGGCGAGGACTGGAGGGAAGTTCGTCCTGTGTGGCGGGCTGGCCGTGACAGCTCCGAGATGCTCTCTGACCTGAGAGGAAGGGAAAACAACATCAATGGTAATTCCCCTTCAAACACATTAACTGGGATGAACTGGGTCCCACCGAGCCCCTCTGAGTGGACTCGCATTGATCGCAGAAATCCATGAATAAATTTAGCACTAATTGATTTTTTTTTCCTCCTTAGAAAATAAATCTCTAATTCTGAGCAGAGGCAGTGAATGTGGCAGATTGTGCAACCACCTTCCTTTTTTTTTTTTTTGCATCTGTAGGAAATACATTTCGAGAACTGACTTAACGAGCTACAAAAATATTCAGTGTCCTCTCATACCATCTGATCCCGGACGCCTGTTGTTTTCAGTGCAGCCACGGAGTTTTATCATTTTGTGACAAGAGTTAGTAAAAACAAAAAGTCCATCTTGAGCTCAGTTGCTAAACAAACAAAGACAACGCATTGTGGTGAGGATTGCTGAAGTAACAAGCCAATAAATTAACCCATTAGGTCCTCTGGATTTCAGCTACCTTTTAATTGCTTTCAGTGGGGATTGAAGTTATAGTTGGACTGGAAATGGTGTCACATATGCATTTACAGGCGCTCCGTATATGCCTTCGCCCTGCCAGTTGGAAGAGTGACGCCATCAATTTCAGGAGAAAGCATTTACTAAATATTCTAAGCATACAGTAAGCGTTAATTCTGCACTGGGTTCACAGAGTGGAAGAAGATGTTGAAAACGAAGGTGAACTGCCAATTGCTTTATTCAAATCGATAGAAGGAAACCGGTTTAAGATCAGTGCATCTCTATATTACAAAAGGGGAAGCTAAAGGAAATTCCCTTACTGTTTTTGACTAAAAACAGAACAAACACTAATTTATATTGAGAAGAATATTCTACAATAAAAATCCCCCAAAATTTGAGACGAAATAAAACAAGTATTCTCAGTATCATAAGCTATAAGTATCTCATTAAGCTATATTTGAAAAGACAAGCTATTTAGCCTAAGGACAGCCGTGTTTTTTAAGCACAGCACTTATTTTAGTCAGAGTGGAAAAACTCTGGAGCGAGCCGTTCAGAGTTTCATCAATGAATCCTAAAGTTCAGGCTGATCTTTTAGTCCGATGCTTACAGTTATATATTTTATATCACATCTTTTTTCCCTTTGCTTTTCAAATTTGTTGCTAAAGATGAACTCACTGCTCAGTAAAATATTTGTTTGATGCAAAAACGTGGACGCTTGCTTTTATGCTGTGACAAAATCAGACCATGAATTTAAATATTTTATCTGTAATAATAATAATAGTGGTCAAATTTACCACATTATATATATATATATATATCTATATATACATTTAGCAGATTTTATTGTTCATTTCAAGTTGTCAATGAATGCTTATTCTTAGTAATGATTGAGGAGTCTTGATTTGAGAAGTTGTAGATTCAGGTATCATACTGCCACCTACTGGTTGAGACCTTTTTCAGAGACGTTCAGTTAGTCAGAAAGAACTTAAATGAGTTCCACGTGATTAATAGTATTCAGTGATTTCAGGAAGGACAACTTCTACTCCAATGACATCTACGGAAATGATATATTACATTTAGTTTGACTTCAAATGATGGATAATATCATCAGACATCTGCATTAACTGGGAGAGGAAATATCCCATGGGTGCCCTGACTAAACATCGTGCCCTGGGTCTTTTAAAGCACATGTAGCTGAAGATGTGATTATGGTCTGTCAAGTCTCCTTTCACTGACAAACCTTAACTGCTCAGTCGTGCAAATAAAAATGAAAAAATGTTCCAGAAAAGTTCCATTTTATTTGATGGATGGGTTGTACGTGCAATGGCTGGGCATTACCTCTGCAAATAAACCAGACTTGACATTGCCCTGCGCAGGAACATCTGGGACGCCCCAGAGACAGGATCAAAGGCCCTGCGCGTCCTTGGACTCTATCTGTGCCAAACATGCAGAGCAAGCTCAAGAACGGGGTATCCAGCGCATTTTAGTCATCATCATCTGCACTGGCTGTGTTTGTTAGTCATCAGCTATTTCTGTTTCATTTGTTACAGTCGTATTCCTCAGTGTTCTCGTCATGGTAACAGCAGGAGCTGAATGCAGCGCAGCTAGAAAATACAGTAAATCAGTTTATGAGCTTATTACCAAAAGTATATCTTTAGCTAAGTGGAAACATGAACATGATGTTGAAAATCAAGTAGACTGATTGATCTTTCTAGCACCTTCAAACTGACACGTCAGACTGAACAGCATATCAACGCGGCTCTCATCTGCACTATACTATGGGGGGCTGGCAGTGCTACAACACAATCCACATTGCATGGGCCTTGTTTGGAGAGAGGCAGCCAACTGCATAACCTTAATTAGTCAAGCTGTATTCATTCAAGTGATTACAATGGCCTGCACAGTAGTGAAGAGAAGCATCTGTCACTGAAACTCAAATGATTTCTCAATCTTTCCACTCAGTAAAATACATTCATAGGTGTTTCAGTATAGAACACATTCCGATAATTATTTTGTGGCAAAAATAAAATACAATTTTGTCGAGGCATGTCGCTAAAAAATATTTTATTTATTGATGTTTAGTTGTTTTATTTATTGATTGTTTGTTCTACAAAATGTTTGAAAAAATCATTTGTTAATCTTTCCACTCAGTAAATTACACATTCTGACAATTATTCTGTGCCAAAAATAAAATACAATCTTGTCACTCAATATTATTTTCTTCATTGATGTTTCTTTATTTTTTCTTTATTGATTGTTTAATCTACAAAATGTTTGAAAAAAAGTAATAAACGCCCAAAACAAGTCTTGAATTGCTTGTTTTAGTCCCAGCAGGGCAAATATGAAATATCAAATAATAATCTAAAACAGAGAAAGACATCAAATCCTCACGAGGCTTCAACAAGCAAATATTTTTAATCTTTTCATGTTCAGATACTTGCTCAATAACAAGGTCATTCAAATTGTTGGCGATTTACTATTTATGTTGATTAACTAATCAATACATTTGTTAATTTGTTTTAGCACTACCGGTAATTTTGTCCACTATAACTTCACATTCACAATGCATAGCAGTTCTGCCATGGCAAAAAGAAAAGACAGAATGAGGTTTATCTGGGATTACTTTCTCCCAGGTGCATGAGTTTCATTGTGTTTGCCATTTCTAAATCTCCCCAAGGCTGTGCATCTGCTGCTCTCCAGCCTGCACAACTGGGGAGAAAAGCAGGACGTCACTTTTATGAACTATCAGCGGTGGAGAAAAGAGGGAAAATGACGCAATCAACAGAGAAGTGGTTTTGGGTGGTGAAGCAGGGGCCTTTCAATGGGCAGGTTGCAGGGATCGCCTGCACCTCGGCAGATGTGCCTTGGTGTCACTCCACATCCGCAGCCGAATGAATCACCCAACAGATGTTTAACGTCAAGGCCAGGCCGTCACGCCAGCCAAACACGCACATGCAAACACCAGCCATGCAAAGATATGCATACACACAGTACAATTTATTAGGAAGTGGCTCCACAAGGGGTCAGTTCAGGACGCTGATGTTCCCCCTTGATGTGACCTTGATGAAACTAAAAACAGAGATTTCCCGAAACCTACAGACACATTTTGGAAGGTGGAAAAAACGCTGTGATTTGCACTAAATACACACAATGCACTGACTGAAATAGTTGTGCTCAAACTCACTCAGCCTTATGACATGTTTCTACAGAACAATGTATTTTCAGACAATCTTTTTGATCTGTGTCTTGTAGCATACGAACACCACCTGTCAATATTGAAAGATAGAAGTTTGTTTTTTTGATAACTCTACCAACATCCTCCCACTCCATTTCTTTTTCTTTTGTGGGACCTTTCATGATAGAATAAAGATATTTTGTCAAAAGAATTTCCACCGACATACTACACACACGTTGTTTTATTTAACTAATGTTTTTGGCTTTGTTTCAGGAGTTGTTTTGGGGTTGGGGATGACGAATAAACTGCTAACGTTATAAAACAGATGCTTTCCACCTTTGTAACGTCGCACACATGTATGATGTAACAAAACACATTTCCACATGTGAGATTTTACTGACGAATGGCAGAATTACGGTTAATAAGACTGCGTATTTAATTTCACAACTAATTCATTTTTTCTCCGGAACAGGTCCCGTACCCACTGCTATTTAAGGTGAACAATAACTCAAGGATTGGACTGATCTTGAAAATCAATCATTTAGTGTGCCATGGATGCATTTTTTTTTTAAAGTGTGCCTTGGTACGAAGAACATTGAGAATCGCTGTGTTAGAAAAGAGCAATTGAAGGTAAGGAGCTTTTAAGAAAGTGTTGCTGGATCTTTGAGAACATTCTTGAGGCCCTTTTCCCCTCTTTTGGAGAAACCCAGGCAGATAAAAGGAAACACTCGGGTGGATTAAAGTGTTCAGAATGTATCAGCATCAAACCACTAGAGTTTTTGCCCTCTATATTTTTCAAACACAGTCAATAGATCTAAATATTTTACTGTGCCCTGGCCGATTTATTGTTTGATGTTTAAAAACTTGTGTGGAATGAAAGAAAATTCATTAAAGAAGATGGCCCCAGAACGAGGCCCTACAATCAGCTTTGAAAGTCTAGTTTAACTGGTATATTGATCATTCTCTTTCTTCTGTGACAAAGGCCACCAGGGACGCTAGAGGTGTCGGTGGATGAAGGCGCGCTGCCAATAACACCAGACGTGTGTGTGTATGCACTGTAGGTGAAGCTGGGAATAACACTACTGACACTCTGACACTCTGTTTCATTGAGCATCCCTAAATTCATTTAGGACTTTAAACTGATCACAAGAAATGCCTTGTGTCCCGTCATAATGTCGAAGGAGCTGTGCCATTATTGACTATTGAATGTTCTTCTCAAGAAAAACTGATTCAAATTCACAAATTTAAACTATTATAAAAGTAATGTACTGACATCAACCAATTACCAAATGTAACATTGTGTTTTCTTTGTTATATATTGCCTTTATACTGTATAATGAAAAACAAAAAAATGTCTGCTTTTCAGGTTTGGCAATTGTGTTCGTCCCTCGTTTTGCACAAAATAACCCCCTTTTAAAAACTGAATCAGTTGTTGTCACCGCTGTGACTATACAACATGGCCAGTCTAAATAAAAATGCACGTCTTCTTTTTCCAACCATCAGTTGCTGATTTCCAACCCATCTGTTTTCCTGCTCCGACCGTAGCTCTGATCACAATGTCTGTGTGCCTCAGTGCACCAACAACTGCTGTAAAGACGAGAACTCCCACAATCTAAACTGGACTAAACCACCGATGTCCACTTAATGGGTAGATTTCTCCACTTGTGTTTGCTGACCACTGTATTCAGCAGCGTCTATCTCAACCTCACTCTGTTTTCCGCAATCTCTTGCATTTGTCTTCCTCCCATGAGTTTCTGTGCCTTCCTCCGCCTTATCAACCATGACGTTATTGAGTGGAATTACCATTCTGCAGCTGAATCAGCACCTCAGTAAATATGGAGTAAATGAATACATTGACCGGAGGTGAAGCAGGTCCTTAGATTCAAATGCATGCAGACCTGCTGGGCCGGCAACTCCCAAGACCAAGTCAAGCCGCTCATTCACTGGAGATGCTAGTTTCTTCCATGGCACGTGTAGGAACCGAATAAAGAGCAGAGTTTGAGGAACGTCAGTATCTCCATCATAAGCAACATATTTGTCACAGCAAAAGCAGGTAGTTAAAGTATATGATAGATGGCGCTGACTCTTAACGATATTATGAAATACTGAGCTGTTGGCAAATTTAAGAGTAGCCGACAGGGAAATAAACACTGATGAATTCCCTTCCTGCATTCCTGCTCCTGAGCACACATTGCTTTGACATTTTTACCTGAAAGTTGCAACGTACTGGATTCAGAGCATTAATATACCAGCAAACAACGATTTGCTATGTAAAGATATAGTTGAGTAATGTCTACCGGAGCAGAGAATGAAGTCGCTCACCCTCAAAGCAATCCCCCCCCCCGAGGTAAACACTGCTAGCACTGTAGCACCACTAGCTGTGAGCCACTGGTTAAGCATCACCATGTTAAGAGCTGTAGATTGGCAATAGAAATGCTCCTTGTAAATGATTAAGTAGCAAACAGCTGTTTCAAGGTATGTTGTATTTTCTACAGTCATGTTCGAAGATGTTACCTGCAAAAGCACTTGATTGAAGTTTGATGGACGCTTGGGTTGCAAGACTAGGGGCGAGTTTCCAAGGCAACACGTTCACCGGGTGGTATTAGTTCATCAGCAGGAGCAGTGCTTGTGTCTTTTTATTACCACCTTCACACATTTCTCTAATTAGTTGCCAACCTTGGCTGCTATTAATCTATACCCTCAACTGTTCAACTTGCATGCCTTCTCATACCTAAGTTTTATCAGAGACATTGACCAGAAACGCTCAAGTTTGGAGAGTGAAACTATTGACACAAAAACCAAGAACATTAATGGCAGAAACATCATTCTACAGTCCCAATTTCAATGATTCAATGTGACAAAGGGTTTTTCATCCAAGATTTTACACGTGTGCCCTGATTTATTTATAATTCCAATTACATTGGGTAGTTTTAAAGACATACAAACTGTTTGCCCATTTTCAAATAAAACTTGTCAAATTCATTGTTAGTGAATAATCTTTTTATTGCCTCAGTGAAAATGTCTATCAGCACTTCTGTCCAAGTGTGTAACTCTCCTTTGAAAAGACACACAGAACACAGCAGGAGGGGAGATGTGATATTCTCTCTTTTTATTGACTGACATGGCTGATGAGGGCCCATCCTGCACTTTGGCAGGAGGGTAGGCAAGCATGCGGAGGTGGCGCCCACCAGGGTGCAAGGAGGGGACGACATGGTCGTCCTTCATAGATATTCCATGCATGGCTTTACCCTCAGCTGCCCTGTCAAGGTCTGTGTATGCCCCTCTGAGGGGGCTGAGACAGGGTCATGGATGACACCCGCCTCTATGCCAGACGTGACAGCACAGCTGGGCCGCTTAATGACAGAGGGGCCAGGCCCAGCACACACCTGCCCATCCTGGGCAGGGCAGGCGACCTCACGGGGAGAAAGAAGAGACGCTGCCACGTTCGATGGGCAGATGTTCTGGAGGGGAGACAGCTACACTACAGGGACCCCTCCGTTTCTCTCCTCCCTCCAGTAATTGAAAATCATGTAAAAGGTCAATTGTGTGATACTGGCTGTCCCTCTCTGCAAGTTGTTCCTTTCAGCCAGAACATGACAAAAACAACACTGACTGGATGACATCTTTTGCCGCAATTACTGCCTATTTAGCTATGGATGTCCATGTAATGACGATATCTGTAAACATTCCCAGTGAATAAATCTCCATATACAAAGAGGTGTGGACCATCTGTTGGAGGCCATGGATAGGGGTCCCAGAGAGAAATATAATCATTGGGTACATTACACAGACACTGTTATGACATTTGGACTCCAAATGGAGGACTGTAAGCGGGGGATGTAAATAAATCTAATTTCAAACTCTGTCAACATTTGCTGAACAGCAGGCCAGCAGCATCTGTGTAAAGAGTTTACTGTGGTACAGGGGGGGGTCAGTGCCTGTCCTGAATATCGACAGAGAGTGACCCTTTTTCTGGGGTTCACTCTGATGAGAAGTGTCAAGGTTCTAACCTCCACGGAATTGCTCTCCGTTTGTGGCCGCCTTAAACAGAACCAGCCACAGGACTGTCACACACCATCAGCTTCTCTGGAATTCAGCAGAGATTTCAAGACCCTCATAAACAGATTCATGATCAAAATAGACAATGCCCACTCATCAAGTAACACCAAACAGGGAAATAAGATCAACTTTAGTAAAGTACAAAAGTATACGTACCTATTATGCAGACTGGCCCATTATATATATTACCAGCTGCAATATTACAGTGATGAACACATTAATGTATCAATAATTGTAATCCAATGATTAATATATTAATCATTGGATTACAAGGTGGCGCTCATTTTAACTATATACTATCGTTAATAATTAGGCTATATACAATTTAAGATTACATCATAGTCTGTGATTGATTTATATTTTGTATTTAGAATCTGCACAGCCTAACTATTAAAAAAAGGCAATCATAAATGTAGTTTTAAGTTGACATATTTCCCTCTGAGATGTAGTCAACTAGATGTGTGAACTTACAATACAATAGAAATGGTCAAGTAAAGTGCAAGAACCTCAAAATTGTACCTAAGTACAGTATACTTGACAAGCTTGAATGCACTTAGTTGCATTCAACCACTGCTGGAACACGCAACCACATTTTTTAACAAGATCACAGCGTTCTTCATAGATCCAGCCTCTTCATTTTGCTCTCAAAGTGCACCAGATTGATGCATTTAACATAGTTTCACAAAATCCTGTGGAAAACACTGCAGAACTTTAAAGAAACAAACACTATCTGCTCACTAAACCCAATGAAACTGTTTTACACATTGTTATTCCATCATAGACTATACTAGGGACTATACCGGAAAGTAGATGAGTCGCATCATTCGTTGGTGTCCATGTCATTTATTTAGTTTGTTTGTTTTGTTTGCAGAGCTTTGAGTTCTTGTAAACAATTAAATCATCACAAATTGATTGTAAAGATATGAATGGCAATGACAAAGCAAAAACAGTGTCACCCGAAAAGCATGGTAAACAAGACGGGGTCTGTGTTTTAAATGGGGTTGGGTGGGTTGCCGAGAGAGGGCGCAGCGAGCAATAAGTCAAAACCCCGGGGAAGCAGAAAGGTCTACAAATATTCTTACACTGTCATTCCAAATCGCATCCTTTGTCTTTTTTTAAAGTATTACAAAGTATGTACTGTTACATGTAGTATGCATTCAATTGGGACACACTACTTCCTCATAACATGGCATCTTGAACTGTGACCCTCTTGCTCATACATCTGCTGTGCAGAGGACAGTGGGTCAGAATAGCCTGAAAAGCATGCTGGCTTACTGCAAAATGCAACCAAATGCAGTAGGACATCCTGGAATTTTTGGCATACTGGATTTGACATATGTATTGGGGCATACTAAATAATTTACTGGTATACTAAATAGTATGGGTATGGTAACACACAGTTTCAGGTGAATATACACGACTGAAAACATAATAATGGATGTTATATTCCATTTCTGCTAATAGATACCTCGAAATTCTACATACTGCTCTTTCAAACGGATGAGTGTGATTGTGTTTGTGTGTATACCACTTGTATGAGAGTTTAATTGTGCAACTGCATGCGTGTAGCACACCAGAATGCACATTTCAAAGGCAAGACAGCTCCTGGGCTTGCTGAACTTTTGCTTGTTATCAGGAGCTGAGAGTGAAATGGAAAGAATTGATCTTTTGTCTACTGGAGGTGCACTCCCTTGGGCTGGGCCGCTCGCTTGCTCACTCGCTTGGCTGCCATGCAGAGGGCTCTCTTTCTCATCCTCCCCCCCCCCCACCACCACCAGCATCCCCGCACCCCTCACATTCACTCATTCTCTCCCTCTCTCTCTGCGTGGAGGCTGCCTCTCCTCCAGCTGACACTTGTCCTGCCGTTACTGGGAGAGATGTGCGCTGAGCTGCTGACACCAGGATTGATCTTCCTCCTTTTCCCCATAAGCTCCTTATCAAGCTCCTGGAGACTCTGGAGGAGACAAAAAATGGGCGGAGGGATGGGGAGGAAGGCAGAGGAGGGAGAATATTGTCAACTCACATCACCTCTTCAAACTAACAATGTTTGGTGCAGCGAAGGAATATAGAACACAAAATTGACAGTATTATTGGTGGTGGTAGAAGGAAATTCACTCTTTTTGCTAAATTGTTGGTCAAAGTGACACTACACCGCCAACAACAAGATTTCCTAACGCTACTAACAGCAGTTATTTTTCATGGACAAGTCTCAATGGTAAATCATTTCCTAAAGCTAAAAAGAAGTTGTACTAAAAATAAAGCAGTTAAAGCAGCATAATTCTGTAAATAGGCCGCAACACTTGCCAGGACTACCACACCACATTCTTATAACTGAAATCCTCAACAGTGTGTGATGCCCAGATGTCTGTCTGAGTCAAAAGGGTAGATTACTGGGCACGGAAGATGATTTTGAGGTCAACAAAATAGTCCAATAAAACAAAACTTAAAAAACAGGGAACACAGTAGAGAAGCGCAGAGATGAATCAGGGAACATACCAGGGTAGATGAACCAACAAAGAGACAGGGGACTCACAGGGTTTAAATACACAGGGAAGGTGCAGGTGATGAGACACAGCAGGGTTCAATTAAGGGCGGAGCAGACAATCACAAAGGCGGGAAATAAACAAAGACAAGAAGCGAAGTGAACACAGGACACAAGAGGCAGGGAAAGTCAAAATAAAACGGAAGAAACAACGAAACAAAATCCAAAACCGTGACAAAAACCTGGTCTACATTGGTCTTAGTTTTATGACATGAAGAAACTTCAAAGCATCAAAATCAATCATCAAAACACTCATAATGTTGACAACAATCAGATACACTTGCCACGTCTTTCCAAAATATAGTTTGTGATTAAATAGAAAAAATGTTACAAAACGGCCATCCTTTGGCAAAATTCCTGGATCTGCAACTGCATCTGGATTTCCACCAAAAGCAAATCACTTCTTCCCTGGCTCATGGCCTAACCTTCATCCAAGTTTCATTGATATCCGCTTATAGATTTTTCCAATTCCCCGCTAACTAACAAACAAACCAAACAACCAAACACAACACCCTTGGCATTTGTAAAAAATTACAGCATTGAAAATTGAAAGGTTTAAAATGAATCCGGACTCATAGTTAAACTGAAAAATAAAAAACGGTGTAGTTAAGAGCAACACGATCAAACATTAAACACTTTGATCAAACATTGTGGGCAGCCATACAGTAAAGGATGCATTCTCAGTGGCTCTTGTGGACTTCTGTTGTGATTGTAAGTTTAGGCATCTGAGTGGATTTGACTGGGGATCTTTACAGTTATTACTGTGTGTTATTGGCATCGTGAGGAGAGGAGACCTGGGAGGAAGGGTTCAGGGTGGAGGGGGCAGATGGGGGAAGTCTAGCAGCAAACATGATAATTTGCAGGTTAGCCAATTTCAGGAGGCTGGATGGCCTGATACCCTTGGTAAGCATCCGAGACCAGCGGAGACCAGAGTGGAGCAGGGCAGAAGGAAGATGAATCAAGTTTAATAACAAAGGGTTCTAATTGCCCCCCACAACCCCGCACCCCCACCTCGGAGCTGAACTCTAATTACGGTGAGAACACAGTGCACTGTCACCCAATATTAAGTTGTTGAAGAGCGGGACGAGGTAATCGATAAACACTTTAGTTGTGGAGGGGGAGGGGGGGGGGGACAGAGAGAAGAGAGAGAATGAAAAAAGTAAGATGCCCCTTCCATTCAGTGGGAACCAGCAGCACCCAAAGCCCTCCTGGCTCATGAGAACACCGTTGGGATGGTCCAAGAATGATTGCAGAGCATTAATCCTGAGCGCACCCCCCACACCTCAACACCCCCTTACAAACACACATACCCTAAAACTTACACAGACACACACATGCACGTCCATGTGAACATACAGCACAATGTAGAGCCCCGCCTTCCCCATGGGCTGCCTGAGCACCCGTGCGTCTGAGAGGAAAGGTGAACACGGTCACCCTAATTACAGGGGTCCCAGCTCTCTCACACACTAACACACACTCACCAGGCATAGCTAAAGACAGGCCAATTAGGGCGAGAGGGAGATAAGGGAAGTTTTATTTGTATACTAATTAAGCCCCTGATGAAATTCAAAAGGGGGGTGGTGAAGGGGATTGGGGGATGGAGCGGACGGGTAATTGTGTGTTTGAGAAAAGGTTGCTTTAGGTGCGGTTATCTGAGAAGCACAGCCCTGAGATAGTTGCCCCCTAATCCCATGCTGAGCCTCGGCACTGCACTGCAAGGTCTCTCATAATTTGATCTGTTACATATGAAATGGCAGGCTCTGACAGCGAGCTCATCAGCAGCGTTTATTGTCTATTTGGTCCTTGTTTCACATGAAACATGAAAGAAGTTGTCATGCCAAAGAGACTATTTTTTAAGGCCTTTTTCCTTTTGTTGCTCTACTTTGAGCTTAAGAAAATCACACACAGACAGTGTGGATGAACAGCCAGTTTATGTGTTAAACGTATTCAGAGTTGTTATTATGCCAAGCAATAGTTGAGGTTAAAGCCGCTGAACACCGAAGTATGAATTAAAGAGGATAAAACGTTAATTATCCTTAATAGACCCTTTTCTGTAGCCACAGCTGTATTCAAATGTCCAAAGTAAACAATCTTTGTGAAACAGAATGCAAAATACCAGGACCCTGAAGCAATCTCACTTAAATGGAATTCAGCCATTGTTAAAGTTATTACATGTGGGTTTCCTGCTATGAACAGCAAATAAATAATCACACAAACTATATTTTGGTCAGCTGGTCGTCGGATCACGAATGAACGTCATTAATAAAGTGTTTCAATATCACCAGCCTAAGTCTTGATGTTGTAGATCAGTGACCTTTTAACCTAGTGAACCTTAGAAGCCAATCGTGCAGCATTTTGTTACCGCAAAGGCTGGATTTATACTCAATCGCCTGTTAGGTACACTGGCAACAAATGCAGTCTAACACAATAGCCAGACAATAAAGTCTACCTCCACGAAGGTTATAATGTTTAGTTTCCGTTGAAACTACTTCAGAGAGCATTTTGAAGGATGTAACTTAGTCTGTGGTGCTGTTGAACTTCACTTCATTACACAGAGAGGTGTTCCTGTTATCTAGCCTATACTCATTGATACAAATGGTGTGGACAAAATAACAGCAACACCTGTCAGTTTAACGCAATACAATTCAACAGCACCACAACACCACCAAGATGATCATACAGTTGAAGCAGCACCTCTCTAAAACAGCTTCAACAAGAATGTAACATGATTTATTGATTTATTGAGGATTTATTGGAGGACTGTATTAATTTCAGCTATAGGTGTACGGTTACCTAATCAATAATAATAAATCTGCATTATTTATTATACACCTGCAAGATGGACAGTTGATATCCGAACAAGTTTGGAGCTAACGTTAGCTGTCAGTTAAATAATATAATATAATCCTAATATATCTACTACAATATCAGCAACAACCAATTTCAAGCTAAATGACAAAGCGTTATTACGTCAGAGACCCAACTGCATTTCATTAAACAATTAAAAACTGCAAGTAATGTGGCGCAACACTATTGGGATAAAATATAAAGTAAACACAAATCGGATGAAATATGAAGTTAACGTTCGCTTCTGCTGTTTACGTTAACCTTAAGTGAAAATAGTGTTAACTTAGTTTTCTTTCGTAGTTGGTTGAATGCTTCAGCAAGCTAACGTTTTATGAACCATATTAACGAGTTAGCTAGCTTATTTCCCCAACATTAGCTGTATCACAGGTGTATAGGTTGCTTAAAAAATATTGAAAAAATGTTGAGCTGTTAGATGATAAAAACTATCACCGGCGGCTTCGTGTGAGTACCTATCAACGCATGACACGAGTGACGCAGTTTTTCTGCTCCATGCCTATGAGCCTGGATAATGGCGGGAACCAGAATCAGCTCAACCTGTCAGACTTTACCAGGAGGGCCTTTGGAACCAATTACCTCGGGGCGCTGCATGTACAGGTTAGTGCACAGAGACGGACTTGGAACCAGCTGTCTCCAGATGTACTTGTGTGACTGTGGAGCCTCATTTCTGTTGCTAATTTCTGAACTGTTTTCCTCTCAGATCCACGCTAACTGTTGAATAAGGAGAGTTTATTTCTCAGACAGACTGTACTCAGAGGACGAGCTCCCAGCTGAGTATAAACTCAAGCTGCCTGTCCAGAACCAGGAAGCAAAGGTGCAACGTGACACACACAAATATACCCAACATATAACCACACAAATAATAGGGGAATGAATCTTTTGGTATCTCATAATTTAATTCAATTTCTATTCTTGGGCCCACGATTCAAAATCGATTCCAGATTCTACATCAATTCTCAATTTAGTACATGGGGAGCTAATTTCAGGATCAACTCCAGTCCACTGTGCGCTAAGAAACGCGGTGGGGAAAATTATGGCTTTAAAGCAGAATTAAGTGTGTATAAGATCTTGAAATGTTTATGTTTGAAAAGGTTATATCAACCAACTTCATGTAACCACACAAAGGCAAAATATTAACATTTATTCATGCTAAACTTACACAAATACACACTTTTTACTAAAACCTTTTTAGTATTTCTCAATTCTCATTGACTTAAAAAATATAATGATTAGTTATAAGTTGTACAAAAAATGTACATAAAGACTTCGGATGCCTGTTGCTTCTACTGTGAAAATTTTACACTGACGTTATTGAAGTAAAATATAGAATATATATTAAAATTAATTAATTTGGTATTCTTCTCCCGGGACCATGAATACTAGGCATCAGAACTCAGCTCTAACAATAATGTCTGCGCATTACAGGGATGTTACTTACGGGAATACAATTAAATAAGTGGTTGAGAAAGTGGATGGATTTTTGGAAGGTTGCCTTACACTCGTTTGTTTGTTTCTTGCAGCAGTAGAGATTCTCGTCCTGCACTGTTCCACCAGACCTGTTGTGGAGTTTCACTGTATTATTTTCTGTGTGTATTAATGTGATGACCAGTGTAATTTTGAATCTATGAGTTTTGAGTGCCGTCTTGTGTTGCTCTTTGCACAATAAAGTGTTTTATGGACTCATCTGTCCTCAAAGTTTTCAGTGCTGACTGTAATGGTTTAAAGATGATATTATCAGTTTTCTAGGAACAATAGTTTGTGCCACGCATTCTACAGCAGCCATGTTAGATGCGTTGAAAAAAATCGTAACCAGTAAATTCAGGAAACTCCACTGTTAGCCGATAGAAGTCCATTCGTCACATATGAATAATCTTTATCAAATGACACATATCATTTCAATTGAAAGGCTTTAAAATGAATGATTTGCATTCCCAAAACAAAATAATCTCTGTTTCACTTTGGATTTCTGTGTACAGTATGAACAGATCAGTAATACATTCATTTAACTATATGTTGCATCACATAATCATTCAAAAGCAACTAAACACAGTTCAACTTAGAGATGCATCTTCAGCATTTCATACTCGTATTCCATGAGCAGAGTGCAGTAATAATGTGGAAACAGCAAGTGCTACAAAAACACAAAACGAACTGGGAGATGCAACACATTTTGATAGTCTCACCTCAAGCTGTGGTGGTGAAGCTTCTCATGTTAAACTGCAGAGGTCAACACCCTGTCACTTTCTACTTTCCTTTTTCAAGAAATTCCACAACTTAAAGTAAGACAGAAATACAAGTAAACAACTTAATTGAGTAAATATATGTTTTATAGGCAATTCATACAAATGAGAATAATAATTTCTTGTCAAATTTGAAATTTGAGAGTTTTTTGAGTTTATCATTGAATGTGTCCAGTATTTTCTGATACCGACTCATTTTATTGTTTGGTGTTTTGTTTTCACACCCTACTCAAAAGAAAATATACTAGAACATGCATTTTGTATTTTGCCAGTATGGTACTTCAGAATGGTACTTCAGTATGGTACTCAAAACACATTTTGAGTTTAATTGTTTTTTTTTACAGTATAGGTACTTAAATAAATTTCAATAAGGAATGCCAACACAGTATTTTTGATAACTGGTGTTATAATTTAAGAACAGTAATTTACCTAAAATGTGATCAATAAGGAAAGAAAAGAAGACAAATCTTCCAAAAAACTCAACTCTCACCATTTGGAAAGCAGTTCACAACATAAAAAAGTAAAATAACACAGCATCTAACTTTTAATAAATTTCAAGCGCCGACTGACGTGACCGAGGTTCCGCGGATGACGGCACACTTGACCGCAGTGTGAATCCCATCCTTCATAGCCCCAAATAAAAATGTATAAATCTTCAGCTTTCATTGTCTGTTAGCATTTACGTTTAATGCTGCATGGGGGGGAGAGTTGCTCACCCGGAGCTGGTTCCACCAGTATTATTATATCAATTAAAATGTATTTATGGCAAGATATCATTTATTGCTCGTAGTCCTGGATTAGAGACCCAAAATGTTCAATGTCAAATAATCTTTTTAATTTCAAAATGCACTTCCAATTTATTTTAAAATAACTGTTTTCCAATTACCTTTTTTATTTCACTCTGCCTTTTTTAAAACAAAGTATGTCAATCAAGACAACAGGAAGGAGCCAATAATGTTCATATATTTATGAGATACTTTCTCATCAAATCAAAAGATAAGCCAAAGAAGGGGTGTAGGCTGTTGCTTTGGTCTAAATACATTTACAGCCAATTACCACTTTTTTGTAACATTGATTAAATCTAGTTTGTATTTTCCTAATACTCTATTATGAGAGTGTTTCTCATAAATTTGACACTAAGTCATATTTGGCTTCGCTTAGACAAACCAATTAAGGATTTTATAAAACGTAAATCTTAAAGTATGGATTCATAAATAAATGAAATAAAAAATCTCGGTGAAAGGGAGCCGATCCACGAGTAGAGGTCCATGATTAACACTTCTACTTCAACCATCTTAAGACATGGTCATTAACAGTCAATCTTCAAGCAGTTATGTAAAGATCAACCTGGCATTCAGCCGCTTCATCAGAAGCAACGTTTCATCCCTTATTAGAGATAAGCTTCACAGAGACCCCCTGTAATGTGTTGTCACAGTAAGCCATGTTGGGTTGGATATCAAAGTGGGTGCCCCACGGAGCTTAAGCAGAGCTCCCTCTTCATTTGCCTCAAAAAGAAGTCCACATGTGGCAAGATCTTCAAAACGTCCAGCAATCTGGATGATTTGACAGTTCACACAGCAGGTGGCTGTGTTTCTCGTTTCTGAGACCAATTCATTACTGTTTCTCCACCATTTTTGCAAAGCTCTCAAGCATCAAATTGAATTTGCCAATCAGCACATGAAAATATTAATAATGTAAAAATTCAAACCGAAATTCTGCATAAAGTATGTGCTATATACCGTGTGATGTTGAGTGATAAAGGGAATGAGATATGACCCTAATCAGTGAATTAAAGACACATTCATTCACATAAATGCATCTTTTACACTTGTGTTTGGGTAAACCACAAGTGTAAACAACAAAGTTTGTAGTTATTGTCTCAACAATTCAAACAGTGAATGCGTTTTAAGACAGACTTTGAAGATGACTGAAATATATTCTCACTGTCACATCCTACCATCAAGTGAAGTACACTTTTAATTTCAAGGCATCATTTAGACTTAATATCACAGTCCAGCGAGAAAAATAGTTTGCAACTCTCCGGACTTCTATTGACTCTCGAGAGTCCAATTAGTTATAGAAAATTTGGATCAACTTTCAGAAGACAGATTGCACTGAAAAACTGACTAATACCGATTTAGAAGAGTGATAACATTTAGCCATGACCATTTGTGCATTGTGGATTCACTTGCCAGAGAGCGGCATTGGGTGAAGATTTGAATAATTCATCCAAGTTAAACCCATTAAGAATATCCATGTGGACATTTTTTTGATGTTGAAGATCGTGTATGATCTTAGGCTGCTTTCAAACTATATCTGGCTTTACTTGTGGTGTCTGTTTTCCCCTGAAGCGACAAAGATGAACTGGCTCTTGGGTTATTCTGTTGGAGTTTACAGTACTTAGGTCTTCGCTGCAGAGTTAGCAGGCTAGCTCCCCTATCAGTGTTTGCAGCTCTGCACGCAACCTGAATAAGGTCTCTCAAAAACTAGAGTGACAAATTACTCAGTGCATTTTTGTACAAGGCATGAAGGAGCTCTTCCTGTCAAATGACTTTGAGTCATCGGCTCAAAACTTTGATTCATAGCTTACTTTTACCTCAAACGTTTATCAGCTTGATGAGAGCATGACTTGAAAATAAAACCATGAGAGAATTGCCACTTTCTACTTTCTTATTATTTCATATGAAATTAATGTTGTTTACAGATTTTCTGCAAACACATCAGTCCAATATTCATCCATCTGATAGGTTTCCCCTCTTGAGTTTCACACAAATATTTGGAGGTGATGCAAACCCCAGCAACAACCACAGGGTTAAAAGAGGGTTGTGAGATCTCTGGGAAACATAAATCATCAGAAATCTCCCAGAGTACTCCACCGTGAGTGCCAGACAAAGAGCGTGCGTGTGAGCATTTGAATGAAGGGTAATCCAACACGGTGCTTGTCATGGATCGCAAAGAAAACAACATCTAGCGATCACCTCCTACAGCATGAGAGCTGTCAGAGCCTTTTTGTTTTTGCCCAGTGGTCACTCCACTTTTCAAGGCAAAGGGCTTGAGTAATCCCCCCCACAGTGAGGGTGAGAATCAGAGAATAGGAGGTTTGGTGTGTGAAGCAGGTGAGACAGAGGCTCACCCTTGGGCCCTGACTGTTTCTCCCAACCTCGACATCGTGCTTTGCTCTCAGGCAGGACCTCTGCAGGCCTAAGGCATATCTGGAGTGTACCTTTTGGACATCTTGCAGTTTGAACCTCCACGAACTCCCCCCGATAATTGACTGCTTGTCAAGCATGTAGCGGTCGAATTGGTCCTTTTATGTTCGCATATTCCTAGCTATGCGAGGTATCCAACAGGGATTAAAACACGACAGAGCCAAAGCTTGTGACCTCGTGGTGATTCGTTGAGCGGTTATTAGCCAGGGCCCACTAAGGAGAGCTCTGGAGAGCTTCCCACACAAGAGCCAGCGACAGGCCCTGCACAGAAAAACTGCCAGCCAAACACAATAAAGATAATTAGCAATGAGACCACTAGCCGCCCGTAGCCCCACCACCACCACCAGCCCCGTATCCCCTTGATATCTCACCCCCTTCATCCTCAAACTGTGCTTAACTCATCCCCTCCATCTCCTCTCCTCCATTTAACCATGTTCAGTATCTGTCAGTCCAATAAGCATCTGACTGGCAATGTCTCCAGCTAGTGGAGCAGTGGAGGGGTTTACAGATTACTGTTAAAAGAATTGTTGGATATTTTGGGAAGACAGCTTATTTGCTTCATTGCTAAGCGTTAGATGAAAGGATGGCACTCTCATATCTATTGATGTTTTAATTTAAACCCCCTTATTTCTTTCATTTCTATTTTTTATTCATGTTGTAGTTCTTTATGTCTTATTGCTTAGCTTGTCTCTTTGTCTATGGAACATGTGAATTTCCTGCTGGGATCAATATAATATCCTTAAATGCTGGAGTTAGCAGCAGGTTAGCTTAGCACAACAACAGGAAAACTACTTGTTTTTACACTTCTGTGTTTGTACAGATTGAGCAAACAAGTCTGAATGTGTTAATTGGTGAGCTTTAGAAGTGGTGGGAGACGGATTTTCTTATCTTTGGACAGAGTCAGGCTAGCTGTTTCCTCCTGTCTTCATGCTAAGCTAAGCCTGCTGACTGTATACTTCATGTTTACAGGGCACACATAAAAGGGGTATCAATCTTCTCATCCAGCTCTCGGCAACAAAGCAAATAAGTGAATTTCCAGAAATTGTCAAACTTAGCTTACAATAAAACAGTGTGCAACATCACACTTTAAGCATTAGCTCTTGAGTTCCAGACCTCAACACTGAACCCTCAGTCTGAGCTTTGTAAGATGCAGGGAGTCAAATCTATATTAAAAAAATAAGCAAGGTCGTCTGGTGTTTACCAACCCATTACTGGACCCACGGCACTCCACCATTATCCCAGCCCTTCCGCCATGTTACTTCTGTCTGAAAACAAGGTAGTGTAATTTAGAATGCATTTCAGGGCAATTAAAATTTCTCAGGCACAATTACTTATTCCCCCAGTGGGGCTGCCTCAATCAGTCTATGTGTGTAATGGGTTTACGGCCTTGACGCGGCAAACGTGTCCTGCCTATCTGCCTCGTGCTCTTCTCAAGGCTGTGGTTATTAATTGTGGCTAAAGTTGATAAATAAAATCACCAGTGCTCTTAATGCTAATTAGTGTTTGAGATAATATTTATGATTTCATAAGCACATATTTCTCCAAAGGCTCAGGCATTGTGCCCCCTATCCATCGGTCATAGGCTGTCTTGGATGTAATCTATCTTTGGGGAAAGGAGAGGCCGAAAGAGGGGCCAGAGGAAACACAGGCAGTAAATACTAATAGTACTTAGTGGGTACTTTGGGAGCAGGAGTATTTCAGGCTACTTATTGAGCTGGGCTCCTAAAGCATAGATACAGGTTTTTATAGAGAGAAATGTATGATAAATGAATTGCAGCAGGGTAAACAAATATTTAAAGCAGCATGTCATCAGTGTTTTAATATTACATAATATATACTCTATCAAAGGACTACAGGGGGTCGCTCATCTGTGACATCCCAAACAAAAGTGAGTTATCATCTGTCTCTGCCGTTTCCCTGAGGTTTGTCTTTAAGCTCATTATTTCGGTTTTACAGACCACAACTTCACTGATTTGGTTCAATCTCACCGCTCTGGTGATGCAAATGTAGCTTCTTTTTTTTTGTGAAAACGCTACCGGTGACTATGGGAGAGATAGTGCAGCGATTTACCAGCTAAAGAGCCTGATGTTTCCCTCGGGAGTTAATAGAAACCAAAACAGATCTTAAAGGAGACCATCCTCCTCTGGTGGCCAGAAAAACAGCAAGAGACAGAGTCGACTTAAGGCTGTTACAGACAGCAGAGATTACAGCTGGTTGGAAAAATGAAACCAAGTTACGATGCAGTACCAACGCTGTTGCAGAGCTGGTATATTTTTACATTTATATGCAGAATCTGTAGGCAATAGGACAAGTCTTTGGTATCGCAGTTTTATAAGTGCTCTGGTTTCTGATTGTAGTCTGTATGGTATTGACTCATCACATTGGAGCAGGCTTTATGTTGAATGCAGGTAAACAGTCTGTGCGGAGAGCAAAAAGAAGAGAAACGTGTTGGTTGTAATGCAATCTGGGAACCCACTTGCAATCGTGTGATGACGATTTTGATTTTTAGTGGTTTAAAATTAGCTTATAAATTAGTTGCTGCTCAACTCCAACCCCAGTCTCACAGTTGCTCTTTCAGAAATATGATGAGAGAAATGCTCAATGAAAGATAGTACTGAGTAACAAAAGCTACAGGAACAGAGAATAACCTGAATGTGACGTTGTGAATTTATTAATGCAAATGTTGCTCCGTAACTGTTGGATGTGTAAATTGGCAACTATTTGCTTATATGTTTGCCAACAACGATATGAGATAAAGACATGTTGTGTTTATAGCCTGTTTCAGTGTCCAAAAGAAATCTGTTATTGCAGGGTTAAGGATTAATTATATATCATGTAGATTATGACATTAAACAAGTGTGGAGTAAGTTCTTCTTCTGAAAATGTACAGATGCGACCTAATGTTATTTTTATCTGTTTTTTTTATATGTGTTATTCACAGAGCAGCTTTGTATGGCTTGATCCATTGTGGCTTTCCAGTACTTTGTAGCCTGCAGTGTGCTGCTGAGATGGTCTTGACAGGAACCGCTTCCTCTCACTTGCGCGGCGCACAGGCATTGAGAAGCACTTCAGCTACTTTCTAACATCACAACACGCTGGTGCCAGTGGCTCACTGGTCTGACTATTGATCCAAGTCACCACATCAAGGTGAGCATCAGCGCTGCGGAGTCCATTGTGGGACCTCATCCTGAAAGAGCAGAGCTGTCCGCAGCTCTAGGCGATGCCCGAAAGAGTGACAAGTGCTGAAACCACTTCAAGGGGGCTAACAGTGCCCTCAGCCCTTTCTAGTCCCCGCTTCAAAGCCGAGAGCCGCCTCTGGCAGTTCACCCCCTCCTCTTCCTCCCTCCCTCGCCACGGTCCTCTGGGGTAGCTGGTCCTCTTCTCCTCTCCCAGGGCCGTCAATGTCAAAGCATGAGTGAGTCCAGTCAAAGCCTCCTTCAACACGCACACACTTGTTTTGTTTCCCCCCACGCCCCCCTTTCTCCCTTTAAGTTTTCTCTTTCCCTCTGATGCACAGGTCCCATCCCCTCTGCATGACTGGCCCTCACTGACAAGTGGAAATCACAGAGATCCTGCTGGCAAAAGATGGAGAGTGAAAAAGACTTCAGAGACGCGTACCCTACAGCTATCAGTGTCCTGAACTCCAGAATGAAGACACCAAGCACATCTTCTCTGCTATATACAATAAAAACTATAGTGAGATCATGCTCACAACAAATGTTACGGGGGGTGAGTAAAAATGGTTTGCTGCATGGTTATTTTTCTTCTTCTTTTTTTTTTGACTTTCTAAGATAAATAAGTGATCGAAAAGACGGAAGAGAAGGAGCTTTACTTTGCCAAAAGGGACCTTGGGTTTTGCCCTGTGGGCATGGCAGCTTTCATTTTCCCTTTTCCACCATTCATATTCCCAGTCGGTTTCCGGAGTTATGATTGAGTTTCACATATTGGAGTTATATCTGGCAGCCAGACCTGTTTATCTGCTGGGGCTGATAACTGCACTGGCCTGAGTATGAAGCAGAAAGCAAAGGGGAGGGAGTAAGAGAGTGGGAGGGAGATACAGACAGACAGACCACTCATATATTCTCATCTCCTCTAGTCTTTTCTCATTGATTTAGCATGTCTTCATCAACAGTCGGACCCAGGTACAGCTTTCTTTCTTTATCTCATTCTCCAGCTTAGACCTCTGGTATGGACTTGACGGGAGCACCCGCCTAGCGTGCGTCAGTCAAAGCAGCAGAAAGTGGACTAAACAGGGCCCAGGACATCAATTATAGGGACATATAAATGTCATATTGAAATGTTTTCACAGATTTGTTGTCACAAATCAGCATTTCAGGTGTCTGTTGTTTCTGAGATTGAAAAGTTAGACTAAATAATATACTGTCTCTCTCTCTCTAACATCCATTTATTCTTAAAAGGAGTTAAAGATTCAGTACAAACAGACATAGGGGCCAGCTGGATGAAATCAGAAGGGAGACCAGGTTTATACAGCAAGAGAACTAACTGGAAAACAGAAAGTCATGGATGACAGAGGGCAACACACAATTTGGCTCAGTTATAATCTTACTAAAACTTCAGTGTCACAACATCTTGAAGACGGAGTCTGTCAAGGACTGACTGTTGATTCCAGTGGAAAGGAAAGTGAGACAAAGAGATTTCGGGAGAGGTTGAGAGAGGGGGGAGAGAGAGAGAAAAAAGAGGACTGAGGGAAAGCGAAAGAGAGAGAGCGAGCAGTGCTTGCTGGACCCTGACTGCGTGCGAGGCCTCAATTATTCATGCGGCAGTGCACATGTCAAGAGCCCACAGACAAGCACAACAGCAAGGCCGAGCGCAAATCAAACAGCGCATCCGTGGGCAATGCCCACAATGCACCTGGAGGAACACACCTTGGCGCATTTCTCTGATGTTCTTGGATAAACAGAGAACAAGGCTACCTGAGCACTGCCTGATTCTCCTCAAGAGCCAAGAGCTGCTGGAATAGTCTTTTTTTGGTTCGTTTTTTTATATTTACTCGCTTCTTTTTTTGGCAGAGATGTTGGTGCCAGTGGGTTCCATCTTTTCATGGCTCGTTAGCCCACTGTTTCGTTCACTTTATTTCTCTGAACTAGCTATTATGCCCTCAGTGTTGTTTAAGTCCACTGCCTCTCTTTGCTGGTCCCCAACATGTCTACATTAACTACGGCTGAGGTTTGTCTCCTCAATTGCTGGAGGTTAACGGATGGCTCCAGACATTCATTCTCATCTTGTCTTAGTTTATCGACCACTACCTCGCTGACTATTCAATTTTTTCTCTCCGTATACTCCCAAGCCTGCTTCCGATACTCGTGCAGACTTTTTTCAATATTATTGTTTTGTTAAGGCAAAAAGAAAAGACATGCAGCACCAAAAATTGCAGTTAATCATTCATGAAATACTTCAAACCTTACTGTCTTGGCTTCATTGAAGTGCAGTACGCTGCATGTTTATTGACGATGTATCGACAATGTAATTGTAATACTGTTTTAAAATAGCGTGATCACCAAACTAAATTACTTTTTTGTTGTTATTACTGAAATTTGATTTACAACAACCTGTATAGCTGCATTGACCTCAGCCAAGCTTGGTTTACGTTTTTGCTGCTTTTCCTGCTCATCCACATATCGATGACGTTCCCATAATCTCGATTGGCTCGTTTTTCCAAAATAGAAATAATGTGAATTACTGAAAAAAGAAGTTGGCAGTTGTAAACTGGTGGTTGTTAAGGTGCAATTTAGGTCATTTTGGGAATGAAACATTTTACATGATTTTATTGATAATTTAATAATCACACTTTCGTTTAATTTCAATTTTGTGGCCTATATTATATCTGTCTTATGTTGTTTGTCTATAACTCATTGTTAATTCTGCCTTTCTCAGCCTTGACAAGGCTTTTCAGGTTCAAATAAAGGTAAAATAATCTGAGATGTGGGCAGCAGTATTTCAGAGATCTGTAACCAGCCTCATTTTAAAATACCTCATGGCAAAAAAAAACATAAATGCAATATTTTGTTTTTTATAACTCTTTTAATATTTACATGCACTTTTGCCTGTGAGGGGCCTCAGCAAACTCACAGCTCTGATCCACCGCTACTTTTACCCAAGGGTCATCCTTTAAGTGCCCTTTTTGATTGGCTCCCTGCTGTCTTTGACAGGGAGCATTCATGGGTCACCTTAGGTCTTCTCGAGCACACTGGAGTCTGGGACAGTTGCCCACATCCTTGGGAGGACTGTGAAGCCACACAGCCAACTATTTCTTTAACTGCCACATATGCCTGAGTGTGCAGAGAGGGGCTCTTATGAGTGAGCAGGTTTATTTGTAGACTTGTTTTCTCATAAACATTTTTTAGAAATTGGTTTCCATATATATATTATTATAGAAATAAACATTATTACATGTATTACATACATTTCTGTGAAAATAGTCTTATGAGTTAAGCATTCCAACTATTGTTATCCTGTTTCTTTATAAACAACAATAAAACAATAAAAGTAGACCTTATGGCAGGACAGTCATAGAGAATATTTTCAAATCCTCTTAAACTTCTTCAACTTTCAAATCCTTCAACTTCCTCATACTTTCAGCTAAAGACACCATTTCAACTTTCAAATGTTGAGAAAACCCTGAACTATTGCCAACATGATTCAGCTTTTTGATATATTGCATTATATATAGAGAGATGTGTCTCATATTCTACCCCGCTCATATATAATATTAAATGATGATTTCAAATACAAATATAATGCATTCCAGTTCAGTACCACCTTTATCTATTTCTGTCAGTCTCACCAAAAAGTGAACACTATGAGCATCGTAAAGTTAGATGTAATGGCGGAGCAGCTGTATTGGATTGCATTCGATTTTACAGATGTACCTAATAAAGTTAAATGTGTGTTTTTCTTTTCATTTTTTAGAATATTTCCTCAGTTGCTTGACTTTTGCAGTTGTATACGACCTTGTACATCCTTCAATCTATTTGTATTGTACACTTGTGTGAGACAAAGGGAGACAACTCCTCTGTTGTCAACTCGTTCTCAAAACACTACTGACTGCCAGATTTCCACCATACTTACTAATAATTGGTCCAATCCCCCTGCGTTTGTATCCTGAATCAAATTTTCCCTGGCCTGACAGACGTGAAATGTGCATGGAATAGATTTAAAGAGCGCAGGGGAAAAAAATCCCTTTCTCGAGACATCATTTTACTGGTCAGTGAATCCCATTTCTTCCTTCATAGGGGACTCTAACCTGCAGTAAATGCAATAATCTAACATGTTTCCTCTGGACCTGCACTGCTCAACATCAATTTAGAAGTATTTTCAAGGGAGGACACACAAGCTCTTTGGGCCGTTCTGATTATACTGTGAATTTCCCTTCCCCTTCCCTTGTTTTTTTGCTTGGTCATGCAACATTGATATATTTTTATGGGTGAAATGGCCTTTTGTTTTTAGAGGGTCAACTAGAAGCGGCACCAAAAGGACACTTGAGAAGAGGACTGGATGCAAACACTTGTGCAATCATACCACAAGGGATTTTTTCTTTTATATTACATGTTTAACTGTAAAACAAGAGTCACAGGAAATTACCTGCAATAGCGTGCCTCCGGGGTTTGCAATAAAGCCACAAAGGAACACAGTCACCATGTTTCCAGTGTGGATAGCTGTGTTTGTTGAATGAAACAGCAAACATCTGGGACTGCTGGGGGAGTTGTATTGAATGAAGGCCTCGCTGTGTTCACTGTCCAAGAGGACAAGCTTCTGCCTGACAGGTGAGTGTCTCTGTGTACACAAATACAGATATTTACTGTTCCTTAAAGCCAAAGAACATAACTCACTTTCCCTTCACCTGCATTGTGTTCCCATGCTCTCCGTCAGGGGAAAGTGAGGACAATACAGCGGCCAAATAAATAAGCACTAATACTTTTCTGGATTGTATACCATCCTGCATCCTTACTCAGAGATTCATCAGTGGGTTGATGCTCTTCCCTCAAACCCCGAGCAGTTTAACATTTTTAACAATGCGTTGAAAAATGTGAACCTATCCTTTCGTATTACACATCACACTGTAAATAAAGTGCATGAGGCTGTTCTGGGTGAGATATGATGTGATTGTACAGAAGGCCAGAGACCTACCTAATTTTCAGTCGCCTTTGGTTGCTCTTAGTGTTTTTAAGGTTTTAATATTTTACAATCTTTTTTTTTTTAAATTGTGGTTCCAAGTTTTATTTTTAGATTTGTTTCTGGTTTAGATTTTGTGGATTTTGTGGCTGTGCACAGAGTCTTGTTTTCACCTTGAGGCTGCCAGGTAGTCATTGCATCACACAATATAACTGACAGACATATCTCCATAACAAGCACATATATATATATATATATATATATATATATATATATATATATATATATATATATATATATATATATATATGTATATATATATATATATAATATGAATCACAAGAAATATCTGCTTTCCCGAAAGATCACGAAAAATAAATGTCTAAAATGCCTATCAATGAAAAACTGAAGATGGAAGGATGGCGGGTCTGCAGTGATATTATTCACATGTGTGGAGCAGTAATTAGTACAGCCTCTGTGAACTGCCAGACGAGAGTGAATCACACCCTCACTGAGGTGGCATTGGCCAGAGATGAACACACACACACATCTCTACAAGCAAGCAAAACAAAATACACACAAACATACATACAAAATAAACACAGTTGGCCACGTCGGTCTACTGTGTGGACAGCGAAAGCCCGCGCAGCGGCGTGCTGCCCTGCGATGGCACCAGCGACTGCCTTATCAGCATCCCATCATTTATGTTGTGTTAATTAGGTCCCTGTGGCTGTGGCTGGCTGGTAGCAGTGGCTGTTCCCATGAAGGGAGAAAAGGATGGAGGCAAGAAAGAAAAGGAAAGGGTTGTCCTCACAGACAGTCACATTAACATGCCTTCAGCAAAGGCACCAAACTGAGATACAGGCATGTCATAATTAAAGTTAGTGAATTATTCATGCGGCTCTACTCGATATGTTTCTGTGTGCAAGCTCTTGGGGTTTTGCATGTTTACCCGCTGCCTCCTGTGATTTTGAGAGTGAAACATTCACACGGAGCTGCCTCCTTCAAAGTCTTTCTGCGATGGGGACAAATGGCATCATCTGGAACCCGAAGGCAATGCTCAGCTGCTGTAAGCATCCCGACCCCCACAGCTCAGCCGTCCTACCTGCTCATTATCTCGGGACGAGGTCAGCGGGTCAGGCAGTAGAGAGCTGCAGCACGCCGGCGGCACGGTGCACGTGGGCCAACACACAGGTGGTCCTGCAGGCCCCGCTCCCGCTGCCGTGTTGTTAGCTCACAGTCCTGCTGCAGAGGGCCGGTGCAGGTCGCACACTATGCTCCACCGCAGCTCCTGTGAGGATCCAACACGCACACAAGTACACAAGCGTATACACACACGCTAAGCTGTGAGCAGTCGAATACAAAACATGGTACACACAGAGAGTGCTTCCCAGAAAATGATGAACATTTGCACACACAGACACACACACACACAAAATGGAAAGGCTGAGTGGTATTAAGATCCATATTGACAGAGTGGAATCCCATAAGCACCTCAGTTCTCTCCATATGTCAAATATTCCTCTAGGTGTGGATCATTCAGTTTTATTACCTTGCTTTAAAATTCAATTGCACAAGAGATTTAAGTCTTTCAGTGGAATAAAAAACACACACACACACACACACACACACATACACATACACACATACATACATACATACATACATACATACATACATACATACATACATACATACATACATACATACATACATACATACATACATACATACATACATACATACATACATACCAACATGCATTCCCTGGAGACATTGCCTTCCATTACTGACAAAGTGAAACACAGATTAAGGAGCAATCCTTAGTTTTTGTGACCATAGCAATTTGAGTTTATTCCTCTCATATATCTAAGGAGTTTGATCAATAGATCGTAAAATATAAGGTACTTGTAATACTTAATTTGAGTATTTATATTTCATATACCTACTTCTTACAGGGAAATATTGTACTTTTTCCTTGACTACATATCTTGAACAGCCAGAGAGTTTACAAATAACGATTTTTAAATACAAAACTTGGTGAATGTGGTGAGTTTATAAAATATGATGCATTATTATAGATTAAATGATCCATGCATCAGTAATGTTCATCTCGTAAAACACTATATATTATTTAACACTTATGGGCACCAATCTCTGCATCAAGGGCTTTTCCTTTGATATTAAAGTTCATTTGATAACACTTGTGTAGTTTTAAGTAGATTTTGGATGCAGAACTGTTATCTGTTATGTATATTGTTACTCCTCTACCACTGAAGTGTGCATGATTAAAACAATCCTTAACAGCATCAGAAAACTGAGATTTAGTTGTTCAGAAAACAATAATACTATACTATTTAGAGGGTTTTTTTCGGAACACTTTCAGGACATCTCACTGGTGCTACCTTGGATCTGAGGTTCAAAGTTCACTGTTGATTTTGGAAGTAGTAGTTTTTGAAAAGGCCTGACGATCAAAGTGGGAGCGTTGTATGGTTTTCTGTCTTTTGGAGCTGCCGTTTTGATTACTTTTGGATTGTGCCTTTAATGTCACATTAAAGTAAGAACCAGTGATTTACGAATATATGTTGGTGATATTTTATGCAGACAATGAATTAATTTTGCTGGTCAGCGGAGGAAAACAAGTTATTTTCAAATATTTGATGTTGAACAAATGTTTTTAAAACTGTGCAATGTGAACAGAGGAGCCATGGTCACCACTTTTGAGATCCCGCATTCCTTTAACTTGTGTAATTTCATCTGATCTTGCATTGAGTGTTGCAGCACTTGTGATGTAGTTCAGAAAATAAAACCCAGTCAATAACATAATTTATGCATCTGAAGCAATGAGGGAATATGCCTTTTGAACACACATTACAGAGGCATGGCCTGACAAGCAGTTGTATCTTTCCTTTTACATTCCCTATATAGAACATAATAACCCCCCCCCCCCCCCCCTCCCACACCTCAAGATTTTTAAATTGCTAATCACCACATATCTTTAACATCATACGGACAATAAATTATTTAGACAAATGTCCAGTCGGCCTAATTCATTAACTCGTGCTCAAATCCCTCTTTATTTCCAATCTGTCCGACCTTGAAACACTTTAATCCCACTTTAAACGCGATGAGAATGAAATCATAATTATGGCGGCAGTGGCTGCTCTTTTAAACCAGATCAAGGACAAGAAGGACTGCAGGGATGGAGGGATGGAGCATGGATAGCCATGTAGGAGGAGGAGAGAGCAGGAAATGGGCCAAATCCTCCCAGACCCTTGGCTCATTGTGGAGGGTGTATTTTAAACACATACACAGTGAATGTCTTGATGAACTAAAAATTAACCGGTTAATGGCCAGACAGGGAAATAATAAAAGTAAATATGGGCTAGTAGGGACCCTTTCAAGTGAGTTGAAACAGATACAGACTATTCACACTGTCAGGCTAAGAGGCTTTTTGTGTTTTACTGTAACACCAACATTCATACAATTTGTCTGATAGTCTGACGCAACACTGTTTACCATTTGGTTCATTGGTGTTTGGCACTGTCCAAGCATTGGAGCGCTTTGCGTCACTCTTGCATCAGAGAGCTTTGACTAAAGAAATAAAGTTTTTCTTCTCTCCTGCATGTGTCTTGAGCTGCACATGTAAGAAAGAAGTTAAGTCAACTGTTCGTATCAAAAACAATGCGCCTTGGAGTATCTATATCGATGTGGTCAGGAGCGAAGGAGTCACTGATGGAGAGGAAACTGTTATTTGATAGTGTGGGTCCACATGACTTTGGCTGGGTGTGGACGCCATGAAGAGGTGTGCTCGTGTGTGTGTGTGTGTGTGTGTGGTGGATGGTGGCCAGAATAACTGCCGTCTGTGTTTGTGCAGCAGCGGGCCAAGAGGAGCGCGTCTGCGCCGTATAGCCACAACCTTCAGTGCCCTGCCCCGTGCAAAGCCACTTTAGCACAGCTGCAGAAGTACAGGAAAACCGCTGCAGGAATAACAAGTCCAAGATGTTGGATAACATAAAGTCTCTATCCACAAAAGTCAGGAATCAACATGAAGAATGTCAATGTTTGCGCGGAAAGAGAGAGCGAGAGAGAGAAAAAAGGCCATCTCAAAATATACATTAATTCAGAGCCTGTGCAAGATCAAACAGTAAAAATTGATCTGCACTTCCTTCAACCCTTGCTCCACACCCTCCCCTCCATCCCCTCGTCTCACCAAGTATCGACTTTCCATACGGGCCATCGCCATGACGACTCCAGCCTGGCCTGCTGTCACCTCTCCTCAGGGCAGAAGCCTGACTATTATGGGATACGGTTCATTTGACTGCCTTGGGCAAATATGTGCTTGGAGGAGAACACAGAGCCCCGTTCACATACACACAATAATAAACTTCTCAACTGGGCCCTATTGTCTCACAGCAGTGTGCCACCATGTCACATGGGGCCCCCCTTCAGACTACAAACTACAGTCCAGTAAAGACGATGAACATGAGCCAAACTGATGCTACAATTCTCCAGGATCCTCTTGCAACGATTCATCAGTAAATCAGATTACTCACTGTGACCCATCACATTTAATTAATCAGTCACTTCCTTTAAACTGCTTCTTTACTGACTCTTTTTTACAGAAAAAAGAAACATCAGGAACCTTCTAAAAACGCTGAAGGATTTTTAAAGGTAGCCAGCGACACAAATTTAACGTGACATCCTATCCTGTAACATTAATGTGGCTTCAATGGTGCGAACGGTTTTGAGACAGGTTTGCAAAAGAAAAGGAAACATGGAAAACTATGGAAGTTCATTTTATTCAGCAGCTGAGTAGAGTTTAGAGTCCAAAGCCCAAAATACAATTCATTTGATACCATAAGTGCTGTTGTGGCTGGACTGACGCTGGGTGTGGTCCAGTGGTGCAGATATGGATGCAACAGCTCCTGTGGAGGCAGATCTCAAATTGGTTAGAGGATCAATACCACCAGGAACGGATAGAGAGAATGTTGGGCATCCCAGGCATCTCACTGAAGTAAATTACATTAGAAACTGAGACACTGATTCATGATGAAAAAAGGTAGAGGAAGGAGGAAAAAACAGCCAGAGGGAGTTTGTTCAGGAGAAGTCAGCTCTTAAATTTATGGACAATCTGTTCCAGAAATAGCAGGTTGTCGTTTGTAGCCTGAAGTACATTTTTTAGTTCAGGATTTTCCAGTTTTGTTTTTTTGGGGGAGTGGAGTATTTTGGAAATTATTTTTGCAGCCATTACTTTGTTTGAAATAGTGATTAATGCGACAAATGTTTAACCTGGCATCCTCAACCACCAGAACAACGTTTAAAATCCCTTCAGTGTGATGATAGTAAAACAACATATTTACAGGAAGGAATTAAGAAGCAAGTATTCAAATCCTTTTCTTGTTAGTATTATCAGCAAAATGTATTTAAAGTATCAAAAGTAACAGTACTCAAAATGCAGAAAATGGTGTGAGTGTCATACTGTTACATGTTATTGTATTATCAATTCTGATGCATTAATGTGTAAGCATCAAAAGCTCAGCATGTTCAGGTGTAAAAGTCTCTAAAGCTAAAGTAGCACGAAATGGAAACACTCAAGCAAAGTTCCGGCGCCTCAAATTTGTACTTAACCACAATACTTCCCAAGAAGTGAATGAGCTCCACACAAGCCCGTCAAAGTGGTTTGTGGAATATGGGCCACAAATTGAAGACTGAATTACACGAATTAAAAGACTGTCCGGAGAGTGTCTGTGCTCCAATTCTTTGACCTAAAGCTCCTCCTCTGGTCAGAGCTCATTAACAATGGATTTCTTTTTTAAAAGCCGTCTGCTGGCGATCATGATCTCTGCCTCTCTGTACTCTGTCATGTTGGGTATCCACCCCCAGCCTCTCGTGTGATGTGACAGTGTAGAAGTAGGTGACCAGTGGGTGGCCGCCGTGAGAGCCAGCCCAGAGGTCAGCCGGTCACTGTCCCTACGAGGCAGCCCTGCAGCGGGTCACCTGCTGCCCGCTTTCTCCTCGTTATTTATCTCTCCCCGACAGTTCATTCCTCTTCCTGTCAAAGCCCCTCCTCTTCCATCTCCCCATTTTCTTCTCTCCTCTGCTGAGTTTGGCACCGGTCCTCCGATCCTTTCGCCAATACCGGCAACCCGGGCCAAGGCGTGCTGAGACGACCCCTTCGCATCACCCCCGTTCGGGTCATATGACATCCAGCTTCAGGGGCCTCCCTAACGATGGGGGCCGGGCTGCAAGCCCATACGTGAAAGTCCACAGAGTGTGAGATGCTCTGGCCGGCTGTAGGGGCTCCTCTCAGCGGTCCACCAGAGGGGTAATTACTTCCCCAAGTTGGACTTGGAACTGGACTTCTTGCCCCCTGAAGTCTCTGTGGACTGACCGGGACGCAGCACCCCCTTTCATTAGCAGAGCAGCTTATGGTGGGAGAGCCTCGAAAACAGACAAAGTGAAGGCCCTCCTTTGGCCAATGATAAATTGGTTTGCCTCGCAGACGGAGGGGAGGGGAATGACACTCAGAGGACATGAAGGGGATGAAGAAGTCACAAATACTGTGCAGGATAAGAGGGATTTACAGATAAAAATATCTTAAACTGACTGAAGAGATGAGACGCGCGAGCTGTGCAGTTTGGCCTCTATTCTGGGTGTATTAGCTGGGGAGAGCACATCAAGGACAGAGCCCAAAGTGTGAGCAAGTGGTGGGCATTAACATCAATGTAGCCCATGGTAATCAGAGGAAAATAATTGCTGTCATCTTTGCTCAGTCACTTAGCCGTGATTATCCCAAAGCCAGTTACAGGTTTCGGTACCTTCCGCTGCCTCCCAGTGATCACAGTGTAAAGTGACACGGTACGGAGGAAAAAGAGCGATGTGAACATGTAATTAGCGAGTGGTTTCATGTAAGTGCTCTTTGATTTATAATTCAGCATAGCGAGAACCCCTGCTACCCAAGGCTAGTGCTCCTCTGAATTAGCCCCGCGACTGGGAGAGGCTGCAGCGAGAGGGGGGGGGGAGAACCTGACTAATTTGAGGTGGGTTTAAAAAGAGAAGGAGACGTGAGGTCCATACCTGGACCTGCTACGCGTCAGATCATAGAGCATGGCAGAGGGAGGTTTGAGGATGAACTGTTATGTAGGCGTCCCTCTCTCTCTCTGATGAGATGAAATGGTTGTCAGAGTTGTAAATGTCTTTGCAGCTGAACTTTGGAGAGAAAAGTTTGATATGATGAAAGCTGCTCATTTGCAATGTGACTCAGCTGTAAAGTACTCGCTGGCATTAAGATTTATTTGCGAACGACAACATGTACTTGAAGATAGTTTGAGAGTTGTCAAGCCAAACCTGTGTATGAAGTTATTTGCGCTGGGAATTGAGCAACATTATTCCCACTCTAACTGCATCTTTGATAAGAGAGGCTTTCCTGTGAGCAGAGGCCTCATTTTTCCTCCGCTCAGCTCGGTACATACTGGATTCTCTTTGGTCCCCCACGGGTCCAATGATCCCCTGATCATCCAATATACTGACGCCCTTATAAAGCTAATGTGCTGATTTTACGTTTTCAACCTGCCATGATCCCCCACAATCCCCTCTGTTCCCTCCGGTTGCGCTTTCACACTCAAGTGAGGATCCGCTGCCGCTTTGATCACATGGAGTCCCCGGTTAAAGGTTTAAAACGTCTCAATTCCTGACGATTGTTGGGGCCTCTGTGGTTTACGTTAAGCATTTCCCCATGCCCCCTGTCCAAATTCACCACTCCTAAATGAGGTACCCACTCTCCCAGCTTCCCATCCCAGCGCTGCTTTCAAGTTCCCCCGATTGGGTGCCGCAGCTGTAAGCCCTAGATTTTGTCTCCTCCATCTTTGTCAAGCCCATTTGCCAAATACAAAAAAGACCCAATAAGCTAGGTCTTCATTGCTGCTCTCCAAAATAATCCCTAGATCTCCCACTCTCTCGAAAATCAATGCAAAGGTTGAGATGAGGTGAAACTCCCTTCTTAAGTCATCGGGCTGGGAAGTGATAAAGTCTTAGGATCACTTTTTTTGTAATCACTGTGGCTCCATGATGAAACTAATTGTCCTATTTCGTGCATCCTCGCAGCTTTTCACGATGTCCTTTGTCAACATACTTAGAAAACAGTAGAAGAAGGTGCTGATGCTGTGCTGCTAGTCGTGAAATGTATCCCTGTTTCCAAAGACACTTGAAAACAAAGTTAGAGCAACACTGTTAAGTGCTGTTAATTAATGAGCCACAATAACATCCCACTAGAGCCCTGTTTGTTTTAGCACCTGTGGAATATCACTATATTCACTCACCTTTTCAGCTCCTGGGAAAGATATCTGGGTCACACTGTGCTATTGGATGTTTGACTTTCTTCACCAGACGCTCATTTATTTTGTCTCTCTGCTATTTCATGCAGGGCAGGTATCATACAGTTGGCTTGTGTGAGCTTGTTTGCTGAAACAGGTTCCCACAATTCATATGGACGGTTTGGTGAAAGCCAGTCAAATTGGATTGCACAGCAAAACAAAAACAAGAATTTAAAGTGAGTAAAACTTTGTCGTCTTATCTGAATCACGTGGGTAACTAGAAAAAGCATTTCCTGCTGAAAATGCGTTGGAATGCTGAGAACTGAAATTAATCGCAAAAACATTGCTGAAAATAGATATCCAATTCAAAAACAAATTGCAAAAAGCTTAATAATTCAAAAAGTTTAAAGATTACAAATATGAAAAGTCATATCACACCTCTCCTGAAAGAGCTGAACATTTTGATATTTGAACAGTTTCTGTGGCTTGAAAAAATCCATCAGTGGTGATATTTGTAGTAGTATAAGTTGTAGTAGAAGTATTATTAGTAGAAGTATTAGTAGCATTAGAATAACTACTAGTAGTAGTATTTGTGATATTTGTAGTAGTAGTAGAAGTTGGAGTAGAAGTATTATTAGTAGTAGAAGTATTAGTAATTAGAAGAAGTGGTAGAAGACGTAGTATCAGTAGTCATAGTAATAGCTGTAGTATTGGTCGTAGTATTTAATATCACAGTAGTAGTAGTAGTAGTAGTAGTAATAGTAATAGTAATGGCAGTAGAAGATGTAGCAGTAGTAGTAGTACTAGTAGCAGTCGTACTAATAGCTGTAGTAGTATTACTACAGACCTCTAAAGATCCCTAAGACCTGAATGACTGTATGAGAGAGAGACACAGAGAGAGAGAGAGAGAGAGAGAGAGAGAGAGAGGAGTGTATGTGCGCGTGTGTCTGTGAGTCTGTGTGTTTATCATAGTCTCCCATTTCTTAATTTTCAGCAATTTTTTCACAATTAATTTCAGCTTTCAGCATTCCAACGCATTTTCAGCAGGAAATGCTTGTTCTAGTTTCGTATTATGGTCCCATTTAGAATGAAATAGACCATTAAGCAGGCTATGGTTAGACCATGGCTACCTTGTGATTGACAGGTCTGGAAGTTGCGTGTTTTCAGTTCCTGGTAGTTATTCGGAACCTTTTTGGTCACCTAAAAATGCCATATTCAGTGTTCTGTTGTACTTGGCTCCGCCCTCTCGTGTCACTTCTGGTTGCAAAAAAACAAGATGGCGACGGTCAAAATGCTGAACTCGAGGCTTCAAAGCGGTAGTCAAAAAAAAAACATGCGACTTCCCACTATTGACTACTATTTATTCAATGGTGACCCCATTCAAAGCACAGTCATTTGATTTCTTGTCGAATTTAAAATGTTGATACGAGCAGCTGTAATGGAGCTTTAAACACTAACATCTGGTTTTCAATGCAAATAAACTGTTGCTTTTGAATGTCCCCTCAAACACAATATTGAGCCGGGTGAGATTGAAGCAATCCAAAGTGCTGCCTCTGCATCAGTGAGGTCTGGTTGAAAGAGAGGGCTGGTGCTGGGACAGCAGTAAATCTGCCAGCCAGTCTTGGCGAACGTCAGCCTGATGGAGGCTCCAGACCAGTGGGGTGGGATGTTCCACTTCAACCCTCTGCCCTATGGTCTACCTTCATAATTAATATGTTGTTGTATCAAAGTTGAAGCATTTGCCTCCGAAATGTCCCGCGCCCAGCCCCCTTATGAAAGACCTGACCTCCAAGCAGCTGAAGGTTGCTCATGCAAACTTGGCACACCCCCGAGTGAAAACATCTGCTTTCCTCACAGGCAGGACCGCCACGGACCCCATGTCTCAGCTGGTTCCCCACAGCTCGGAGAGAGAGCCCCTTCCCCTGTCCTCGCGCACTGACCCCCACATTTATAACCCCACCCCCACCACCGCTGAGACCTCCTCAAGCCTTGGGCCCAGGCCTGGGCCTCTCCATCACCTCACCCTCTCCCCCGTCCACATGTAGCACCGTGCCAGTGTGGTCACTTTACTGCTGAGAGGACTGCTCCTGTCTTGTTATCCCCACATCACAGCCTGTCGAGAGGAAGGGAGGGAGGGATGAGAGGGAAGGAAGGCATCTGCGCTGCTCCCACAAAGCGGCGACTGTTGGAACGCTGACAGAAGCATCTGTCATGCCCTGCCTTCACACACTCACCTGCTGTCCGAGGGCCTTACTCTTCCTCCTTCGCTCCCTCCCTCTCTCTCTCTCTCTCCCTCTCTCTCTCTCTCTCTCTCTCTCGCTCTCTCTCTCTCTCTCTCTCTCTCTTCGCTCCTGCCTCTTTGAGCTTTCCCAGTGAATGTGTGAAGCTCTTGGACGCCTCCTTTAGAGATCCTACAAACTCGACACAAAGAAACTTGCAGATTTCTGTTAAATATGCGCTGGTGTTGTTTTAAAGTTGTTTTTCCTAAATAACACAAGTTTGTTTAACCATTATAATCATGCAAAAGGAAACCCTCCAACGTGTACTATGAGAGGAAGGCCTCTGTACGACTATGCAGACGTGTGAGATTCTACTTTGCCAAATTCCGCGGTATTCATCAACAAACATTGGTGTGGTGTTAATGAATGAACTGACCCGTCTTGCGACTATACTTTATCATTCTCTAGTGGCACCCCCGTCCGTTCCCCTAACATGCTGAAGGGTTGCCAGCAGTAAGGGGAAAGATGCCAATCCATGTGTATGACATGCACATAAAACACACACACACACACACACACACACAAGCTCAAGGACACCATCGCTCATTCAAGTCCAGGGTAGGTGCCCTTCAGATGATGCCACACGGGAAAGTGTAAAAACCCCAAATCAATGGTTTTGCACAAAGTTTGGAGCAGAGACTTTTTTAATTTTCCATCAGTATCGATCAGACTGAGTAAAGGCAGATGAGGTTATGGTGAGGTCTCTTCTTTTTTCCCCATTAAAGAGTTTTGGAGATTTTTTTCTTGTTCAAGAAGAGGTTTTAAAGGTTGATTATGTTGCATTTTGTACATATTGTGAAACCCTTTAAGGCAAATTGTTGATTTTGGGCAATGTAATTATTATAGGTTGTTTCCCAGCAGCATATCTGCATATTGTCATTTCAATCAATATTTCAAATGTGTTACTGTGTTTACTTTTAACATTGATAGGGATATTTTTGGACAGACAACCAATATGCACATTTGTAAGTGTGTGTGTGTGTGTGTGTGTGTGTGTGTGTGTGTGTGTGTGTGTGTGTGTGTGTGTGTGTGCACTTGCTCGAATACATGTACACACACATAAAAACACAAAGTACTCATCATGCTGAAAAAGTACCACTTTGTGTGTTGTACTTTTACATATTATATAATAGGATTAGTATTACTGATGCATTCATTTTTTTTCCATTTAATCTGCCATTAATTCCTCGCTATTGCTTTACTGTTTTGTCTATAAAATGAAATGGCTGCTGTAATTTCCCACTGATCAAGGTGACGTCCCAAAGGTACTCAGATTACTATCGTGTATGACAATGAATATTTGAGAAGGTGAAACCAGCCAATGAGCTCACCTGAGACACCTGCCTGTGTGTCTCTGTGCCAGGTCAAGCAGCTGCTGTACAGCGTCTCTCTGTGCAGCAGTCTTTTTTGTAGATGCTGTATAGGTGATGTAGAACATGAAAGGAGAATTACTGCCTTTCCTGAAAACCTGAACCCATTTCTGGGTTGTCTCGTTGCCGCGATGTGCCAGAGGGCAACGGGTAAAGTACAGGGGGAGGTGATTGTGAATGGCACTGGTCATACATAAAGTAGCTTCTCTCAGCATGTGAGCGAGGACGCCGCAAAGAAGAGAGGCAGGTTTAACAAATGATTGAGGAAGGATAGCAGGACTTTGTGGCCCTCTGAGACAGAGTGGGTTGGGATGTTCTGCCAACACCTCGTCTGCCAGGGTGAAGGATACACACTCGCATTCATGTCCACACACACACACACACACACACACACACACACACTGTCATCTCTCTATAGCTCCATCCATGGCCTGTGTTACAGCCGTGTGTCTGAGCAGGAACCCCACTAAGCTGGCTGGGTTCCAACACCAAGGTCTCTCACCTCGCAGGCTGGGCAGGGGGGCCTGGTAGCTCCTGTGAGTTATTCCTGGGCATGGACCCGGGTTCCACCTCTCTCTTCTCATTTTGTCTCATCCTGCTCGCCTCTGGCCCATCCTGGCCTCCTCTTCTCCCTTATCCCCCTCTCTGGGTCCCTGTGGCTGATGAGCCTGTCCTATCAACATCTTCTATTGTCTTTAACACACACACACGCACACACACACACACACACACACACACACACACACACACACACACACACACACACACACACACACACACAGTAGACTTGGATTTATGTAAGCTTGCTTGTGCCACACATTTTGAGGTCACCTTCATATACTTTCACCATCTGCAGTGTTTTGTTAATATAAAGCTCTTCAGGGCCCAGTGGCTGTTTTATGTATAGATGTTTTGTTTTCTTAAATCCTTGATTATCCCTGAAATAAAAAGTTTGTGATTAGAACTGAAACAATTTGAATAAATAGTTCAAGTTTAGGTTGGGGTTTTTTTGAAGCATAAATCTCAAATATTGTCAAGTTCCAGCTTCTCATATGGGAATTTGCAGTTTTTCTGTGAAATGCAGTATTGTTGGGTTTGTTGACTGTTGGTCGACAAAAAAAAGGAATTTGAAAATATTAATTCAGGATCCATAAAATTGTGACGACCATTATCCAGTCGTGTCTGACATTCAATAGACTTAATGATTAATCAAGGAAACAATTGGTGGTTTGTGAGATGCACTGTAGTGAATCACCGTTAAATACGTTCAAATTTGTTTTTAATGAGCATTCACACCAAACTCCATATCAAATGAAATAAAAATCAAGAAAAGCAGAACGTGAGCTTGCTGTTTCTAATTATTGCGCTCTTGATATACTTAATATGTTATTCCTTCATCTCGCCACTAGAGGTCCCTGAAGACCATCCAAATGGATTCCTAAATAATTCCATATTTTGTCCATAATTTTGTCCGTCAATCTTGTGAAATGTATGTAAATTCTTAACACAGTCATACATGGATTACAAAATTCATTGATTAAGAATTTGAGATTAAAGTGTAACAAAAGTGAACAAAGAAAATGCATTTCTTTACCAGGGATATCAGCCATGTTCTACATGTTGTTCTCACTGGCAGGCTGCACCATAGACTGTATATATGAATATATATATATATATATATATATATATATACTCGCAGATATATATATATATGTAATATATATAATTTATATATATATATGTATATATGTATATAAGACCCCGGGCCTCCGCATCAGTATCAAGCTGTAGAGAGGAGTAGCTGCAGATCTCCCACTCTGATGCTTTTTTTAGGTACCAAGAACGTCCAAGATTTGAGAGCGCATGCGTGGAAGTTGACGCCCACTTTTTTCAAACACGTACGTCGACCAAAATGCCCGAGTAGACGAGCTTTGTAGTGTCAAGATGCTCAGTGCGGTTATTTTATTACAAATACTCACACACACGCAGATATAAAATCCCCTTTGGCGTAATTATGACTCACTATAACTTCGCCAGTATTTAGCATGTTCTTAAAGCGCCTTAAATAGTGTGGTTCTGCTTCGTAAAAAGTAAACAACACAAGTAACGAAGTGTTATTAGAATAGACTCCCCCCCGGTCCTGCCATATAATGGTACAGTCTGCCGACGTCCTGCGCGGGAGCCGAAAACGTGCATCTGACTGTTGAGGGAAAGGAGCGTTGTGGTTTCCTGGTAAGAATTTGTGCTGCAATAACACTTTACTGAAATATTATATAATATGCACCTTTATAGACGCCTGCACGAACTAGAGGTCGGTGAAGGGGCTTGTTGCACCGAATGGGTGTGTACACGTTTTGCATGCCTGAGTAGATGCTATCGATCAAGTGAATTGCAGCGCAAACGTGTGCATTGACTTCATTTTGTCTTCTTTTTGCAGCTTGGTAATACGTTCAGCATGACTCGAGATTGGAACCCTGGCGATCTGATCTTTGCCAAGATGAAGGGCTATCCACACTGGCCTGCCAGGGTAAGTCTGGATCTTATGCAAATGTATCATGTATAAAAAACTTTTGATTACAATTCAACTTCTCAATACAAACTCACGTGCAAAAAGACCCATCCAATAACTCCATAGACTTAAGAGGCACACAGACAGCAACTAAGCACACACACCTGAGAAACGCTTTCAGTTTGCTTTCCTGCGTGTTTCTTTGTGTCGTTCGTGGCAGTAAGTAACGTTTAAACTGTGTTCCTCATCCCTCTGCCAGATTGATGAAGTCCCAGACGGTGCTGTGAAGCCGTCCAATATCAAGTTCCCCATCTTCTTCTTTGGCACCCATGAAACGTGAGTAACCGACTGCCAACAACCTTTATTTCCTTTTTACTTTGATGGGCTCACAAAGAGAAAGTATTGCAGGAAATGAAGACATTGTTTATATGTAGTGTATACTGTATTGCCATTATAAATGAAATAATATGTAAAATGATGTCCTAAATTTGTGTTGCACACGATACCGGCCCTCGGATACATGTGAACATTTCATCGTTGTTCTAATTCCTCATGGGCTTGGCAGGAAGTGGTGAATGAAGCAGTTTGTTTCATTAGTTCAAGTGTAATTATTTTGTATTATTTGAGAGTTTTTAGATCATATGCACTCGCATATACAGTGAGTTCATAGCATTAGAATTATTTAGAATAGTAAATGGCTGCTTATATGGATACAGTTTTCCCTATTGAGTTGTCATTGTGCTCTGTTGAAGGTGTTTCTCTAAATGCATAAATATCTGCTGAGTGGCTGAATAGAGTTCCCTTTCTGTTGTGTCTGTGTGCTGCTGCTCCATCTCACAGTAAACACACACACACTACACCTTTAATGGTTACAACATCTTGGATCATCTTCTTTCAAACAGAGCATTTCTTGGCCCAAAAGATATCTTTCCGTACCAGCTCAACAAAGAGAAGTATGCCAAGCCCAACAAGAGGAAAGGCTTCAATGAAGGATTGTGGGAGGTTGAGAACAACCCAAAAGTTGAGCTCACTGCACCCAAGGTACGTGTCTCCTCCAAACACATGTTTCTGTACCGGTTATTTATCCTCCAGATGTTGCCGTTAGCTTGGATTGACTGAACCTCAGATCCTGATATACCGGTACCCGAGTTTGACAGTTTTATTGTGAGCCCGCTTGTCTTTACTTTTATCACTCATATTGTAGCCCAGGGCCACCAAAATGTTTGATATCTTTATTACTTTTAGCTACCTGAGAGAAGTTGGGCTGAACAAAAAAAAAAAAACTGGTTTGGCACTTCCAGTTATTGTGTTTTTGTGAATTTGTTTCATTTAACCAGTTTGTTTTTGTTTTGAAGCCGCTCCCCTTTGAATCTTTCACTGGAAAGGATTCGGAGAGCAGCCCAGAGGGAGAAGATCAATCGGATGACAAGGGGATGAAACCCAAAGTAAGCTGCTCTTCTAATCTGCCATTCAGCAGTCAATATATTCACACAGTGGCTTCACTGCATTGACGTGCTACTGCTTTGTTGCTGTGCTGTCAGCTTCGTTCTTCTTTTGCTGTTTTACCTCTTTCTCAAATGTGTGTGTGCTTCATACTGAATTACATGTCACTGCAGTGTTGAAGTGTTGTTTTGTGTTAATACGTTTTTAAAAAAAGGCTTGTGCGCTAAGAGTAGTGTGTGGAAGAGAAGGATACTCGCTAACTTTTCTCCCTTTTAAGACTTGTTTACACCACCACACTGCATCCTATGCTGTGTCTTGGGTGCATTCAGGTTCCAGGAAGTGAGGCTGAGCAGGAGAATGAGAATGATGATGAGGAGGAGGAGGAAGGGTCTCTGATCTCTGAGCAGGGTCCTCAGAACCAGGATGTACGTACTTTGCATGCTGGGAAAGCGGCGCAGGTCGCCTCCCCCTCTCCCTGTGGGAAAGCATGCGAGACTTGGTGTTTTTTTTTTTTTTTCAATTGGCGGTTTGTTTCTGTTTGACTTCTTGTCGGCGGCCACAAACTTGAATGGGTGCTTGATGTTTTGATTAGAGTGCCTGGTCTGGGTTTTCTGTGTTGATGTCACTGAGGTGATTATTTCTGCTCTCAATCGCCTCCAAAACACAACAGCGGGTTTAAGTAAAAAATCAAATGGATTTATTGTCCAAGAAGCATAAAACAGATACAAACCGAATCACACCATTAATAACAAAACAAACATATGAAATGAAAGTGAGGCGCCGTCCGGGCCACACGACAGACCGTTGTCTGCCCCGTGCTCAGGAGGAGGTCTGAATCTCTCCTGCCATTGGAAGAGCCTTTGTCCCTCCAAAGTTACATTTCTCAGCTCATCGATCAGCTCATTGATTGGCTGAAGTCCAACAAGCCCCTCCTGGGCCGATGCCCCATTGTTACTCTTAACACCTCAAGCCAGCCACTTACTTTCACACAACCCCCGCTCCAGCACATTCCTCAAACCTGATCACACAGACACTCAAACACACTACTTGGTTCAAACTCTAACAAGTCAATCCACTGTATCACATAATATCCATAATTAGGAGCTTTTAAAACTTAAATCCCTCACACTTCTAAACGTTATTTACGAATAACATCAGCTTTGTCCTGATCAAATTGATTTAGGTTCAGGACATGAACTGTTTGTGTGACGATGACAACAAGTATTTGGGGGCGTGGGGTTTCTTCTTCTCTGTTTTATCTCACCGAGACCACCCTGAAAACTTGTGTTGTTGCTTTCCATTTCCAGCCTTTGCCTGTCCACACACTCACAAAGCTATTGTTTGCAATTGGTTGATGTTGTTATATTTTTGCATGGCTTTCTGTGTGCTTTGGAGAAAGGCGAGTTGTGACTCTGTATGTATTTTGCTCAGGATGAGACGGACTCTTTTTCTTTTCTTTACATTTCCCCCTTTTTGTCTCTGCAATATTTAAATATTTCTTAAGTCATAAGCAGTGTCCCAATTCCTAATAATATACACAAAGTATACCCAAAACTCAAGTATGAATTCTAAAAAGTGTGCTTTTTAGCATGAATTCAGAAACTGCTCCACAAAGACTTCAGAAACATTAAAAGTATTATCGTTACATTTTTGTCAGTATTGAGAGTTAAGTATACATATTTTTTTTCTGTACAATAACTTCATACCCTGTATACTATAAATATTATTATATAGTATGTACCATGTTTAGAATTTGGTCACAGCCATTGTTAATGAAGCACTGGCACATTTAATAACTGTAATATCCCAGTTATTACACTAGATGGTGCTGTTGAACCAGCCATTTAAATGCAGCTTGTTAAGGCAGAAGGTAAGAACGCAGATCAAATCGTCCAACAAGGACTGAATGTATGCAAAGCCGACCACTTGACATGTAAAACTGGCTTTCATTTTAGCAGATGTTGTACCGAAGAGAACGATAAAGACAGAAGTCAAGATCATAGAGTGTGATGACTTTAACAAAAGGTGTCTCATTTTAGGGCTCGGCACAGAAAGAATCTACCGATGTTCCTAAACCCAAGAGAGGGAGAAAGAAAAAGGTTGGTAGTGTGTATTAATGTGTTTACTTTCAGTGAGTATACAAGCTGTGAAAATGCATTTCATAAGATGGTATGTTGTAATCTCTCTTTTCTATTTTCTTTTTTCTCAGAGTGATGCTGAGCAGGAGACTGAAAAACACGATGCTCCTGTTAGTCCTGTTAGTCCCTCAGGTAGGCCGTATTTGCACTGTATCTGATTTTGTTTCTACTGTAAGTAGAATTGTTATAATTCAGCTCTGCATGTGCATAACCTGCATTTAGAATGTGTGTGTTTTTTTGTGACCAGGTGCAGAAGTTCCGAAACGAAGAGGCAGGAAACCCAAAAGTGAGAAGTTACTTTTGCTCCAGCAGCAGCAGCAGCAGCAGCAGGACCAGCAAGGCTCAGGAAGTGAAATGTAACTCCATAAAAATGAACATAAAACGTACACACAGTGGAAAATGTTCACATACGTGTGTTTCTTGTACACCACCTTTGCTCGGGTGACGGGCCTTGAATTATCTGATCCTAGAAGGAAGAATGAATGCTTGTATGCTTTAGTTTTGATCACAAGTTTGTCAAATTGGCACTATAGAGGGAGCTGACCCTTAGCCTCTTATCAGACCTTTTCTCTCACATGTAGGGACACTGCCGAGTCAGAGAGAAAGAGAAAGCGGGCAGCAGAGGACAAGTCCAAGAGTGGAGACGAGGAGAAGAGAAAGAAGGAGGACAGCAAAGGAAAGGAAGCAGAGGTGAAGGAGCCTGAAGCCAAGAAGAAGGACGACAGCTCCTCAGGCTCTGACGATGAAGAGGCAGGCGTCAAGTCCAGCACGATTCCGCCTTTTCAGAAATGTGTGTGAACAGTCGGTGTGATGCTTTCATGCGCATGATTTTGATTTCTTTTCATCTCAGAAAAACAAAGGCAGAAAGAAACACCAAAACTCCGAAATGGACAAAGATGCGCGGCGACGGAAAGCCGATGAATTAAGAGAGTACGTATTCATACGAAGCCCAATGTAGAAAAAACATGAATAACAAAGTACAATCATCAGCTTATCATGTTGACTCTGTTTAAGCTGTAAACTTAGCATTAGCAGAGACATGGATATATTGCTGACATGGTTTGGTTATTCTGTCTTGCAGGCCAAACAAAGATGATGGGAAGAAAAATGAGGAGAGGACAGGAGTCAAGAAAAAGGGTGAGTGCTGTACAAACATCAAAATGCAACCCTGAAATCTCCCTATTTCAATTTAATTACAAAACAGATATTCAGATTCCGGTCATCTGTGCAGCTGAGAACAGGGGGAAAGTCTGAGCTTTATTCACAACACAAAGCTGTAGCCCAAAAACCCAAATTTAAAAAGCTGTTGCGTTTCCCGAAAACATGTTTTTGAAACGTTTAGTGACGCGAAACCATTTCCATCATGTTTTCTTTTCCACAGGAATGTCAACTGAGTTGAAGCTCCAGAGACTCCACAGTGAAATCAAGATCTCACTGAAAATAGACAACCCTGTAAGTCTGATCATAAACGCATCACGTCAACGTTCTCCTCTGACAACTTTGAAAATCAATGTTCTCTTCATATTCCCCTTCATGCACTAAACTAACAAAACCGTCTTTGCATTTTGCTTCGGATTGTTTCATCTAAATGTATACTTCTAAATGGCTTCACGTCTTTTTCTTTATTTTGTCTTGCTTCACTCTTGTCCACGGCCCTCCTGCTCCCGCCTCACCAGGACGTGAGGAAGTGCTTGGACGCATTAGACGACATCGCTGCGCTTCAAGTGACAACCCAGCACCTGCAGAAGCACAGTGAACTCATCGCCACCCTCAAGAAGGTACGCCGTCCGCAATCCAGCTAAAGTACGACTGTTTTCAAGTTGAACCAATCACAACCCACGCTCGTTGTTTGAATCCCTCTTCTAGATCCGCAGATTCAAGGCCAGCCAGGACATCATGGACAAGGCCACCATGTTGTACAACAAGTTCAAGAGCATGTTTCTGGTTGGAGAAGGCGACTGTGTGCTCAGCCAGGTGCTCAACAAGTCTTTAGCTGAACAACGGCAGCACGAGGAGGCCAAGAAAGGAGCGCTGAAGAGAGTGGAGCAAGCCAAGGAAAACAACTCGGGTACTTCTTTTTTTTTTTACTATCGTACGGCAAGTACTTTTGGTGTACAAATACCATTTGTTCAGTAAGTTTAAGAACAAATTAGAAATTTCAGACGTAATCGTTTTCTCCGTGAAGAAATGACTGTAGGCACATACGATACACTGAAGACCTCTTATCACCTAAAATAATGACACACTGACAATTGTCAGATGTTGTGGATTTAGTTTTTATGCCAATGCAACAAGCTATTATTAATTCTGCTTAAACTTGGTTATTTAAGGGAGCATTTCTATTTTCCTGGAGCTGCTTGTTTCTACACATGGGTGAGTGGTTCAACAAAAGAGGGCGAATGAGTAAAGACTTTGATCACCAGAAGTATTTGTGAATCCTTGAGACGCCGGCTCCCTCTGTATGCGTTGTTCACCGCTGCTGCAGTATAACTTGTTAAAATGCATTTTCATCAGGACACACTTTGTTTCTACGGTGTTACTGAATCTTTCTAAACCGGCTTTAGTATTTTTCTGGTCCGAGTTTTTTCTCTCAGTCCATACAGCTATTTACCCAGCTGCTCATGATTTCATTGGACACATTTAGGTCGGTGTAAATGTCAATCCCGAGCTCTGTTAAAGAAATGTACTTCACCCAGAAAATGGCCATTTGTATATTCTTGAAGGCAACCTGGCATGCCTCCATGGTGAACAGAGGATCAGAAATTGGAGAAAAGTCTTGAATAATTGCAGTAAACGGAGACCGCCTTGAACCCCAGAACTATATCAAAACTAAATAAATAAATAAACAAATATGAAAACCCAACCGGACAACAGACATTGAAGCTTTTAGTTTCCTCTATCCCTCCCAGGAGGCCATCATAGGATCACTGTGGTTAACATTCTCAGTAGAAACACATCCATGCTCTATTGACTCACTTTATCTGTGTACGTGCTACACTTCCACTTAAAATAATCTCTGTGAAAGCTCTCTTATTACAGCAAGGCATGCCAAATGTCTGGAAAATCATGTTTATCTCATTAAGGGCCGGAGCTCAGCGTGTGCCATCACATGCTCCTGTGAGTTCTCCTCTCTGCGGTGTTTTAGGTCTGCGGCGATGTTCTGTCTGACTGAGCCTGTGTGTGTGTGTCTCTCTCTCTCTCTCTCTCTCTCTCTCTCTCTCTGTGTGTGTGCACCACAAAAGACAAGATGACAAATGGTGATATCAGCCCCGACGAGAAGAGGCAGGACGCGGAGCGAGAGAGGCCTCTTGAGGACATCTCGGTGGGGGAAAATCACAGGTAGTTCACCCAACACATGCACACGGTGCAAATCTATTTTGTTCTAACTCTGTTTTTATGCCTCTGCGCCGCCGACCGCATTATGTTTTACGGGTAGTTCGTCCCATTCTGGTGAACGCGACATCTCAGGAATGCCTGGAGGAAAAGCTCCATTACATCAGGCACAAACTACTCACTGATGAACTGATTGCAAGTTGGAGGTCAACGTGTTTTTCATTCATTCATCTGCTGATCGTGACAATTTTATAACTAATGTCTAAAAGGATAAAATGATGGATGTAAACTACAACTTGACTGGTTGGTGGAAGCATACAACTGCGAAGCTATAATTCCAGTTTTAATATATGAAGAAAATAACAGTTACAGTGTAAAAGCAAGAACATACAGGCACAGAGAAGAAACAATATCTTTAAGTATAATGCTGGCTTCACGCTATGTTTTTCTTATTGTTTGCAAATCCCATATTCGTCGGTCACTCAGTACTTGCTGCCACAAGCCCAACATAAATCTTTTTTTCAAGATTTTAAGTTCCATTTTTTCAAAGGGTCAGTCATTTTTCCTAAAACCGCTGGGTATTGTAGTTTTCAGCAAATGTTAATCAACCTGCAGTCAACCGTACTCTTGTTGCGGCCTCCGTCTGTACGCCCACCTCCCGGTGTTCAACCTCTGGGGTGCTTGCAGCGTTGTCGCCGATCTTCGGGAGTTGGTGATCGATATAACACACGTCGCAAGCGTGGCCCAATGATGATGAACCGGCCATTGGTGAGATGGGTTGTGGACACCCGGGTGCCGTCAGGATATTCCCACATTTTAGCATATACTGGGCAGTACGTACCATTGTTGTAGAGTAGGATCTCTGGTACCACTTTCGCAGCGGTATTCCACAATACCTTTGCCTTTCCTTCCACTTTCATACAGTCGACTCCTTTTAGTGCAGGTATATAAGGGACGCTTTCCTTGCAGAAGATACCGCTGGCTGCTCCTACTGGGAAATGCCCAATGTAGCACCGGGTACACCACAGAGCTGGGGCTACCTCCCATAGGTGCAATGTCTGCCCCGTGAGGATTCCACAGCAGATGCATCGGGCATCCTCCTGCAATGATGGTGAACACAAAGATTTCATTAATTATTACTTTTATAGCCGGGGGTAGTCTTATTCTCATTCTTAAGGCCCCCCCCCCCCTCCGAATCGGAGCGCCTTGCGGCCAGGGAATTTAGCCATGGAGAAGTCAACACCATAGGCGGGGGTGGTGTTTGTCCTCGGTCCGCTCCTTCTTGGAAAAAAGGGGCTAATACATCATGAGCCATGCTGCTATAGCGATCGATGATTCAGAACCCGCCCAGTACATTGCGACAGTTGTTCCCCAAAGAGCAATGGCGCCGGTCTTGTGGAGCCAACGCCCTCTTCTTCTTTTTTGCATAGCCATGGTCATAACCACGAGATATGCTAGCGCTGCCACTGCCTTTGTTGCCTCTCGGGGGGGTCTGGACACTCTGCCACAGCCACCCCGGACTGGTGGAGGAGGGGAGCTAGGTACCCCCCTTCTTTTTTGCACATTTGTTCTACTTTCTCTCCCACCGACGCCCTACTTTCTTCTTGATGTAGGTCGGTTAGGTGTTGTAGGATGGCAGCGTCCCAGGTGGTCCATCCTCTTCCGTACAGGATGACCTGATGTTGGACGTTGCCTCTGTTGTCTTTATTCGGTGTCTGTTCTCCCGGGGCCACCCTGGGCTCCTACCAGTCGCGTCAGTTATGGCAGCTTCCCTCTTTTGGATCCGTGCTCTTGGTAAATTGCCAGGTTTGGTTTTAACGGCTAGGATTACATCTTCAATGCCGTAAGGGATTGTTCAGTGGAGAGGACATTAGGATAACCATTCAGAACTCAGTTGTTAGACATACAATAGATTCAACTTTTTACTGTCACGACGAACATTTACTACTTAAGCAAAATGAATGCACTTGAGAAATTTACTTTAAATGCAGATAAGATATTTATTGCAGGTTATATTTATTTAACGCTACAGCTCACATAAAATAAGAAAAACTACACATGATTCCATACCTTCAATTCTCTGATTATACTCATTTGTTTTGATGCCGAGTCCGCTCGGTTGGTGCTGGATTTCAAAGGTGCGATGAATTTTTTTTGTTGTTGTCAGGGGCGAGGGTCTGGCCAGACCCTCCTCGCTCCTTCCTGCGCGGCAAACAAAGTCCGTTCAGCGATCCTCGAGGCTCAGTACAAAGTCTCTAGGGCGGCTGTGGTTCTTTCGTTGTCCAGTTGTTAAAGTTGAGCAGGGGGGGGATAGGTGATTCTCCGTCTTTCAATCTTTGCTCACGAAGGGCCGTCTTCTTTCTTGAGCAGAGACGAAGTCCACCGATGCGTCTGTCGAGCGAAGTCCAGGGTCTTCTACGGTGGAGCACTAGGGTGGCTCTTACGACGTTATCCCACTGGCCGTTTGCGAGTCACTTCTTTTATAATACCTTTGGGTTATCTTGACCCATTCGTCATCATTACTCAACCGTTGTTATTTCCCTTGAGGCTTACTTCCTCTTTCTTCCCACTTTACTTCCTCTTTCAAAACACACACAGACTCCAGATACACCGATTTTATCATCAGGTTGACATTTGGTATGTAATACATGCTTGCTATCATATGATTATTAGATTTCATCCTTTAACTCTTAATTTTACAGGCCTACCATATATTCCCCATTTAAGGCAGCTCTCCTGGTACCTCAACTTTTTGACAGGACTATTTTAAGGTGTGGATTAATCCACATTTGGTGCTCTTGTGAGTATCGGTAGTTAAGTGTCAGGACACAATGTTTGTGGCCATGTGGGATTGACTCAAAGTGAACTACAGCAACCATGTTCATTGAACTGAAAGTGTGGCTCATGAATGTTTTTTTCAGCTTAGAAGAAGCTGCTACTGCCTTAACCCATTTCTTCATTTTCTGACTGTAGTGGCCCAAAAGCTCAGGAAGAGTCCGCTTGAGTGTCCTACGTGCCCGGAGGAGAGAGAAGACATTTGCTGCTTTGTTCAAACCGGGCTGACCAACGGTCCAGCTCCTTTTGATGACTGATCGTGATCACTGGTTTCCACTCCCCAGATAGACTGACTGCGTTTTTTACTTTGTGTAATATTTACCTTTTTAAGACACAATCTGTCACACCTGTTGAATTTGAGTAATGACTGTGTAGAGTTAGAAATAGCAGATATGCAGCACCTTGACCTTGATTAGAGGCATGATTAGTACCAACTGGTCCTGTTTCTCACTGGTGGAGTAGATGGCTTTTCATGTCCTCAATCATTGCATTTAAATAGTTTGACATTAAGAGAATCTGCAGTTCGATCTTAACTTCACTTAGTGTATTGAAGTACAGATGCTTAGTTGTAGTTAGAAGTGCCATTCCCGTGTTCAATAATATTGGCTACATTAACATTTTTAAAGATTTCCAGTTTACCAAAGTTTAAGTGTCTTGTTTTAAATTTCATTTTTAACGTAGATGTAAATAAGAGTATTTTTGCGCCCGTCTGTTTCAGCATCCAATAAAAAGTAGTGCAGAAAATAATACATGTCTTTTTAATCTTATATTCTCAATGATTGCATGAAGATCATGTGGCAATCTTGAACATTGCAGTTGTGGTTGTACAGAACAACTCAAAGATCTTCCTCTATTGATGAAGTTACCAGAAATGGATTTCCTCAATGAGCTTCTTGGGATGATCGGTTCACAAGTCTTCTGTATGTTTGTGCTATTCTCACAGGTTTGAAGTGAGTGGTAACCTGTCATATCAATGTTTTGGTGGCAAGTCGCTATCAAACTATACCGAAACAGTCTTGATGAAGCACACAAGCTGAATATTTGACTGTTAAACTAAATATAACTGAGAATATTTTCTCAAAGATTTGTGCGTTTAAGTAATGAATATTTAAAAATCAACATTAAACACTTTCCAATAAAAGTTAGTTGATTTGAAACAGTCAGTAAAAATGTAAGCATCATTGTACAAAAACATGTTTATTTTGAAACAATATACATTTCTCTGAGCTATAAAACATTGCGGTCTATTACGCAGCATAAGTAAGTGATCTGATCCAAAGAAAATACATTAGTTGAATGCACCACGGTCCACATAGGGATAGGCCATGAAATCGCCCATCTTGTTGCCTTGAGCGTCGTAGTGCAGCATCCGGAAGCACTTGTCACAGAAGAGACACGGGTCACTCGCAGCAAACTGGTCGTTGGTTGTGAGCCACCTGGAAAGAGTCGGGGATGGTAAACTCGTGTTCACAGTTAGAGAATACCAGAGCACTTTTTTTGACCCACCTTCCGATGTAGACGTGGCACACGGCACACTTCTGGGTGGTGACCCTGTGCTTGTGTGTGAGAAGTGGGTACAGCTTCTTGTCCAGGCAGTCGTTGGCATGGGTCAGTCTGCAACGTGTACAAAAAGAGGGAACATTCGTTTAGAGCCTGAGATGTGACACATCTGTGTCCCGTGTGATATCAAGAGGCTTTCATGAAAACAGTAAATCGCTTCAGATAATTACAATTTCTCAGAGCTAGAAAGTCTTGTGAGAGCAGTCAGATCCTGTCTGACAACGAAGGGCTTTATTTCAAAAGGTTAAAGTGATGAAACAGACATTCAGAGAGCGTCGTGTTGCAAGCTATGTGTCGACGTACCAGACCACCATGTATAATTGTTGTGGCGGTGAAGTTTATTTAGGTAGAGGGCATGTTCAGTGGCTTGATCATGCAATTTCCCATACCAGCATGTGCTTCCAACGCAAAACAAGCAGCCAATTCATGTCGTGGCAGCAAGAAAAAAAGGACCTTGGACTGTCAGTGAAGAGCTTCATGAAGACAACAAATACTTGTACAAGTGTCTCATATTGGCAGTAGAAGTCAATTTTGACATCGTTGTGATGAGCAAGCAGCACAAGTTAATCAAGGTGCACAGAAGTATGCGTTAAGTTTGACTAATGAACATGGTATTCATGTCGATATTCCCATGTGAGCGATGAGAGAGCGTGTGTTAAAAGCGGTCACGACGTAGGCTGTAGAACAAGATAACAATCTCCAGCCATGGTAGCGGTTGTAGACTAAACAGATGTCAACCTGCGGGTGATGCTCGAGTAAAAGTTCCTCAAAGTCATTAGGTTTCATCGACTGTGGAACATAAATCTCATATATGAATTAATCTTGTATATGTAGAGATATTTCACTGGGGCCACAGTGCCACTCGGAGAGAAATTATTTTAAAAGGAACAGTATGTAGCATTTAGGAGGACCTATTAATGCAATATAATAATAATAATAATAATAATAATAAGTACGTTTTCTTCAGTGTGTAATCACCTGAAAATAAGAATTGTTATGTTTTCATTCCATGAGAATGGTGTAATGACGTTTATATCTACACAGCGCAGGTCCTCTTCAGAGCCGGCCGCCATGATTCTACAGTAGCCCAGAACGGACAAACCGAACAGTGGCTCTAGAAAGAACCATTCACGTTTTCGTGTCTGCCAACCGTAGTTCTGCTACACGTTTGGCACAAGGGAGAAGTTTCAGTTGAATGTGCAACCTCACTGCTAGATGCCGCCAAATCCTACACACACCATTAAAACTAACTTCATAACCAAAATTGAAGGAAATAAAACATCAAACACTTCCTGTGGTGGAGACGAGGGCACAGAAACTGGAATAGAACTGGAAAATATCAGGCGTCGGTTGGAGGGTTGTGTTTCTTAAGCTGTGTGTCCAGATTTGAAAAGATTCATAAAATCATACTTCCCATGTCTTAGCATTTTTAAGACTTCTGAATGATTGATTTCAGACATTTTAATACCAATTGAGGCCTTTATTTGTAGATGAATGTATTCAATGCCTTTTAAGACTTTTTAAGGATCCGCAGGAATCGTGAAAAATCCAGAAAGCACAGCACTGACCTGACGTCTGTGATGATGACGAGATGTTCGCAGTCTCCCTGATGACAGTAGAGGTACGGGAAGCCCACTTTCACTTTCAGACCCGCAAATCTCATGTCTTCCATCCTGGCTTGGCTGTAGGGTGGGAAGCTGTGGGACTTTGCCCATTCAATGACAGTCCTGTAGCATAAACACCCAGAAGGGACATCACGAGATTATCAAAGACAGGTCTGTTTATTTTAAAGTTACATCAAAACTTCCAGTATCTGGTATCTGTTCATTCAGAGAATATTTGTTTGTTGTTTTATGGTCACACATCACATTATTTCTCCAACAATGCTTTCCTTAGTGAGGATGGAAGTTCAATGTTCTGCCCCAAATATTACTGACCACTCCCTTTGATCTACTTGTGAGCATGATTCATAATTTCAGTAAATGTGGCTGCAACTCCGGTAAGCAAGGGGCCAAGGCTTCAATGAAAACCCTCGAAACCAAGATGTCTGTGTTCAATCAGAAGCTGGTCGCATGAGCTGCAGTGTTAACAACAGTGCCACAGTGTTATTCACAAAGAATATACTTTCGTTGAACTTTTGTCGATTTCACTCATGGCCTGCAGGTAGATATTGTGTTATTGCACACAGGCTATTAACTAAAACGCGGCAGGACCTTTTGATGAGGGTTCACAGGTTCTAGAATCACTAAAGGGAAAAGTTGAACAGAAAGCCACATTCCTCTTGCACGTTAAGGTCGCAACAAAAGAAATTATTAAATAAATCAAATATTATTTATTTTTTCCAACCGATGATGATATTAGGCTCGTTCGAGATGAACTGCACCTCGCCTGGAAAGTGGACGAGAGCAGCAGCAGGAGGGCGTTGAATGTTTACAATAAGGCGGATCTAGCCTGCATTTTATCAGAGGTGGTGACGTTAACTTTTTTGTGGACAACAAGCCACACAATGGTGACATGAATGCCTGATCAGAAGTGTTTTCTGTTCATTTTAGTTTTATAGGGCAGGTAGATTTTTTTTTTTCTCTTTAAATATTCTAACTTTATTCTAATTAAACTGCGACTTGTTTCGAATAATATTACAACTTTTTTTCTCTCAAAATATCACGACTTAACTTGACATCTTGAGAAAACAATGTGCAGGAAGTTTTAAACATGAGCAGAAATCTTGCTGAAACAATATTAAAGTCCAGGGGCTTATATATCAATAATATCATTAACATGAATAGGTGCCACATGCATATTTAAAAAGAGGTTAAAGACACAAAAATAAGACAGAAGAGACAATCACGCGAACATCGGTGTTGGCTCAGCAGAGATGACAATAAATGAGAGTTGATCTACAGGAGAATAAATATTGGAAAGCAACACAGACTGCCCAAGGGCCTTACTGCATTATATTTTGAATTGTCTCCTGGCACCTGAATTTCTTTTTCACATTTCCACCATAAATTGGCAGAAAAACTTACATGCTGATGTCCTGACACTCAGGGTATCGCATGTCGGTATAGAAAACTCCTTCGAAGAAGAAGAAAGCTGACTTGTAAAGATCCTGAAATAGAAAACATGAAAATAGATACGTTTAATGTAAAGGTCTTATACAGAGAGGTTCAGATATTGCTTGTGATTTCAGATGAACTGTACACGTGCTCACTTTGCTGATGAACTCTGGAGCCATGTCCGGCGTGTTGCTGAACTCTCCGCACACTTGCAAGTCGCTGACACAGCAGATGGCATCCCTGAGCTCTGCCAAGCTGTGGGAGCCCGTCATCAGCAGAGTTATGTGGGGTCTGGCAGTGCTAAACTGGGGGGGGGGGAAGGAAAATGTCAGTACCAAGGAGAATAACATCCTGTCATATTTGGAGGAGAGAGCGGTAAAAGCTCACGTTCTCAAAAGTAACCGAGTAGTAGACGTTGATAGTTAGAATGACTTCTCCTTCAGGCACCACGTCAACCACGGCCTCTGGTTTCCTACCGACAGTTAACCGCTCCTGTAAAACACAGAGAGAGTATATTAGTATATGAAGATGACACGTGTCGGTGCGGTACAATATCTCGTTTCCTGCAGTGGACCCACCAGTTCATCCGCGTAGAGGTCGTGTCTGTTCTTGCTGACTTTTAGAGAAGCTCTGTAATCTTGTCTTTTTTTTCTTTGTCTGTTAAAAACAAAATCACAGAGCACTCCATTATTTTTATTGCTTTACCTGCTCGTTGGTTTATCCGAGACACAATATAAATAGTGACGGTTGAGGGAGAATCATACTCGAGTGTTCTCAGCGTTGAGTTCGGGGGAACAACTTCTGTGTCCGGCGGCTGATCCTCAACATGGCAGCGAAGTGAATCGGGACTTGAAAGGAAAAACATGAAAGAGCATCGTGTAATGAAATACTGCCAAAGGAAGCCTTTAATTAAGGCATTAGTCATAACAATTAAATAATAGTATATCACTATATAACCACACAATAAGCAAGCACAGTGACAGTCGACACACACAAACGGTAACTGTCTCATTGAATCTGTCTTCTCTATAAAGCTATGGAAGGTCTACCAGCTATATTATTTTGAGTAGACGTACTAAATGGCTAAAAGAGAAACAGCACTGTTCTCACACCTAACACCCCTGTAGACACACCTGTATTTTGTATGTTTGTGTTCGTATTTCAACTCATTATTTAAGTCCCCTGTGTGGCAGGTGTTGCTAATTGGCGTTTCGCGACAAGCCATAAAAAAAGTGCAGCTGGTTACCATTCTAATGCTACCGTGATGTCCACATAAAATAAACACATTACTCTGAAATGGGACATTGTGCATAACGTTACATGTTGAAACATTGTGCTTTCGTTGTTGATACTTTTAGTATACGTTGATGTTAACACGGTGGTATTTGTACTTGTAGAGAGACAGGAAAAGGGAAGAGCCGCTGGTAGAAACATTTTCATCAGACACAACACGTGTTCTCTCTTTGTAAACTGTTGCTAAATGTGAGCTAACGAGGCTCGCCGTGGAGTTTACGTTGGTGTGACTACCTGCAGATGGATTTGAGGTCGCTCAGGGTCTCCGCACTGATCCCAATATCTGCAGCGAAGTCGGCGTCAAACGTGTCCTCGTCTTCCTGCTGATAGGAGTAGTTACTCGGCTTCAGTCTGTTCAGCCACTCGTTTCTGAAAGAACCTATGTGAAATATTTTGGTGTTAACGTCAGTGTATTCGTATTCTGGGATGTTTGTGTTCGGGTCTGTCGATGGATTAGGCGCCGCCATTTTTCCCCAGAATGACTAGATTATGAGCGTTGGGGATTATGGGTAATGTAGTTTTTACGAGAAGCAGTATCAGGGCAGTGTGGAGGCTTCAAAAATAAAAACGGCGATTTAAAAAAAGAAAAGAAAAGAGAATTGCAATACATTTCCTTTGGCCCTTCTTGTGCTAATTTCACAAAATGCAGTTCTACACTCACTCAGAAAAATCACTGCAAAATGACTTCACATTTGTCCAGCAGAACATGTTTTTTAAATAAATGATTTATCTCTCGACCCAGCAGTCTAAATAATATATTTTTTCATTCTTTCATTTAGATCCCCTGAAATGGATTTAGAGGCCGCACTGACGGAATGCTCCTATGCCCTCAACCTTTTCCTGAACAACAGGTTTTCTGATGCTTTGGCTGTCTTAAAACCCCGGTTAGTCACTGACTCTTAAACTAGTCTCCAGCTGACTCTGCATCTTTGTGGACAGCTGTTTCACACTGCTGGTTGTACGATAACATTTAGTTATGGGGGCATTTGATTACTTTTAACAATATTCTAATTTCACACTTAGAATATGCAGGGTTCTTTTTATGAATAATCATTGCATTTGTCCCCTTCAGGAAGAGTCAGCGCATGTACCACGCAATGGGCTACAGCAGCATTTTGGTGATGCAGGCAGGCATGACCTTTGACCCAAAGGACATGAATGCTGCCATGGCGTCACTGGGTGAATCCCTGCAGACGTGCCAAAGGTACGGCTGAACACTTTCATAAAAGTTTAGGATTTAAGTTAAACGGTGTGTACAAAATGTGGTGCATTTCTGAGTCAAAGAAACAGTCATATAGGGAAGAATTCATTCATCACCTTGTCTTCAAAGCGTTGAGACACCGTCCTGATTAATTTGTCACCATACTGTGTATTCCTTAACTTAGATTTCGGAAGAAAACTAGAATAGTGGAGACTTTAACCAGCCTGTGGAATAGGCAACCAGCTGACAACCTGACAGAAGGTGAGTGATAAGCTTACAGACTCATTGGATCTGTGATTAGGAGGTGAAATGAGCCATGTTTAAGTACTCTTTTAGTGTTTTTATTAGAAATAAAGAAATTGTATACAGAAGGTGATTGCATCAGTCGTGGGTGGGTGGGGAAATTCAAAACGTGGAGGATGTGTAGTTTAGAGACAGTGAGAATCTAAACATTTAAGAAGGATAACAATCCCTCTCTGACTGCAGGAGAAGACAAGTTAGTGCAGAAAGAGAGGGAGGACAGTTTAGTGCAGTTGATGAACAAAATGACAAGGTGTATTGTATTTTTAACATTTTTGCAGGTCTGGAAAGTTGTTTTCACCCATCATGTGACGTTTGATTCTTGTTAACAGAGGAGATGCATGCAGAGCTGTGCTATGCTGAAGTTCTGCTGCAGAAAGCAGCTCTCACCTTCCTGGATGAGACTATAATCGGCTTCATCAAAGGAGGGATGAGAATCCGTTCCGGGTCAGGTCAGTAACAAAAAATATGTTATGATCCTACCAATTTTGATTCAACAAGTGTTTTCCTATTAATTGTAATAGTTCTGTTGTTCCACAAGGTGGAGCCATGCGGAGTCAAATTATGGGTAAACATCATCTTCCAGCATTACAGTATTTCTCTATGAAATTCGGACATCTACAAAGACAACTTTGTAATTTCAAAATTACATTTTAGCAAAATTCCAAACCTACAATAAAAAAAAGAGAATGTATGAGGATGTGAAACCATATTTTAAAAAATAGGTTTTTAACACTTCTGCCATTGACATTAAAATGTTTGAATCCTCCCTCATTAAGTTACATTCTTTGACCAGTTATTAAGACAATGTGGCATGTATAACGTTACATCTGGACTCGGCTGTCAGTGCGGGGCACCACGTGGTGTGTGAGACGATCAGCTGACTCGGTCGGAGGAGGAAGAGGGATGAAGATGGAAGGGAACAGAGACGAAGCTGAAAAATGTATAAACATAGCGACGAAAGCCCTCACAGCCGGAGATAGAGAGAAAGCGTCCAAGTATCTGCACAAAGCAGAGAAGCTGTATCCGACGGACAGAGCCAAAGGTAGGGCTGCTGGTGACTGACCGGTCAAAGGCTAACCTAGCGAAGGAACAACTACACTGACAACCACCAAGTGTTAGCTAGCATAGCTGACGTTTGTTAACGTCTGAAGCTCACAACAACTCACTATTTTTTTACTATTGTTCAACGTGTGTTTGCATGATTAGTTAACGTTAGTCACGAATAAACTGTTTATTTAAGACGGGACATAAAGCAACACATATCCGAGTTAGCGTTATCTAACGAAGTTGTGGGCCTAGCATTGTGTTAGCTAAACTAGCCACCGCTTCGCTACATCGGACCTCTCAGTTAATGTGGATTATATGTGGTGACGGTACGTCGATAGGTGTTAGCCTGTAACGTTAGCAGCCATCAGTGGAGCAATGGTAGCGAGTCGTGTAACATCGATCCACGATCAAGCCGTCGTTGGCTTAGTGGTTGAACGTTAACGCTAGCTGTCATTCATTGCAACATCTTGAAGACTAGCTGACCTGTAGAGCATTTGTGTTTGCTGTCATTTCACATTCACTTCAAGTGAATAACTTACGTTAACCTGGCGGTATTATTGCTGTGTGCGTAAAGGCCGTGGGTTCGTTTGGATGTCTATGAACAAGCAAGTGGAGACTGGAGAGGGAGGATTTAGTCACGACTGCAGGCTGGCCAGCCCGACTGCCAATCCTTTAATTAAATGATTGAGTCTAGGCTCATCCGGGACACACACACCTGTCTGTAAGAGGAAACAGGTGTTAGGCTAAGTCAGGATGGGGCTGACAAAAGTATACGGTAGCTCTAAAACCCGTATCCCAGTCATGTTCATATTTGCCCTGCTCTCTTTGAGTTATCTGACATCAGTAGGCTGGTTATCAACTGGCTCCGTGAACCCAGCATGTGAAGGTGTTCACATTAAAGAGGGACGGTTGTAACAGGCTGTCAATATCATAACGTATCACAATATGGCACCAGGAGGAGTGTATTCGGTCAAATGAATATTGATCGGTGTGGGCAAATAAGGTTGTTGCTGCTACAAAACTATACGAGTCAGCATGACCAAAGCATGCCGAGTAATATGCAAAGAAATGCAGTGAATATGTCTTTGTCAACGTGTGAAGTAGTCTACAGCGCTGTGGGAAGCGGATCATGGTTGTGTGCTTGTTCTGTTACAGGTGACTGCATAATGTTGATTAATGGCCAATAAGGAACATCAGAACATGTTAAAAGCATTTGAGAGAGAGAGACATGATTGAGCTGCTCTAATGTTGCTCTACTGTCTTTGAGAATGCGTTTTTTTGTATCACCGACCATATTATATTCATGGTTGGCAAACTTGACCCGTAGGTGCCTTTCACTCAGGATGTGGTTTGCGCTGCGCTCAGCGCTCGCGCTCATGCTTTGTTCAATGCAGCAAAAAAAGCCGCTGTGGAGCTGCGCAAGCCATTGGAAATAATGGCTTTTAGATTGCAGTGGTGCCGTCGCCGCTTTCTGTGTGAAAGGCCCGACGACTGAAAGGACACCGCAAATTGTGTGAATATAAAGGCTGAAAGATGAGAACAGTGGAATCAAGGTCCTTGTGAAACACTGTGAATAAAATACAGCATTCTTTATGAATTGGAAGTCTCATCACTGCCTGCCATTACGGCACAGTGGGCATATTTTGTATGAATACAATCGTCATCTTAATCAGGTTATAAATGAGCTGCTGACACTGTAATGCCAGGTTTAATCCATAGCATGTTGCAACACATGCTGATAATGCACAATCCTGTCTCTGTAACACATAATATAGTGCGAATTAAATGAGAAACCATCTTCATGCCCTTTTGTTCACTGCACCCCAATAGGTGGCTGGAACTGGTCCACAATGTTGACTTTAACATGACTTCCTCTTGGTTTTTGATGTACTTGCAAGTTATGTATTCTCCATCCATGTACTTGAAAAGCTTCTTCATTCGGTGACTGAAGCCAGTGCCTCCTTGTACTGTCCCAAATTTGGTTTTTCCTTACTGAAGAAATGCCTTTTCATTCACTGACCAATCTTTAAAGTAAGACCTTTTGAAAGGTCTGATTGGGCAACTGACATTGTGCCTGAGTGCTGTATTTGTAACTACCGTACTTGAACATTTTCCAACTGTAAGTAACTGTTGTACTTTGTCTGTAAAGCTATGCAGTATATATGTGATATAATTTACAGTGTTGTATCAAAGTTGTCTTGAATCTTGACACCAAATCGGAAATGCTTTGACTCATAACATACCGCCGGTAATAATTTGTCATTTAATAATCTTAAGCCTCCTCTGGTCTTCTTTAGCTTTGTTGGACGCATTAACAAAGAATGGGAGCTCAGCGGGTAACGGTGCATATCGTAGGAGACCAGCAGAAGGCTCCGGTGCACCGCCAGGCGGGGAAGGCCAAGAGTCTGGAGGAGGCGACTCTTCTAAAGGCTTCAACAAAGAGCAGGTGGAAGGTGTGCAAAGGTGAGAACTGAAGGATTCACTGGCGCTTCTCTTTCATGCTGTGTTTCTGTGCACACTAAGTGGTACTGCAATCCGTCCCACATGTGGCCCAGTGACAGCAGCACTGTTTCCATCATACTTGATTAGCCCTTTCATCTGTGGCTGCAGGAGGACACTAGTCTCTCACTGCAGTGTTGTGCACACACGGCTAATTGTCATGGGAACCTCGTCGGCTCGGTGTCTCGCACATGAGGGAAAGTGAGAGACGTTTAGCGGTGTGTGCCGACTCCAGGTAACCGCTAACGGTCTATCGTTTTAGACCACGAGGACTACAGGAGAGCCTATGGCCTCAATCGTATCCTAGAAAGTTGCAAATGGCAACTTGAGTGCATTTAGAGGGTGAACCTGCTGCTTGTCATGATGTAATCCTGCCAGTGTATTGCACTTGAACATGTGTAAGCATTCTATTCCCTCGTGTTTTTTAGTCAAAATCCTTTGGGGAAGCTTCAGTGGGTTAAAAATTGCATCATGTCTTCTAAGAAAAATGACACCAGTTTACTTTAAAAATGTCTCCCATGTGACCTCATTCGTGATCCTACTCCAGTCATAACTTAATATTATCGACTTGTATCGTGATTATGTGAGCATATCATTAACATTCTGTTTTACAGCAGATTGTAATCATAAACTAACAAAATTACTGATTCTATTTTTTTTTATTTTTACACATGTTTTCTGATGTATAACAATGGAATAATTGAACATCAGTTTAATTATTTAATTGTCTTTTAAGCTTGAGTACAAAGAACATTTTGCTCGTCTGTCAGAACAGATCCACTGAATTGTTGCTCCACTTTGTGTCCCTCTCCTCCAGAATCAAGCGGTGTAAGGACTACTATGAAGTGCTGGGTGTCAGTAAAGAAGTCAACGAGGATGAGCTGAAGAAAGCCTACAGGAAACTAGCACTCAAGTTCCATCCAGACAAAAACCACGCACCTGGAGCAACCGAGGCCTTTAAAAGTACATCATTATTATTTACTGATCGATTTTTAAATGTAGCTCGCATGTGATATAAAAATACTGCATTTAATGCAAACGTTGAATATCTAAGCATTGTATTTTCAACGCGATGAATTAGACATTTTGAGTATCGCCATGATTTAGTGATTCCCTCCACATGGCTCTCAAAATGGTGAAGGTTGAGCCGGTGGCTAGCAGATAACGGTGATAACGGCCCTAACAGCGCAAACAACGATGAGTCTTAACCCGGGGGGGGGGGGGGGGGGGGGGGCAACATGACCTGAAATTTACATCATGGGTTTTTTCTTTTGTTTTTTTTGCAGTGACGGTATTATGTCACAGTCAAAACATGATTCAAACTTTTTTTTTTCTCTATTGGTGATGTAAGAGAACATATTTAACAATCTTGATGTGTTTATTGGCTCACAATAAGAATGAAAATGAAGTATAGACCCGCATGTGTTTTGGAAGGAGAAGCCTGTCCCATTAGTTAGTAGCTTAGTGAGTGAACTGTACCTTTTGAAACTTAGAAAAACACAGTTTGAAATAATGTACGTCCATAATTTCTTCCCCTCCTTGATACATCATTTGGGTCCTCCTCCAGAGATCGGTAATTCATACGCAGTGCTGAGCAACCCAGACAAAAGACGGCAGTATGACCTGACGGGAGGAGAGGAGCCGAGCAGCCCGGGTCACTCGCATGGAGGAGGAGCAGGCTTTGACTTCCACAGGGGCTTCGAGGCCGACATCACTCCTGAGGACCTCTTCAACATGTTCTTTGGAGGTGGCTTCCCTTCCTGTAAGTGAGCTGACGCAATGTATTCCTTTCATTAATGTAGAACAGCATGAACAGTCATAATATTTTTTTGTCTACAGCAGCGGCACACACCTTCACCAACAGCAGAACAAGCTATAGCCAACAGACGGACAACCGGCAAGAGAGAACAGAAGAGAGGAACGATGTATGTACATGGGTTCAGATTTTGTCCCTTTGCACCAATAGAAACTGCATGCTGTCCCAGTACATTAGTGTGTGTTGAAACTGAAGGACTCATTGAACTGTGTTTGCCTCCAGGGTGGTTTCTCAATGTTCATCCAGCTGATGCCCATCGTGGTCCTGATTTTAGTGTCGATACTGAGCCAGATGATGGTTTCCCCTCCACCCTACAGCCTCTACTCTAGACCGTATGTACACACACACACACACACACTTTCTTTTTTTCATCACTGAGGCAAACTTGCTTGTTGCTTACAATTATAGGTCGCTAATAACAACCTTAGGTCGCATTCACTTCCCATCAGTAGAACAGATTACAACATGTAATGTCATAACATTTAACAACTAGAATGCAGCCACCTTTATGCCTTTTTTTTTTAACATGTGCAATGAAAAGTTGACACAAGCGGCTCATCCTGGTGTCGCAGTAAACCTGGTCCTATAAAACACCTTCAGGGTGCAACATATGTGGGGAACAAAATGCATTTGAGTATTTTTCACAACAACTTGCATCTCCTCCAGGTCCACGGGTCAGACGGTAAAACGGCAGACAGAAAACCTGCACGTCGACTACTACGTCGCTCGAGATTTCAGGTCGGAGTTTAAGGGCTCGGCGCTGCACCAGATTGAGAAAAGCGTGGAGGACGATTATGTATCTAATGTCAGAAATAACTGTTGGAAGGAGAGACAGACAAGTGAGTAACCAATGCACCCTCAGAACGAGCTGACTGAATTCAATAGTAGTTTCTGCTTTGCACAATGTTTTTTTTCTTCTCACGTTGGTTTTTTCTGCGTGTCTCATCCAGAAACAGACCTGCTGTACGCTGCTAAGGTCTACAGGGACGACAGAATGCGCAAGAAGGCAGAACTTATGACCATGGACAACTGCAGGGAGCTGGACAGACTAAACAACCTATTCAGAGGAGGTTGAGATGAATGCTTTTAGATCGTGTACATGTAAATTAATAGATGTGTATGTTCATGTTTTTTTAAGAAGGAGTCTTTACACTAGAAGCAAAAACTTACTGAAATGATTTAGCTCTATTGTTGAAGTTTTGAAATGTCCCTCTTCTTATAACTCCCCCCCCCCCACACAAACACACACACACACACACCACCTTCCTCACTCCAGCCTGACCCCAGGAACCGCCTTGTTACCAATCTACACACACTGTAGAAAGCCCCAGAACTGTTTTTTCTTTTCTTTTTTTACTCTGCTTTTCTCGTAATTTCCTGGAAACAAGATGGACAAGGACACTTGATTGTAAAGGCATGTGCTTTGAGTAGTGAGAACCCAAAAAATTCACGGTTTTAAGATCAACAAACTGCTTTTGGCGTCATCTGCTTGACATAAATATAATCTGAGAGACTTTTTAGGTTTGTTTGGAGGTGCTTGTCCTCCAGCCAAATTCATTTTCATGAAGAAAAGAAAATAACGCAGTGCTACTTCTAGCTTCCCACTCACCCCCGGGTGTGGATGGAGGTCAATGGATCCCGAGGAGATTTCCTGTGATTTTGCTACAAGAGAACATTTTATGTCATCCTCTTCAAAATGTGAAGCTGGTTTGGACTAAACTTGGAAGGACATTGAAACTGTTATTCATAAATGGTTGTACATTTTTCATTTTTGAATGTTTGAAATGTATGCAGTTATTTAAGAAACTATGGAAGAAAGTGATTTTCTTCAATGCTCGCCCAATCATTTAAATAAAGTAAAATTATTACCATTGACTGGATGTATATGTGTCTGATTCAAATGCCAAAGGGTCAATTCCCCAAAAGTTAAAAAAACACTTCTCACTTACAGTTTTATTTGCCAAAGTTTAGCCACTTGTGACCTTTCTGCTGCTACAGTGGAGGTGAATGGAAAATGTGAAACAGAATATTTATTTTGTACAGTCTTGAGTAACGAGACATCGGTGAAACGTCACACAGTGCTGGAATGTAACACAAGCACATTTACAGAAGTGTCATTTTATATATAGAGAATATACTGGAGACCTCCACATGTGTGTCCCTTGTAATACACTTCTATAGTCTTGTGAAAGACCCAACACAAGAGAAATGTATTAAGACATGTACTAATCCCAAAACATTCACTCATAAAACAATGGAATTTACATTGACAAGAGAAATCAAGAGATATGGGCTAGTTTGAAAATGCATTTCAGAGCATACACACATAATCACATAACAAGAGAAGTGTTTCACTCTTGAATGTGCAGAACTTAATAGAAAATGTATGTGGACCCACATATCTAGTCTACACTGGCGACTTTAATGGAGCATTTGCTCCTTGAGTCAGCTTACATTTCAATTTCAGCAGTAGGCCCATCAATATAATTGTATTGATATAAATGTATCTGCATGCATATGCTGCACGTGCTGTGGATACCGAGGTGTGCTACGTGGAACTGAGTAAACTACTGATTGCGCAGTTCTGACTATTAGAATCGTTAAAACCGCTAAACGTGACGTGGCGACTTGTGACATCATCGCCATTGGTTTATCAGTCGTCACGTGACAGCGTCAAACCCGGAAACGACATTCACAGCTGTGGCAGGTGGGCGCTTTACCTGCTAGGTGCCAGTTTAAGAAACTCAAACAACCAGAAGTGAAGCTTGAGATGTTACCAAGACAACATTTTGAGGACTAAACCAGCCTTAAATCAAACCTATGCGCTGGGAAACGCTGGTTTCTGGCTCGGACGTTACGTGGACGATGCACTACCACAGCCACATCTGTGTGTTTCTCTTGAGTTTGTACCATTGTGGATGTCTCACAGGTGTGTCCGCGTGCAATCAAGAGCCAGAGACTCCAGACTGGAGGATGACTCTGAAAACAATCCGTAACGGAATACACAAGATTGACACGTACCTGAATGCAGCACTGGACTTGTTTGGTGGCGATGACGGGTTGTGTCATTATAAGTGTACAGATGGTAAGCCAGCTTCTTTATTTGTTATTAATTATTCAACCCTGAGCTTGCTATGTCAAGTCAAAAAAAAGAACTATATTAAATACTAGGCGACAGTAAATGTGAGCTCATACAACACTTGGGAGCCAGGAGATACACATTATTGCACAGTAAGCCAATTGATCATGGTGGACTGATGTAGTTATCTCTGACAAGCAAGACAACTGACAGAACAAGACACATCTCCACCTTTGCTCCTCTCTCACAGGTTACAAGCCGTCACCTCGTCCCGGATACAAGAAACCACCACCCAACGGATGTGGCTCCCCCCTGTTTGGATTTCAGGTAGTCTGACAGAGAGCTATGGAGGTTCCTTACTTGTTTTGGACAAGCACACTTATCGTGTTATTCCTGATGTTCCAGATGTTTTTATATTGCAAACAAATCAGGTCGATGTCAGAAATAAACAACTCTTTAATAACCAAATGTCAGGGGTTCTTGTATAAAATGACCATTAGTGTTGTGCGGTAATGTAAACAAATAAAACAAATAGTCAATATGTTGTTTGGATTTTCTACAAGATACTAAATGGTGAACAAATAACATACTTTATTTTACTCATCTTTTTCACATATTTGAGCAATGGTTGTGATTGTGTTATGTTCAATTTTCTTACTTGCTGTGTGAATTGTGCTTTTTTTTTTTTGTCATTGCTGAAACTTAATTTTTCATAATTTACTGAACCATTATCACATCTTTTGAATTGAGGGAAATGCATGCCTCCTACTGGCAGCAACATTTGATTGTCATTCTAAAATACATTATAAATACATTATTTTTTTTGCAGTTTGACATTGGCATCCCGTCTATGACCAAATGTTGTAACCAACATGACCGCTGCTACGACACCTGCGGCAGTGAGAAGCACGACTGCGACGAGCAGTTCCAGGACTGTCTGGAGACAATCTGCAGGAATGTGCAAAGGACTCTGGGATTGGCCCAGAGTGTCCAAGGTAAGAGGCTGAGCCGATGGTCTCATTTCTAGATGTTGTGCACACTTCACTTGCATTCATAGTTGAATTGTTATGATGTTGCTGATTAAAAGTAACATGTTGCAGTAGGAAAAGCACGGGTGTAAGTAATACAATAAAGAAAGTGTTGGACTACGGCAAACCGTTTGCACAACATGTTGGGAAGAAGCTATGCTTCAGTGGTAGACATTTGCAAACATTTTCATTGACATCTTATGAAACCAACAAATTCATTATCTTCTGTAGTTCAAGGATCAATATGGAAGTTACAGAGCTGGTGCAAATTAAGTGTACACTGTAAAACACAGCATGTCCAGCAGAGGGTAAGATAGTTACTGTTTAAGCATACTGTGAGTCTTGACTCATAACTACAACATCACGCTCGTCCTGTCGGTCATTCATTTGTACATTAGAATCGGTCTGATCGTGACTATATTTATGAAAATGTCTCAAATGCTATATTTTAGGATTGAGATTAAATTACAATCCAACCTGTCGTCCTAATTTCCTCCCTATGCTGCCGTGAGTGTGAATAAGATATTGCTGTGTCATTTTATTTTCAAAACAAAAGTAAATATTAAATGTATCTTTAGTCTACAATAAAATCTGTATTTGATCAGTAATGTATACTGTATTTAAATGCACACAAAGTTTGTCTGACTCACTTGCAGTAAGGTGTTAACAGGTGCCTGTTATTAAACTAGCTCACCTGTTTATTAGCTCATGATCTTCTTTCTTTTCTGTCCTTCTTGGCAGCTTGTGAGTCAGCAGTGACTCTGCTGTTTGACGCTGTTATGCACATGGGATGTAAGCCATACCTGGACAGCCAGAGAGAGTCTTGTGTGTGTCAGTATGAAGTGAAGAGTGATCTGTGACAGCGCCACAGGACCAAGACTGGAAAGGACTGATTGAAAGCGCAGCACTGACAGAAGGAGCCCAGCAGTAAAGTTGTCTTTCAGATTTGCTCAGGGATGGAGCTTCTTTGGCCCGCACTGACTTGTGTCCATCGTCTCTCTTTTATTGGAGTTTTGAAATGTAGACATCTATTAGACAAAGTGAATGTGAAAATAGCTAGTGAACATGTAATATCTATATCTATGCAGTTTATTATTACGGTGTAATGTGTTTGTCATTTGATGGACTGGAGACAGCGTGGTCAGTTTCCCTGGCTCTTCGATGTTTGGGTAGCAGCCAACACTGTATTTTATGGGTTACTAAATTCCTAATAATTCCCAAAGGTTTGTGGTATTAAAAAAAACAATGTATTTTGGCACTTATTATGGGTAAAACAGAGTAATGTAAATTGAGCTGTTCTTACAAGGAAGTTCCTAAACTGACTAAGTTTCAGACCTTTTGTCTTTATTTCCCTGTATTACACACCAAATGTATTTAGTCAATAAATTATTTAACATATAATACTTTTAAATATACCATTACCGCACAGTTCCCTCGCCCATAACCCAAATAGGAACATGTGATGAATAATAAGTCTGTTCCTTGTGTATGTGTAAAATGTTTTCCTGTATCACATGATGGGGATTGCACCAATGTGATAACACTGGATTAAATGTCATAAATATGAAGAAACATGCTTTTATTGATAATTCTGTGTGTCACTTGTCATCGACATTATTGTAGAAACCAGTGGTGGGCCGTGCATTTTATACCTGGGCCTTCACTGCTGTCTTACCACCTACTAACCTCATGATGGCGCCACAGCTACGGTTATTTGTTTCTAGTGGTGTAACATCACGTATTCGTTTCGGTACAAGGCTTACAAACCGAACAATAATACTGGTGCATTTGGAAAATGCAGAAGCTTAAATTGTGGTAAATATAACGTTTTCGGTGGACACCGGTCTGTCTGACTGTTTTGCTTCCGGGGTCAGCGTCTGACCCCGGAAGCAAAACAACACGCACAAACTCACGCTGTTCTGTAACAGCATGGCGGTACCTCTGGGTCCACCTTCAGGACATAATTCCCTTTTTTTTTTTGGTTCATTTTTTGTAGAGTGGTATCAAAGAGTAGCAATGATTTTTTTCCTCAATTTTTCATCCTTCAATGTTTTTTGTTTAATGATCATCACATCTTTACTGCCAGCATGGCCTGTTAGTTGTATGTGTGGAGAAAGCATTGTTTTTTTTCCGTCTAACAAACCCAAGTTAATGCTTAATTACCTAATGAAATACTTATTATTCCTGAAGTGTTTACAATCCGTCTTATGTGTTCATCTTCTTACCTCCCTGACCGTTGATGGTTTCTCAGAGCTGTTGGATATGTGGCAATGCTTTGATCTGTGTATGGACTGATTTAAAATCCTGTGTTCTACAAAGTAATCCTCATGACTCGGTGTAGCTGCTTGGTGACAGATGCAAAGCTGTTTTAAGCCACTATACATGTTATATTCACTATTTAAGAAGCTTCACAGGAACTCAACATGACTGAAGTTGAACCAAAACAAATCTCACAATACAAACGTGTGACTTTAGAGGACTCGAGTGTTTTATTGAATGCAACACCAAACCAGTGAAGTTGAGAAATGAGTCGGAGCAGTTCACACAATCCTGCAGAAGAATGACCAGGAAACATCTGTAAATATAGAAACGTCCTCATTAATTATCTGTGTTTCTGTGTTTACACAATAACACACATTACTTTATATATATATATATTTATTTCACTAACAAAGACCACGGCAATAACAGTATGAGTTTCGAGAGGTTTATTGCATAGTGGAATGATTGTTAGATTCAAGAAGCGGAAGGGGTCGAGGGATGAATAGATATAGGGTAGGGGTAGAGGGATGAAGGGATGTGGGGTGGGGATGAAGAGATGACGGGATGTAGGGTAGGGATGAAGGGATGTAGGGTAGGGATGAAGGGATGTAAGGAAGAAGAAATGAGGGTTTGTGGAAAGGAAGTTAGACGATCGATGGGGGACCGTTGATGTCCGGCGGCTGGCGGGAACGGGGGGAATGGAGACTGTAGGGTGGGGGCCGTCTCTTCGGAAGCTCCGGCGGTGCAGAGTCCCCTGTTGTTCCTGTAATCCTGCAAGAGAGAGAGAGAGAGAGAGATAGGAGGACAAAAACGGGGTTGGGGAGGGATGTGAAGACAGAGTCGAAGAGGAAGTGAACGGGTTCGTTGTGCTTAAATACTTTGTGCAGAGGAAATGAGCAGTGTTCTGGGCGTGGCCCTGTTCCTGAACTAAGTTTATAAAACTACATATAAGTATATATGCTCATACTCATCTTTTAGTCCAGCGTGAAAGGTAGCGGCTCAGGAGGTGGAGTGAGAGAGAGGAAAATAAAGACAACGGTAAGACAAATAATATTGTATTCATTGAATCAAAGACACTAAATTATTCATATAGTAAGTAAGACGGACAAATAAACTTTGAATGACTGAAAATGAATGAAATGAATTATGAACAAATAGACGTAGCATACAGTTTGTAGGTATGTTACATAGTATTACTTTGTTTTTATGTTGTAAACTATTCTAGGTCACTTTCTCAACAAAACAGAAGCTCCTACTTACTTCCCACCAAAGGGAACACACTGTCAGCCAGTCCCATCGTAGAGTCAATCCGAGTCGCTCTCTTCGGACCACCTCGGCCTCTTCGCAGCAGCCTCCTCCTCGTCGTCGCTCTCTTCCCTGGAGGAGTCCTCAAGGCCGACGACATCGATCTCAGGGTCCTCCTCCTCCTCCTCAGGTAGCCCATACCTGTACCTGTCAATAATACACTCAAAAGCAGCATTAAAAGCGTCACCATCATATGGGTCAGCGTTAGGGAAATCAGGGTCTTTGGGGAGTTTCCCTGGTCCATCCAGCATGCATAAACGAGTAGATACGATAGAAAAGCCCCAGTGCAAGGCGCTACATGGGGTGTCACTAGCTCAGCCAGAGGCAAAGGCCGGCCCTCAAGAATAAAGAAAGGTTGAGCTGTGAAAAAATGAAGAGATACTACAGAAAAGCCCCAGTGCAAGACGCTACATGGGTTTTCTTCAGCCTTGAAGATGCAAAGGCCAGCACTCTGGATGAAATAAAGGTTGATTGATCCAGTGTGCAGATATGAGGCCCTCTGGGTTAAAGTGGGTCAATCCAACGGCCCCAGTGCAAGGCGCTACATGGGGTGTCATCAGCCCTGCCAGATGCAAAGGCTACCATGAGAACCACTGGTCCTGCTTCGATGTGGACTCAGTGGTTGCTCCGATGACGTTTCTGGGAGGATTGATCCATCCAGCATGCATATACGAGTAGATACGATAGAAAAGCCCCAGTGCAAGGCGCTACATGGGGTGTCACTAGCTCAGCCAGAGGCAAAGGCCGGCCCTCAAGAATAAAGAAAGGTTGAGCTGTGAAAAAATGAAGAGATACTACAGAAAAGCCCCAGTGCAAGACGCTACATGGGTTTTCTCCAGCCTTGAAGATGCAAAGGACAGCACTCAGGATGAAATAAAGGTTGATCGATCCAGCGTGCAGATATGAGGCCCTCAGGGTTAAAGTGGGTCAATCCAACGGCCCCAGTGCAAGGCGCTACATGGGGTGTCATCAGCCTTGCCAGATGCAAAGGCTACCATGAGAACCACTGGTCCTGCTTCGATGTGGACTCAGTGGTTGCTCCGATGACGTTTCTGGGAGGATTGTTAGCCCGTCCCATCGTAGAGTCAATCCGAGTCGGTGTCTTCGGACCACCTCGGTCTCTTCATAGCAGCCTCCTGCTCGTCGTCGCGCTCTTCCCTGCGTCGTTTTGTGGAGGAGCCGAGGCCAGAAGTTGAAGGAACTATGTCTTCAAGATCCTCGTCCTCAAGTCCGACAACATCAATCTCAGGGTCCTCCTCCTCTTCAGGTAGCCCATACCTGTACCTGTCAATAATACGCTCAAAAGCAGCATCAAAAGCATTATAATCAAAAGGTTCAGCGCCACGAAAAGCAGGGTCAGCGTGAGGGAAAGCAATGTCAGGGTCAGCGTGAGGGAAAGCAGGGTCAGGGTCAGCGTGAGGGAAAGCAGGGTCAGGGTCAGCGTGAGGGAATGCAGGGTAGTAAACAGGGTAGTAAACAGGGTAGTAAACAGGGTAGTAAACAGGAAGAGGAACAAAGCCTTGTTGTCCCTCCATCACAAAGTGTGGTGGTGGGAACTGCAGCTCACCCTCAGCCTCCTGAAGCCCGTCCACAGGATCCGCACCAACGCCAACCTCTTCCTCCTCGTCCTCGTAATCAGGAAGGACCGGGTCGTCGGGCACAAGGGCGGCATCAGGGCGGACTGAGGTAGGAAGAAAAACATTTATTTAAAAAAAGTCACATCCACAAGCCACCAACTAACACAAAGCCACCGCTAGTCTGCTTCAAAAGGCAACTTTTTCAGTATTTATCAGGAGCAAATTATGAAAATGCTATTTCCATGTGAGACCATAGCCACGGCTTAGCTTAGAAGCTAGCTAGTCAAACATTCTTACACATTGGCTTCATTCTGGATTGTTGTTTTGTATTCATGTATGTGTATATGGACAGTTTGTAAGGCCATATTTCATGTTGTGTTTCCACAGTTTTACAAATTAAGAATAATTCTAACTAAAGCCCTGAAACTCTTCGACGGATGCCTGCGTCTTTATTGAAAGGATCTACTGTTAGCTATCTGCTAAGCTTGGTGGAGGCGCCATTTTGTTTCCGAGATTTTCAACACAAAAATTGACGATTTGATCCCCTCGAACAAAAATAACGGTGTTTTCATGTCCCTACACATGTGTTAACACATTCCACACCTATTTGGAAGAAGAAAGTCCAGTCTTAACATATAATTATTGTTTTACACCAGAAACTGTGAGTGGCCTCAAAATCTGAGTTTTTCGAATTGCTAGCTTAAATTCTGAACATTCTTTTGCTTAATATTCAACAATTTAACGTAATTAAATGCACGTTTTGTACTGAAATGGCCTTTTATGGAGTCAAGGAACATTAATATACACATTTGGCATGAAATAAAAAAACATTTAAAAAAATGTACCTGTAGGTCGGACGATGCACACTGGTCTGCACACCGGGGGTCCGCTGGAAGCCATTGTATCCAACAGGTATTGCTTGCTGTAGGTATTCAAGTCAGTTCTCCAACAGGTTGTTTTCGAGGTGATCAGATCGCTGAGAGCTCAATCTTGTAGGTTTTGCAGGTAAACTTGTTAGGTTCAAGTGCAACTCAGAAAGGCCGTTTTTCGATGACGTCACTATTATGAGGCCACGCCCCCTCCACTAACGCAGGGTTGCGTGTGTGAGAGAGATTTTATTTTGTAGTAAATTGTGTAAATGTAAATAGTTTGGACTGTGTGTGTTTACAATAGGTGTTTCCATAAATCCGTGATGTGTGTGATGATCTGTGATGATACACTTGCATCATCTTGACCCAGAGCATACATACAAGGTTCAACCAAGAATGAAACATGTCAGCAGTTTCATTTGTGTTGTTGTTGATTTAGATTTAAAATAATGAATAGAAAGGCAGTAGACATGAGTAGACATGAACTACACTAAACTTGAATCACTGCATGCTTCCAACGACATCATGCAAAGATTGCACAATTCATGAAACCCAAATTTATTGCATTTAATTGAGTACCATGTGGGGCTTTTTATTTGTCACTGGGATGATACCGAGCAGCCCACGGTCTGTGATTTCATTGCTTTGTGAAGTATAAAATCAGTTTTATTTTTGAATTGTTATTAATATTCACCTATATATACACATCGTGAGAAGATCACTTTGTGGTGCATTTTGCGACATATTTCTAAAAACAAGGGACACTAATCATGCATGTATGTCATCTGGACAACCTCCACATGATGGCAGTATTGTAACTTCATTCACTTTTTATCCACTGATATATTTTTGCCAACAGATGGCACCACACTGGACTGAGATTTCTATCCAGTACATATCATGCAAATTGAACACTGATTTGAAACAGCGTCTCCCCCCTGAACCAAATGTATTTACAAAACTCTGTTTAACTGATGTGGTGTTATATTATGAGTTCTGAAAATACTATAAGGTCACTAATGACTGTTGCTAATTGCAACAGCTGAGCACCACAGTCACATTTATATCATATTAATACAATCAGTGATAGCTGAATACTTGAAATGCTACACATAAAGTGAGCCTATATGTGATAATGATGAATGCTAAAACAGTGAACATATCTATTGAAAGGTTACATTTAAACATTCGCCGCCCATAAACTACTGGTCATACCAGACCAAGTAAGCCTGTTGCAGAAAACCCCTGAATGTATTGAATTAATGGTGTCTTTTATTGGTCAAGAATTTACTAATTTCTAAGGGATATGTTTTATTTCTTGATTCAAAAGCCTTGTAGTCTGGCATGAAAATAGTTTGGAATCTTGGCGACTCATGTGGGTCGGTTTCTTATGCTCCTGTATTGTTCTTCTTTATTCAGCAGTCTTCTGTTTTTAGACCTCACTAATCAAATTGTAAATACTCTTCAAAAAACATTGAGAAAAGAATCATCAGCATGAGTGACTTACGATTGTAAAACCAGCAATACATTCCAATGCAGAGGAACTGTTCTTAATGTATATATAGCTAGTATTTCTAAGGTTTCTCTGGAAACGGCCACAGTGAGATGATTGATATGCATTTATCCAACATTCCAGATGTACATAATTACCTGTTTCTGAAGTAACCTGTGGAAAATAAACTAATGCTCTTAAGCAAAAATCCTCCTGTCTTCATTTCATCCTCTGGGTTTCTCTTTTTTCAAACCAGTGTAGTTAATGAAGAACACAGTTCAGTCCAAAATGGACTGCCCAAGGTACAGGGCAACAGTATGTGTATTTAATGATTTGAATTTCAATCCAACAATTTAACCTCCCTAAAAAGCATTTGCCAGACTTAACACATGTGCCAGACTTAACACACTGCAGATATAAAGAAAACAAAAGCAGTTTCACTTACCAAATGCTGTTCTATTTAAATACAAAGTCCATCCTCCTCTCTGTTTACAAAGAGGTCAATAACTCGGCTGTGCAGTACATCCGTGTGTTTCAGTTCCAGCAAGAGGTCCTTTTCAGTATTTCCCTATTCTTCTTAACTTTTTCATTGTGGAGCTCCGTTTCCCTGCGAACTTGTTCGTTGATCTGGAGATCCACTCGGGTCCTTCCAAACGTTTTTAAGAGCACCGTAGCTTGCAAGTGTCCCGCGTACTTTGGTGTCGTGTAGCGGCTTTGCTCAGGCAGCTTAATGTCCTTCTTGAGAAAGGCGTTCCCAGTAACTCCGCCACTAAATCAGCTTCTCGTCCTTCCGCCATTTGATGTTAAAAAAACAAAGCGAAGTAAAAAAAACTAAAAATGCCATAATTTCTTCCATATATTTCGACTTGAACTCTGACTGCTAACAACTTCAGTTTTGCTAGCAAGCAATCACAGCACACTGCACCTAGCGGGAAAGCTACAGATGAACACTGAGCTGCACATAATGCTGACGTCATTATAGGCCGCTAGCTGCCGCTGACAAGTCAAAGAATACGCCCAACATGTCAAACTAAAGATCTGATTGGTTGAACACGATGACAATCAACAATATCGTCCCCATGTACTTTAATCTGCACTGGCTGCAGAGCCGAGTCTGCAGGCCTCTGGCTCTGTTCTTACATAGACACACAGAGGTGAGATCTGAGAGCAACTGAGAGCAACTGAGAGCAACTGAGAGCAACTGAGAGCAACTGAGAGCAACTGAGAGCAACTGAGAGCAACTGAGGAAGACAGTAGCTGTGCAATGAGAAAATAAGATAATGGGAAAAATAATTTTATAAATTATAATACATGTAGTGCATTTCAGAAAAATTATAAAATTATAAAATAAATTATAATTCTTTAAAAATATATATATATAAATAGCTTTGTGATTCTGCTTAGGCCAGCAGAGAAGGCCTTGCAGGCCCTGATGGCCCGCCACTGGTAGAAACTGTTTCTTGTAAACAGCATTCAGAGTGGAGTCGACTCCCATTGATACCTCATCAAAGAGAAAATACATTATTTTAATAATGTGAGATAATTCTATTTAACAATAGTCTGGGTTAGAAATTTAGCCCCTCGTAATTTCTTCGGCTGCTCTAACCCTAATCTCATTCATGATCTGAATCAGACTTCATGACATATGTAATGCCTGTATTTATACGTTTGATTAGTCGCTGTTGCAGTGTGGCGAACACGTAACCTCTGTCTTGTTGATCTTTGACTGACGGGCGTGAGAGCCAATCGCATTCTCCGGTTGTCACTTTCAGCCAATGAGATTTAAAAAGGGGAGGGGCTATATATCCCGGCTCATCAGTGTTGCTTTGACGAAGCGATTCATTTTTCTGCGGTGCCAGTTGTAGCGGAGTCAAACCAGGGACCATGTCAAACACGACAGAAGACAGATGTAAAGGTAACACATTTACACGAACGTTTGTTATTAACAGTCGACATCATTTGTAGACATTTTAAAACTTAGAAAAGTAAATACAACGACTTTTCTTGTTCGATGTAAAAGGCTCAGTATCATGATTGAAGCGCGCTTTACTACTTCCTATGTTCCATCATAAGAGTTGTCACGCCTTTACTGCCTGTCACAATGTTAGTACAACAGGTTTTTATTTTAGGAAAACATTCTGAATGTCGGGACTTAATTGCTCTTTCTCTCGCCTTCCCAGGAAGTGCTGCTAAACACAGAGCAGCAGCACCAGACAGGGCGGGTGAGCGTTTCACACACTTCTACTGTTTGTTTTTGTCAAGTTTGTGTACTATTAGAAGTTTCTTGTGAATTTTCTTTGCTCTTTCCGAAGCAAAAGTGAAACAAACGAGGTTTTATTACCAGTGAGGCTGAAGTGCAGTTAACTTAATAAGGGTGAGATTAATCATGAACTCAAACTGCCTCGATTACTACATATCACGTTGACAGGATATCATTGCCCCATATATCCTGATATCCTTTGTCATTTAGAAACTGATCTGTTGGTTTTTTGGGAAAGTAAAATTGTCCACCCAACCTATTTGTCAATGAGGGTACACTAAATATTACAAACACTGCTCCGTGTGTACAGCATCCGAAATGGCCATTAAGTCAAATCTGTGTTATACCCTTTATGAAGGTAGGATTTTATTGCAACACTGTTGTATTAGACAGCAGATGACACAGTAGATAGTCACATACCTTCCAAGTGCTGCCTTTAGCGCACACAGTGTGACCCACATATCTGCAGGGTGGGGTATGGAGGTGTCACTTTTGGCCTCTGTTCTTTTAGCAGCCTTTGCCATCTTGCTTCACCGGCCACCCAGCTATTGAGGGCCACGAGGACTCTTAAGCTGATGAAACAATGGCTGCTTGACCCCCATACCGCCAGCAGTGGAGCAATGCATGCACCTTTAGTTGTGCTGCTGAACAAAGAAGCCTGAAAAGCAGCAAAGTATTTGTGTTGTCTAAAAAAAAAGCTGCAAAGCCAGACTTTTCAGTGCAACATTGTTGCAACATCTACATTGTTGTGAGGGTATTCATGTATGTGTTGTGTTTTATAGCAAGCACGGAGAACGTAACCGAGACTGATGCCTTCATCAGAAGGTAAACTGTTTCTTCCTGTTAGTTACTATGTCTCTTGTTTGCACTATACTATATGCTGCTAAAATTGACACCAGTATGCACCTAATGTTGTCTTTGTTTCTGGGCTCTTTGTCATTGTGAAACAGCTCTTTAGCTCTGGACCCTGCAGAGGAGTACAAGATGGACAACCGCAAACGAGGCCTCGCGCTCGTCTTTAACCAGGAGCGCTTCTTCTGGCGCCTTGGGTTAAGTGACAGGCACGGAACCAACGCCGACCGCTACAACTTGGAGAAAAGGTATCGCTACGCAGACATGTTGGATACTGTGTGCTTAAGAACTTGTCTGTACTTGTTGAGCGACTGTAAGACTTTCCTTCACCTCTCTTTTTAGACTGAAGGACCTGAACTTTGAAGTGAGGGCTTATGATAACTTCAAACAGGTGGAAGTTTTAGATAAAATCAGTGAAGGTAAGCACATGCCTGATCACTTGATTACTAATTCATACCTGCTTCCTTGTCCTTTTTTAATATGCAAACTTCAGATCCAACATGTGGTATCCTGTTGCGTTTTACTTGTTCGGTAGCGAGTTTAACAAACACCTGATGTCCCGCCAGCCGCCGAGGAAAACCATTCAGACGCCGACTGCTTTCTGCTGGTCTTCCTGAGCCACGGAGAGAACGATCACGTGTACACCTACGACGGCAAGATCAGCATATCACGTCCCTGTTCAAAGGAGACAAGTGCAAGAGCCTCGTAGGAAAGCCAAAGATCTTTGTACTACAGGTACGTACACGTGAAACCCAGTCGAATCCGGCAGAATGTGGCGTAAAAAAAACGCCTGTTTTAGTTTCTGAGATTCTGTGAGAGTGAAGGTGACTGTGTATGTCATTAGGCGTGCCGCGGAGACAAGCACGATGATCCAGTGACTGCCTGTGATGCCGTGGACAAGGGGATGATGAATGAAGTGGTGGTGGACGCCAGCGCTGTGCACACCCTCCCTGCTGGGGCTGACTTCATCATGTGCTACTCTGTGGCTGAAGGTGAGCCCGTGGGAACGTCTAGAACTCCTGATCGGCTCTTTGGCAGCACGATGGGATGATCCACACTTGGTTTCATTGTTTTTTGAGGGTGTTAAACAGTGAATTATTTCAGACATCTATACAGGGTCCTGAGAGCTCAGGGCACTTTGCAAATCCTAATCTTTTTTTACAACACAAGTGCAGCATTCAGGGAATGAAATGCTGCAAATGGATAAAAACACAACCAAGAACAGAAATGTGCTGCAAGTAGCAAAGACGAACAACACAAAGTGTTTCTAAGGGACACTGAAAAAGCTGCGACACGGTTGTTGCTTCCATGGTTTGTGACTCATGAAGTTAAGAAAAAAGGGCTGAAATATAGTTATCACTGTTTTTGAACTTTTTGAATTATTAAGATTTTTGCAATTTTTTTTTTTTTTTTTAATTGGATATCTATTTTCAGCAATTTTCTCACAATTAATTTCAGCTTTCAGCATTCTAATGCATTTTCAGCAGGAAATGCATTTTCTAGTTGTATTATCTGGTTCTAGTGATACTCTGGAAGTGTATGTCCAGGAGACTATTTGCGCAATTCTAAAATGTCTTTGTAACGTCTCTGTGTGTGTTTACGGTTTTCCTGCAGACGTCCAGCAGCTGTTGTTGGTTAAAGAAGAGGTTCCCTCTGAGCAGCAGGACTGGAGCTCCAGTCTGGACCAGGAGGACCCAGAGCCCTCACACATTAAAGAACAGGAGGACCCAGAGCCCTCACACATTAAAGAAGAACAGGAGGAACTCTGCACCAGTCAGGAAGGAGAGCAGCTTCAAGGTCTGGAGGAGGCTGATGTCAAGTTCTCATTCACTCCTGTGAAGAGTGAAGAAGAGGAAGCTCAGTCCTCACAGCTTCATCAAAGACAAACTAAACAGATGGGAACAGAAGCTGATGGAGAAGACTGTGGAGAACCAGACAGGAACTTGGATCCAGATAGACATCCAGAACCAGATACTGATAAGAAGACTGGAGACTCTTCTGCCGCTGATGAGGGTGGTGATGGGAAGAAGACCAGAGAACCTCAGTCAGGTTTAAACTATTTGAAACCTGATGAAGTCCATGTCACTGATTCAAGATGTAGTGCTGGTGAAAAACATTTTAGATGCTCAGAGTGTGAGAAAACATTTGGCAGGAGTCAAAATCTGAAGATGCACATGAGAACCCACACAGGAGAAAAGCCTTTCAGCTGCTCAGTCTGTAAGAAATCTTTTAACCGGCGTTCAACTTTACAGAACCACATGAGAACCCACACAGGAGAAAAGCCTTTCAGCTGCTCAGTCTGTAAGAAATCTTTTAACGAGCGTTCAACATTACAGATGCACATGAGAACCCACACAGGAGAAAAACCTTTCAGCTGTTCAGTCTGTAAGAAATCGTTTAACCGGCGTTCAACTTTACAGATGCACATGAGAACCCACACAGGAGAAAAACCTTTCAGCTGCTCAGTCTGTATGAAATCGTTTAACGAGCGTTCAACTTTACAGATACACATGAGAACCCACACAGGAGAAAAGCCTTTCAGCTGCTCAGTCTGCAAGAAATCTTTTAGCCACAGTTCAGCTTTACAGAGACACATGAAAACCCACACAGGAAACAATCCCCTTTAGCTGTTCTGGTTGCAGTAAAGTTTCCGTTTGTGATAAAAGCTTTCAGCACGAGTCACCTCTGAAGTTACACATGATTAACCGCGGTTCAACTACACTGATTTCAATACAAAAAGTTATTCACTGAATGAGCGCCAACTGTACAGTTTGAAATAGTTTTGATCAGTGGCGGCTGGTGGAACATTTTCTAGGTAGGGCCATCCTATCAATTTCAGCAAACATCCCAGTATGATTTAATGCAAAAAAAAAATGTAATTATCAAACACGCATTATTACTGATGTTAAATTAAGCTTTGATGAGTTTTCACTGTTAATTTAACATCTCTATTACATGCTGATGCCTCCATGACCAAGTTAAGCAGATGAGACTGAGGACAGCTATGTAGAAGAAAAGATGTTCACTTTGTCTAATATGTAGCTTGACAGAGTTCGCCATGTGTGTCCTGGTGTTCTCATGTTTCCTTACCTCCTCATCCCTCACTCCCGTAACTGTCCGTGCTGGATCCGTCCCCGTTGTTTTAAAAAGCTAAATAAATGATTAGCATGACGTCATCCAGCTAGCCAAACCTGTCTGGTGTACAGCTAGTACAGAAGCTTCGCATGTACTGCTTCCCTTTCCCGCGAGCCTGCTGTCTGATTGTGAGGTCAGGCTGATCTGATATCAGCTCTTTGGCTGCAGAATCTCCGCCAAAGTTCTCCTCTCAAACGGGTCTTGGAGGAGGAGTGCTCGTGGCGCAGGCACCTGTAGAGACTTCTCCTGACGAGAACACGCAGCTATGGGCCTGATCGTTCTGGCCCACAGCTGAATCTATTTGAGGGCGCTGATTGGCTAAATTGTATGTCACTCATTTATATCTTGAATCAGCAATTGGCTAAACTGCTTCATAGACCCGTCTCTTTTGGGCCAAAACGATCAGGCCCCCCAAGCTGCGCGTTCTCAGAGTGTCGTGCACACAGACAGAGAGCACGAGCACATGGGGAGAGGACGAGCAGATAAAGCATATATTTTGCGCAGATATCATATTTTACACATTACTGGGTACATTCCATAGTTCAAAAACACAAATATTGACAATTTGTACAATTTATTATTATTTTTTTTTTTTTTTCCCTTTTTTGTGTGGCTTATGGTGGGGCCATGCCCCATGGCCCTCTATTGACCAGCCGCCACTGGTTTTGATGATTACATTGATGATTGATTTGATGGTAATGTAAGTTTAAGACAATGGTTTACCTGCATCTGTGCACAGTATATTGTATTCAAATGATTTCATCAATAAAAAGTAAAAGGTTTGTGTATTTCACTGGTTCATACCGTTTTACATAGCACACTTTGTTCGTCAGGATTAAATCCATCAGTGACTGGAGTGTGACTCAATAGTTCTTTATCTTACTTGGCAGTTTGCACGCTTTGCTGCTGCCATTACTGGTATAAAATTGTCATCTTGTCTGACACAAACTCATAAACAGGTCCTGAGATAAAGCAATCTACACATTCTTTGGAGTCACAAACCAACAACAGCCATATCTCGATCTATAGTTCCTTCCAGTTGATCAACAGGCCGACACATTCCTGAATGTGTTCACAACTTGTCGATACTTTTTTAGATTGCCGGTGGCTGTTCTTGATCGTACCATCATCTTACCCTAATCATTGTGCTCCCCAGGCCTCTTGTTCATGTGTATGAGCACTTTTACCAGCTCAACTTTAGGTAACCATGAAACAGGCCCCACCTTTGACTTTATCACACAGCGCCAACACAATATATCAGGATTGGTGCGGCAGCAAAGGGGTTGGACCTGATCACTCCCGGCCCTCATACATTGCGTTGATTGTGACGATGATCCAGCGGGGGTTAATCACTATCCTTCTCATGCTGGGGCCGTGGCAACCGAAGTGAGTCCATAGTAACGGACCCCGGAAGCAACAGCAATAACTAGCTGTACTACTTCGTCAGTAAGAGCTTTAACACAATTCCTTTATGTCATAAAGTTAATCGTTACTACAAAAAAAGATGAAGGCATATGTAACCGCAAATCCTCGCCTTTAAAAAAAAAATGGGGGACAAAAAGCAACAAACTCGTCCCAAACGTATTTTTATCAACGACGTCGACAGATATTCCTCCAAACACATCGCTAAGGTAACGTTCGCTAAGCTAATTAGTTGCGACCCGCTAACGTAATATAAGATGGCTTGTCGTCCACACGTTTTACAGTGTTCATTCTGACCGTCTTAACAGTTTTTATCGACATCGCGCGTGGCCGAGGAGGAGGAGGAGGAGGAAGAAGAAGAAGCCTCCCCTCGAAGGGAACCTGCTTTTCAAATAGTGGGAACTGTGTCTCCTTCCACCAAAGATGGGAAAGACAACTTTCTGCTTGAGCAGTATCCGGTGAGTCAGGAGTTAAATGACGAGTAACGTTGTCATGCTTCAGTTCGTCTACGCGGACATTTGATGCATTGTTTCCGGGCTTTACTTTCAAATGCAACAGGTAAAGTGGGGGAAAGTAACGAAGTACATCTACTCAAGCGTTATACTTAGGCTACGATGTTGAGGTACCGTACTTGCACATTACATGACACAGCTTTTTAAATTACAAATCATAGCCTACAATAGGATTCATTGCTATAGATTGAACCATACCATAGTTAAAATTGGCTCCTTATATACACCAATGAAAAGCTGCTTTTAAAATGCATCATCAATAATCATATAAGATTCTGTTATTGAGTCGTTCCGCATAAAGAGTACTTTTATGTTTTAACTGCCTCATTTTAAACGATTTATGTTTTAACATATTAATGCCAAGTATGTTTTTCTGATAATACTTTAAATGCAGGGCTTTTACTTAATTGAGTATTTTGTATTGCTTTTACTTGCCATAACAAGTAACTAAAATACCTATTTGTAAATTATGAGTACAGACAATGTGTAATTGTATATCTAATGTCTTTTGGCAGTCACCAACTCGAGACGAGCTTCTTGAGCGCCTGCTGGAGTGTGACGTAGTGGTGTACAACATCTCAGAAAGTGCTACACAACAGCAGATTGAAGAAGCCACATGGGCAATCACCGGTAAGGGAGTAAGTATAGGCTTATTATGCAGTGGACTGGCTTTGCTGTTTCCTTTGTCATGCTGTTTTCTGTCTTCTACAACAGCCCTTAATGCCGAGATGGAGAACTTCAAGTCTCGAAAAATGTTCATCTTAGTCTCAAGTGTGATGACCTGGGCCATGACCAAGCCACCGAATCTGGTGAGCCTGGAGGAAAATCTTTGCCAACACGTCCTGTGAATAAAACACGACCATTTATGTTATAATTTGTCTCTTCAGGAAGAAACAGATGTTCTGCTATCAGAGGAAGAGTTCAGAAGAAGAAGGCCACATCCCAATTTCAGAAAACACAATAATGTGGAGAATCTTGTGCTGAAACTGCGTAGAGGTGTATGTACACTTTAGGGATGAAAAGTTCCACATACTCAACAAATATGCCAGCAGCATTTTACTCCATGCAATTTATTAAGCAAGGCCTTTAACATGAACATGTTGTATGCATGTAAACGTCACAGATTCTGTGTGATTTTCCAATCTTACAGAAAAAGTTCAAGCTCACTGGATATGTTGTAGCTTGTGGTCTTCAGTATGGAAAAGGAGAGAACCTCTTTCACTACTTCTTCAAGGTAGATATGAATGTGGACTGTAATAACTCAGTATGGTGTATGGATGTGTATATTTACTAATACCTTCATTTGCAATATCATGTTCTGTAAAAAATAATGTTTTTGTGTTTTGAACAGGTGTCCTGGTTGATGCAGTTTCCAAAAGTTCCTCTCTTTGGACAGGGCACGAATCACATCCCCATGATTCACGTGAATGATCTTGGAGGGTGATTTAAATTTCTGTACTCCTATATATATATATATATATATATATATATATATATATATATATATATATATGCTGTATATATATATTTTGGGGATAATTACTGAAGGGCTGAATTGTCTTTCCTTTTCAGAGTGATCCAAAACATCGTTGAACTCAAGCCAAAGTCAAAGTACATTCTTGCTGTCGATGACTCCAAGAACACTTTAGAGGATATTGTAAAGGTAACTTTATTGAAAACATGAATGCAGCAGTACATTGAAGAAAATTAAGATGTTGTGAAACACTACTGTAGGTCGACCTGGTCACCCACTACTGATTAGAATCCAGCTGGGGACTATTGTGAGCTTTCTACTGTGAACAAAAGGAAAATGACAAAAAGAAAGTTCCAAAAATGCTTCGAAACTAATCTTATTCTCTGACTCTTAACCCTTCAGAGGATAAGCGTCACACTTGGGTCCGGAAAAATGAACAAGGTACCTGAGCAGGATGCCATCGCCACGAAGGCTTTTACGGTACAGTGTGAAATGTTTATTCTTATTTAAAATAAATAAGAATCTAGTCTGGATTATCTCTTAATGTGCAGATTCAAGTCTTTCTACATTTGTGAATTAATTTTCGTACCCTTGATTTATTCCAGCCAGATGAATTGGATTACCTTAACATCGACCTCCGCCTGGATGCTTTCATTATAAAAGACTCCTTCAGGCTCCGCTGGACGTCTGAAGCTGGGATGGTTGAAAACATGGCGAGCATTGCTGAGGAGTACAAAGACACCAGGCAGCTTCTTGTGAGTGTTATGTACAGATAGCAGGAAAGATTAAAATATATTTAAACCATTTCTGTTGCTCAGATCTACAGTATGGCCAGATTCAATGTGTCAGTAAAGTAATCCACAACATTACAAACACATTGATGGGGTATTTGGGGCGTAAAAGCTGCCATGATTTCCCTTTTTCCCCGTTTATTTTTCACAGCCAATCAGAATCTTCCTGGTTGGACCTCCAGCTGTGGGTAAAACCACCATTGCAGAGAAGCTCTGCAGTCATTACCAAATACACCACATCAACATCAAAGAGGTCATTGAGGAAAAGATCGCACAGCTGGTCAGTGGGATAAAAGCATTTGCCTCCCAGACAGACTAACTCAACTAAAGGAAATATACTGCCCTCTTGTGGAAGGCCTTCGTTGCAATTTAAGACTCAATACAGACTCATTTTTCGTGTTTCTTGTTCTCTGCTGCAGAAGAAGATAGTGAATGAAGCTGACCCTGACATTGACAGTGAAGAGGCAGCGACTGCTGCACAGAAACAACTGGAACAATTTAACAATAGCATGGAAATGAATGCAGGTTAGTCAGAGAACCACAGACCAAACTAAGAGCGACATGGTTTGGTTTGTTGCTATGAAACGTTGTGGTTTGGATGTTTGACGACAGCAGCTCTTGGATTCATTCAAACTTGTACGCTAAAACTGTTGATCACAATGTTATAAGATATTAAAAGTGAGAAAGAGACTTGTATCCAGGAAGAGGTTGTGCTCATTTTGCTGAGACCTTTGCATTTGGTATGTCTGTCGTTAGATTGTTGAAGGGTTGTTGTTGCATAGAGAGTCTTTTAGTTGCTCACTTTAGGTTCTAACAACTGTGTTGGTCCGGTAGGTCGACTGGCTGACCATCTGGTTTTTGACATTTTGAGAGAAAAGCTGAATTCAAAGCCATGCAGGAACCAAGGATTTGTTCTCGATGGCTTCCCGAAGTCTTACGAGCAGGCAAAGCTGATTTTCTCTGGTTTGTTTCATCCATTCATTTAATTCCGATGTGATGTTTATTAATATTAAAAACACTAATGCAGATGTGGTGTTTTTATCATGCAGATGAGGAAACAGAGAACCAGGATGTGACGCCCAAAAAACCCGTGTACAACGAGCAGATCACTCCAGGTTGTTGATGTACTTGTTACTTTAATTAACCACAAATCAAACCATTCAGCTCTTGCGGAATAGCAGGCAATCCCCCAAACTCTCTTCTCTAATATGACCAAGCATTCTTATTCTACTTGCTTCATGTTTTGCAGAGCACATTTTTGTCCTCAACGCGACAGATGATTTCCTGACAAACAGAGCTCAGAGACTTCCACAGAGCGTTGCAGAGAAAATGCGTTCCACTCAGGAGGAATTTGTCCCTCGCCTGACGAGATACAGACAACTCAGTACGGCGGAGCAAACCCTGCTGGACTACTTTGATGAGCTTGAGGTTCTCCTGGAACATATTGGTACTCTCCTCTAACGACACGTATTTCATATTAGACCATCAAGAGAATATTTACCTGAGATGTGGAGAATTAAATCATAGAAAATGTGAGTTTTGATCGTTGGAAGCCGGTTTTCATGCCGTTCTGTCTGTCTGTGTTTAACAGCGCTTTGTGTCACGTTTTAATACGGGGCAAGTGAAAAAAGTGACAATGTCTAAGATTCAGGAGGAATAGTTCAACCTTTAGGGAAATATACTTATTCGCTTTGTTGTAGAGAAGATTTTCTTTTTCTTTTGTTGCCAGGCTAGCTGTTTCCCCCTGCTTCCAGTCTTTATGCTTAGCTAAGCTAACCAGCTGCTGGCTCCACCATACTGACATGCGAGTCATATCGATCTCCTCATCTAACTCTTGTTAAGAAACCGAGTAAACAAACTGTTTCTTCAATGACGAGGATCGACATGCTGGATGTCATGTTTCCTTTAGTCATGTTTCTTACCAGTAAGTGTGTCTTGTCCCTCCTCCAGAGGTCACCACATGTGATTCAGAGTACACAGATGTTATGAAGAAGATCACAGAGATGGTGGGGATTCCCAAAAACTGCGGGCTGAGTCCAGAGGAGCAGGAGGAGGAGGACAGGAAGAAAGATGAAGAGAGGAAGCAGAAACTGGCTGCAGACGCTGCTGAGAAGAAACGTAGGAATGAAGCTGCACTGGCTGAGATGGCTGCTCGCTATGAGGAGTGGGTGAGTGTTGTGTAATGCATTCATAGATGGTGGAGATGGATTACCATGCCGCATCGGGTTTATGTACTTCGCTGGAACACAATGACTTGTAAATACGATTAGCCAATTCAAATATTTCATCATTCCTTAGCAGAGGGATTTGTCCGAAGTGGAGCGACAGGAGTACGAGCTGCTGGAAGCTCACTCTCTTCCTCTGAGGAACTATCTGATGAAGCACGTGATGCCCTCGCTCACTGAAGCCATGTTGGATTGCTGCAAGATCAAACCAGAGGACCCCGTAGACTTTCTGGTATTTACACAGTAGAGGTTCTCATGTTGAGGCATATATGGGGCCTTCTGTTAAATACTGTGTGAGTGAATTGGTGCAGCAGCTGATATGTCATGTTTTGTTTTTGCAGGCTGAACATCTGCTGAGGAACAACCAACAACAGTAACAATGAATCTAATGAGGAAATGAGCCCATACGTGTTATTTATTTGAGCCTTTGTTTTTCCTCCAGTCACATAATGAAAGATGATTGTAACATGAAAAGATTGAAGGAATTTCATGAGAAGGTTGTCCCTGTAGATGTGACGTCACAGATTCTATTCATAAGACTTGTGCCTTTTGTTGTCATTTATTAGTTTACCTGAAGCAAAGAGGGCAAACACTGAGCAGGCATAGATAATACTTTATTTAAGTCCCTGGTCAATGCTACTCTCAGTGAGTAGGTCTCTTTATAAAAGATGTACCAACGAATGAGTTTAGTAATGGATACTAAACTATTTAATACTCCTTGTTAGATAATTCATAAGCCATTAATAAGAGCAGCTGTTGTGTCATTAATTTGTCATTATAAATTCTGTATACATATTAATAAAGGGTTGTGTTTCCCATCCAGTCTGCAGATGTAAACGTAAAGGGATTGTTAATGACTAGAAGGTCAGAGGTCAAATGCTCCATTGGAGGGTCTACACCTTCATACACGTATTGATTGATTGGAAATCAGATGTCAGAAAGAATCTCAGCTCGCCGTCAAAGTGGAAAATAAAGTGTTGGGTCCTGCACATTGGGAATATGAAAGCCAAACTATGAATGACTTCACCCAGAGAAACGTGTGTGCATAACACTCATTATACTTACACCAATACTTATAACCGTCAAATTAAAAAAACAACTAACTTAATTCAAACTGTGCTTTAACATAGTACACAAACACACAGAGAGTAATACAATACTTCACAGGTATATTGTGATATGGTATAAGTATACACATTCATAACACTAAGAACTACACTTTTAACATGAAAAAATACCAATGTTTCTCCTGGCGCAGTGTTTGTTAGGAAGCTTGATATTCCTGCCAGGTTTCCACTCATTTCAGATCGGTCCTTTTACAGCCTCCATCTGGTCTCTGACTCAACTCCCACTCTGATGAAGAGTCAGAGCTTACTGGAAGAAGCGTGCTGACCGGTTATAATCCAGCAAAGACGTAACACAACAATCTTCCTGCTGAAGTTGAGACAGTAGAGACGGAATACAAACGAATTTATAAAAAAAATGCATAAGATCAAAATCAACATCATTCCAATATTTCACTGCTGAAAGAAAACATGGTTACTCACATTTTGTTATGATATTTATCACTAAAAATAAATGTAATAATTCTTCCTTTGCTCATAAAAAAGCCAGAATGAAAACAAAACTTATTCCTACAATCCAAAATTATCAAAATATATTTCTTTCATATGTGAATCGTTCAACTTTCATTCAGGCTACAAGTCTGCTTCTTCAACACAAGGTGGTGCAGGAATTCTATCTCGAGACTTGACAGAGGCATAAAAGAGAGACAAGCACCTGTATTCAAGTATTGAAATGTCTGTTTCAGTGTTTCCGTTTCTCTCAATTCAACCTGAAGACAATAGAGCTATACGATGCATTGTCTTGCTTTGTTGAGCTTTCATACACACATGAGTCTGACTTTGGAAAAGGGCCTTTGTTCTGATATTGTTGTAAAATTAAATTTGAATGTTTGCTCTGCTTGTTGTGGAGGTCAATCTGGTGTCTGGTTTGTGACTGAGAATCTGTGCAATCAAGCAGCTAATTAGAAGCTGTTTGCCGGCTCACTCATATGGAAACTAAATCACAACTGAAGCGCTTCCTGTCCCCGTCTCTTTATGTACAAAGTATGACCACAATAAAATGGCAAGAACAGCCTTTTACAGGTTGTTAAAGCTTTAAAAGCAATGTAATTGTTTCTGTAGCTTTGGGGATCATATCCTGAGGTTATTGTGCAGTAACTTTCCTGACATTTGACATACTGAAACCCTACTCTACTGCCTTTAAATTCTAAAATGATAGTAGTGTCTGGTCCAGACATGAGGCTGATTAAATCTCCTACACCTGAAGCTAATTATTTAACCAGTACTACCTGTGCTGTGGTAAGAGTAAGAAAAAACAACTGTGTGGTGTTTGCTTTACTCAGTAAACTGAACCCTGCAGTTTAAACAACTATTATTTTGTCATTGTCAACACAAGTATGTGTTTACATGTGCGCTCCTGCTGTTTACAGTACATTTTACACAGAAAGAGTTACATACTTAACCTAATGAGTTCATTGTTTTCTGTGCTAATTTGCACAACAACCACAGGATTGTAAAAATACGGATATAATTTACATTGTTATGAAATGGGCCATTCTTCACTGCTATATTTGTTCCTTTAAGTAGATGTTGATGCAAATAGTTTTCAAAGTATTCCTACATTGTAGTTCTACTTTTGTACAACTAAAAGATCTGAGTATGTCTGCCACCAGTGCACTGCTGGTGAGAAACACATTTTATTGAGTAAATACGACTCAAATGCACGACACTTAACAGGGAAGGTAAAAGCACAAAGTCTGCTGTGTCGCTGTTCAAAGCGGGAAACAAGCAGTGGTGTATAAAGTACCCAAAAGCCACACTTGAGTAAAAGTAAAGATACCTTGCTGGAAAATGACTCCAGTAAAAGTATTAGAATACTACTTGAGTAAAAGTCTTAAAGTATCTGATATTTATTGTACTTAAGTATCAAAAGTAATTTTCTGATATTAAATGTACTTAAGTATTGAAAGTAAAAGTACAAGTAAATGCTGTTAATAAAAAAGCAAAGGGTCAGAATTTTGAGAATTATGAAGTTTATTATTTTAAGTGCTGTGGCACCATGACCAATGACATGAGCTGTGTTGACAATAATTGGGTTGGCTGTGATCCATTCAGGAGCAACAATGTTCAACATAATATATTGTACATAAGTATACTTTTGCATCTATTATGAACTTATCATCATAATTCTCCGAAAAGCAATATGACACTATGAAGGAGTTGTAACAGTGCGTTTATAAGTCTGCTCATTAGACTAGAGGATGTAGAGGGCAAATGCATAATATTATGTTCAGCAAAAAATATCCACTTGATGCATCAGGTCAGTGTTTAGAGAAAGGACACCTGCCTTGTAAACTCCTATGGGCCTGATTTGAACACAATAAAGGTTTTGCTCAAGCTGAATCTGCAATTGGGCGACTGCTGCCATCATAACTCCATCTGCTCATCCACAACATGACTCAAATATCAAAACATGATCAATACTAAAGCAGCAGCGAAAGTAACAACCCAGTCATTACTGGAAACTGAAAAATGTCCTGTTCATCTTCAAAATACAATTCTATTAGAATGTAAAGAAGTTACATTGTATTAGAATGTAAAGAAGCTACATTGTATTAGAATGTAAAGAAGTTACATTGTATTAGAATGTAAAGAAGCTACATTGTATTAGAATGTAAAGAAGTTACATTCTAATACAATGTAGCTTCTTTACATTCTCATGGAATGTAAAGAAGTTACATTGTATTAGAATGTAAAGAAGCTACATTGTATTAGAATGTAAAGAAGTTACATTCTAATAGAATGTAAAGAAGCTACATTGTATTAGAATGTAAAGAAGTTACATTGTATTGGAATGTAAAGAAGCTACATTGTATTAGAATGTAAAGAAGTTACATTGTATTAGAATGCAACTTCTTCACATTCTAATAGAATGTAAAGAAGTTACATTGTATTATAATGTAAAGAAGTTACATTGTATTAGAATGTAAAGAAGCTACAGTGTATAGAATGATTCTATTGAAGTTATTCCTTTTTTAAATGTTTTAGACGAGTCACTAATCACTTTAAAAGACTGATTATTGCTAATTCAACTTTCAGACATGAGATTGATATTCTCATGTCGTTCTTTATACAATGATATCAATTCATACCCGTTTTATTGATATCTTACGAAAAGTTACTCCTCATTTTTCGTGCGTTTTTCCTGCAAAAGTCCAGCAACATGAGTCTGTTTTCGCTTGTTACATGCATACTGTCTTTTCAAAATAAACTTCCATCTTCACAGGAAACAACTAAGGTTTAGGCGATGAAACTAATTAGTTAGGTTTAGGAAAAGATCGTGGTTTGCGTTAAAATATCTACGGAAGTGGCGTTGCTTAAGTACGGAAGTGACGTCACAAATAAATCAACATTGGCTTCTCGTTTCACACACGGCACAAACTGCGGCCTCCTGGAGGAAACACAGTGTTTGTTTGACCCACCTCGCCTCATCCCACCCGTCCTGTGTGGAATGCTACTCATGTTGTCGCCCGCTAGCTTATAGCATGTAGCATCCTGGCATCACTGGAATCAAAACACCGCGGCTTTGAGAGCACTTGTTTGCAATTGCGCATTAACGTGATTAACCAACAATTTAACTTGCTGCTAGGACCACTGATTCACCAAACCTGCTTGCTTGCAGTCTGTTTCACCACAGTCCCCGACGCTGCTCTCGTGATTCATTTTGTTTCTGAAGATAGATTTGATTTTGTCAACGAAGGTTTCAGGGGAAATGTATCGGAGTAAAAGTATCAGTTTTCTTTGCCAAATGTAGTGAAGTAAAAGTAAAAGGGCAACATGACCTGAAATTTACATCATGGGTTTTTTCTTTTGTTTTTTTTGCAGTGACGGTATTATGTCACAGTCAAAACATGATTCTAACTTTTTTTTTTCTCTATTGGTGATGTAAGAGAACATATTTAACAATCTTGATGTGTTTATTGGCTCACAATAAGAATGAAAATGAAGTATAGACCCGCATGTGTTTTGGAAGGAGAAGCCTGTCCCATTAGTTAGTAGCTTAGTGAGTGAACTGTACCTTTTGAAACTTAGAAAAACACAGTTTGAAATAATGTACGTCCATAATTTCTTCCCCTCCTTGATACATCATTTGGGTCCTCCTCCAGAGATCGGTAATTCATACGCAGTGCTGAGCAACCCAGACAAAAGACGGCAGTATGACCTGACGGGAGGAGAGGAGCCGAGCAGCCCGGGTCACTCGCATGGAGGAGGAGCAGGCTTTGACTTCCACAGGGGCTTCGAGGCCGACATCACTCCTGAGGACCTCTTCAACATGTTCTTTGGAGGTGGCTTCCCTTCCTGTAAGTGAGCCGACGCAATGTATTCCTTTCATTAATGTAGAACAGCATGAACATATGGTTTTGAATACTGATCTTTGTGTGTAGGTGTAATTGGTGACATGGTCCATATTCTTTCTACCCGACCTCAGTCATAATATTTTTTTGTCTACAGCAGCGGCACACACCTTCACCAACAGCAGAACAAGCTATAGTGACGATGCACTAGTACCACAGCCACATCTGTGTGTTTCTCTTGAGTTTGTACCATTGCGGATGTCTCACAGGTGTGTCCGCGTGCAATCAAGAGCCAGAGACTCCAGACTGGAGGATGACTATGAAAACAATCCGTAACGGAATACACAAGATTGACACGTACCTGAATGCAGCACTGGACTTGTTTGGTGGCGATGACGGGTTGTGTCATTATAAGTGTACAGATGGTAAGCCAGCTTCTTTATTTGTTATTAATTATTCAACCCTGAGCTTGCTATGTCAAGTCAAAAAAAAGAACTATATTAAATACTAGGCGACAGTAAATGTGAGTTCATACAACACTTGGGAGCCAGGAGATACACATTATTGCACAGTAAGCCAATTGATCATGGTGGACTGGTGTAGTTATCTCTGACAAGCAAGACAACTGACAGAACAAGACACATCTCCACCTTTGCTCCTCTCTCACAGGTTACAAGCCGTCACCTCGTCCCGGATACAAGAAACCACCACCCAACGGATGTGGCTCCCCCCTGTTTGGATTTCAGGTAGTCTGACAGAGAGTTATGGAGGTTCCTTACTTGTTTTGGACAAGCACACTTATCGTGTTATTCCTGATGTTCCAGATGTTTTTATATTGCAAACAAATCAGGTCGATGTCAGAAATAAACAACTCTTTAATAACCAAATGTCAGGGGTTCTTGTATAAAATGACCATTAGTGTTGTGCGGTAATGTAAAAAAATAAAACAAATAGTCAATATGTTGTTTGGATTTTCTACAAGATACTAAATGGTGAACAAATAACATACTTTATTTTACTCGTCTTTTTCACATATTTGAGCAATGGTTGTGTTATGTTCAATTTTCTTACTTGCTGTGTGAATTGTGTTATTTTTTTTTTTGTCATTGCTGAAACTTAATTTTTCATAATTTACTGAACCATTATCACGTCTTTTGAATTGAGGGAAATGCATGCCTCCTACTGGCAGCAACATTTGATTGTCATTCTAAAATACATTATAAATACATTATTTTTTTGCAGTTTGACATTGGCATCCCGTCTATGACCAAATGTTGTAACCAACATGACCGCTGCTACGACACCTGCGGCAGTGAGAAGCACGACTGCGACGAGCAGTTCCAGGACTGTCTGGAGACAATCTGCAGGAATGTGCAAAGGACTCTGGGATTGGCCCAGAGTGTCCAAGGTAAGAGGCTGAGCCGATGGTCTCATTTCTAGATGTTGTGCACACTTCACTTGCATTCATAGTTGAATTGTTATGATGTTGCTGATTAAAAGTAACATGTTGCAGTAGGAAAAGCACGGGTGTAAGTAATACAATAAAGAAAGTGTTGGACCGTTTGCACAACATGTTGGGAAGAAGCTATGCTTCAGTGGTAGACATTTGCAAACATTTTCATTGACATCTTATGAAATCAACAAATTCATTATCTTCTGTAGTTCAAGGATAAATATGGAAGTTACAGAGCTGGTGCAAATTAAGTGTACACTGTAAAACACAGCATGTCCAGCAGAGGGTAAGATAGTTACTGTTTAAGCATACTGTGAGTCTTGACTCATAACTACAACATCACGCTCGTCCTGTCGGTCATTCATTTGTACATTAGAATCGGTCTGATCGTGACTATATTTATGAAAATGTCTCAAATGCTATATTTTAGGATTGAGATTAAATTACAATCCAACCTCTCGTCCTAATTTCCTCCCTATGCTGCCGTGAGTGTGACTAAGATATTGCTATGTCATTTTATTTTCAAAACAAAAGTAAATATTCAATGTATCTTTAGTCTACAATAAAATCTGTATTTGATCAGTAATGTATACTGTATTTAAATGCACACAAAGTTTGTCTGACTCACTTGCAGTAAGGTGTTAACAGGTACCTGTTATTAAACTAGCTCACCTGTTTATTAGCTCATGATCTTCTTTCTTTTCTGTCCTTCTTGGCAGCTTGTGAGTCAGCAGTGACTCTGCTGTTTGACGCTGTTATGCACATGGGATGTAAGCCATACCTGGACAGCCAGAGAGAGTCTTGTGTGTGTCAGTATGAAGTGAAGAGTGATCTGTGACAGCGCCACAGGACCAAGACTGGAAAGGACTGATTGAAAGCGCAGCACTGACAGAAGGAGCCCAGCAGTAAAGTTGTCTTTCAGATTTGCTCAGGGATGGAGCTTCTTTGGCCCGCACTGACTTGTGTCCATCGTCTCTCTTTTATTGGAGTTTTGAAATGTAGACATCTATTAGACAAAGTGAATGTGAAAATAGCTAGTGAACATGTAATATCTATATCTATGCAGTTTATTATTACGGTGTAATGTGTTTGTCATTTGATGGACTGGAGACAGCGTGGTCAGTTTCCCTGGCTCTTCGATGTTTGGGTAGCAGCCAACACTGTATTTTATGGGTTACTAAATTCCTAATAATTCCCAAAGGTTTGTGGTATTAAAAAAAACAATGTATTTTGGCACTTATTATGGGTAAAACAGAGTAATGTAAATTGAGCTGTTCTTACAAGGAAGTTCCTAAACTGACTAAGTTTCAGACCTTTTGTCTTTATTTCCCTGTATTACACACCAAATATATTTAGTCAATAAATTATTTAACATATAATACTTTTACTTAAATATACCATTACCGCACAGTTCCCTCGCCCATAACCCAAATAGGAACATGTGATGAATAATAAGTCTGTTCCTTGTGTATGTGTAAAATGTTTTCCTGTATCACATGATGGGGATTGCACCACTGTGATAACACTGGATTAAATGTCATAAATATGAAGAAACATGCTTTTATTGATAATTCTGTGTGTCACTTGTCATCGACATTATTGTAGAAACCAGTGGTGGGCCGTGCATTTTATACCTGGGCCTTCACTGCTGTCTTACCACCTACTAACCTCATGATGGCGCCACAGCTACGGTTATTTGTTTCTAGTGGTGTAACATCACGTATTCGTTTCGGTACAAGGCTTACAAACCGAACAATAATACTTGTGCATTTGGAAAATGCAGAAGCTTAAATTGTGGTAAATATAACGTTTTCGGTGGACACCGGTCTGTCTGACTGTTTTGCTTCCGGGGTCAGCGTCTGACCCCGGAAGCAAAACAACACGCACAAACTCACGCTGTTCTGTAACAGCATGGCGGTACCTCTGGGTACCGCCATGGTACCCAGGACATAATTCCCTTTTTTTTTTTGGTTCATTTTTTTGTAGAGTGGTATCAAAGAGTAGCAATGATTTTTTTCCTCAATTTTTCATCCTTCAATGTTTTTTGTTTAATGATCATCACATCTTTACTGCCAGCATGGCCTGTTAGTTGTATGTGTGGAGAAAGCATTGTTTTTTTCCGTCTAACAAACCCAAGTTAATGCTTAATTACCTAATGAAATACTTATTATTCCTGAAGTGTTTACAATCCGTCTTATGTGTTCATCTTCTTACCTCCCTGACCGTTGATGGTTTCTCAGAGCTGTTGGATATGTGGCAATGCTTTGATCTGTGTATGGACTGATTTAAAATCCTGTGTTCTACAAAGTAATCCTCATGACTCGGTGTAGCTGCTTGGTGACAGATGCAAAGCTGTTTTAAGCCACTATACATGTTATATTCACTATTTAAGAAGCTTCACAGGAACTCAACATGACTGAAGTTGAACCAAAACAAATCTCACAATACAAACGTGTGACTTTAGAGGACTCGAGTGTTTTATTGAATGCAACACCAAACCAGTGAAGTTGAGAAATGAGTCGGAGCAGTTCACACAATCCTGCAGAAGAATGACCAGGAAACATCTGTAAATATAGAAACGTCCTCATTAATTATCTGTGTTTCTGTGTTTACACAATAACACACATTACTTTATATATATATATATATTTATTTCACTAACAAAGACCACGGAAATAACAGTATGAGTTTCGAGAGGTTTATTGCATAGTGGAATGATTGTTAGATTCAAGAAGCGGAAGGGGTCGAGGGATGAATAGATATAGGGTAGGGGTAGAGGGATGAAGGGATGTGGGGTGGGGATGAAGAGATGAAGGGATGTAGGGTAGGGATGAAGGGATGTAGGGTAGGGATGAAGGGATGTAAGGAAGAAGAAATGAGGGTTTGTGGAAAGGAAGTTAGGCGATCGATGGGGGACCGTTGATGTCCGGCGGCTGGCGGGAACGGGGGGAATGGAGACTGTAGGGTGGGGGCCGTCTCTTCGGAAGCTCCGGCGGTGCAGAGTCCCCTGTTGTTCCTGTAATCCTGCAAGAGAGAGCGAGAGAGATAGGAGGACAAAAACGGGGTTGGGGAGGGATGTGAAGACAGAGTCGAAGAGGAAGTGAACGGGTTCGTTGTGCTTAAATACTTTGTGCAGAGGAAATGAGCAGTGTTCTGGGCGTGGCCCTGTTCCTGAACTAAGTTTATAAAACTACATATAAGTATATGCTCATACTCATCTTTTAGTCCAGCGTGAAAGGTAGCGGCTCAGGAGGTGGAGTGAGAGAGAGGAAAATAAAGACAACGGTAAGACAAATAATATTGTATTCATTGAATCAAAGACACTAAATTATTCATATAGTAAGTAAGACGGACAAATAAACTTTGAATGACTGAAAATGAATGAAATGAATTATGAACAAATAGACGTAGCATACAGTTTGTAGGTATGTTACATAGTATTACTTTGTTTTTATGTTGTAAACTATTCTAGGTCACTTTCTCAACAAAACAGAAGCTCCTACTTACTTCCCACCAAAGGGAACACACTGTCAGCCAGTCCCATCGTAGAGTCAATCCGAGTCGCTCTCTTCGGACCACCTCGGCCTCTTCGCAGCAGCCTCCTCCTCGTCGTCGCTCTCTTCCCTGGAGGAGTCCTCAAGGCCGACGACATCGATCTCAGGGTCCTCCTCCTCCTCCTCAGGTAGCCCATACCTGTACCTGTCAATAATACACTCAAAAGCAGCATTAAAAGCGTCACCATCATATGGGTCAGCGTTAGGGAAATCAGGGTCTTTGGGGAGTTTCCCTGGTCCATCCAGCATGCATAAACGAGTAGATACGATAGAAAAGCCCCAGTGCAAGGCGCTACATGGGGTGTCACTAGCTCAGCCAGAGGCAAAGGCCAGCCCTCAAGAATAAAGAAAGGTTGAGCTGTGAAAAAATGAAGAGATACTACAGAAAAGCCCCAGTGCAAGACGCTACATGGGTTTTCTCCAGCCTTGAAGATGCAAAGGACAGCACTCAGGATGAAATAAAGGTTGATCGATCCAGCGTGCAGATATGAGGCCCTCAGGGTTAAAGTGGGTCAATCCAACGGCCCCAGTGCAAGGCGCTACATGGGGTGTCATCAGCCCTGCCAGATGCAAAGACTACCATGAGAACCACTGGTCCTGCTTCGATGTGGACTCAGTGGTTGCTCCGATGACGTTTCTGGGAGGATTGTTAGCCCGTCCCATCGTAGAGTCAATCCGAGTCGCTGTCTTCGGACCACCTCGGTCTCTTCATAGCAGCCTCCTGCTCGTCGTCGCGCTCTTCCCTGCGTCGTTTTGTGAAGGAGCCGAGGCCAGAAGTTGAAGGAACTATGTCTTCAAGATCCTCGTCCTCAAGTCCGACAACATCAATCTCAGGGTCCTCCTCCTCTTCAGGTAGCCCATACCTGTACCTGTCAATAATACGCTCAAAAGCAGCATCAAAAGCATTATAATCAAAAGGTTCAGCGCCACGAAAAGCAGGGTCAGCGTGAGGGAAAGCAATGTCAGGGTCAGCGTGAGGGAAAGCAGGGTCAGGGTCAGCGTGAGGGAAAGCAGGGTCAGGGTCAGCGTGAGGGAAAGCAATGTCAGGGTCAGTGTGAGGGAAAGCAGGGTCAGGGTCAGCGTGAGGGAAAGCAGGGTCAGGGTCAGCGTGAGGGAATGCAGGGTAGTAAACAGGGTAGTAAACAGGGTAGTAAACAGGGTAGTAAACAGGAAGAGGAACAAAGCCTTGTTGTCCCTCCATCACAAAGTGTGGTGGTGGGAACTGCAGCTCACCCTCAGCCTCCTGAAGCCCGTCCACAGGATCCGCACCAACGCCAACCTCTTCCTCCTCGTCCTCGTAATCAGGAAGGACCGGGTCGTCGGGCACAAGGGCGGCATCAGGGCGGACTGAGGTAGGAAGAAAAACATTTATTTAAAAAAAGTCACATTCACAAGCCACCAACTAACACAAAGCCACCGCTAGTCTGCTTCAAAAGGCAACTTTTTCAGTATTTATCAGGAGCAAATTATGAAAATGCTATTTCCATGTGAGACCATAGCCACGGCTTAGCTTAGAAGCTAGCTAGTCAAACATTCTTACACATTGGCTTTATTCTGGATTGTTGTTTTGTATTCATGTATGTGTATATGGACAGTTTGTAAGGCCATATTTCATGTTGTGTTTCCACAGTTTTACAAATTAAGAATAATTCTAACTAAAGCCCTGAAACTCTTCGACGGATGCCTGCGTCTTTATTGAAAGGATCTACTGTTAGCTATCTGCTAAGCTTGGTGGAGGCGCCATTTTGTTTCCGAGATTTTCAACACAAAAATCGACGATTTGATCCCCTCGAACAAAAATAACGGTGTTTTCATGTCCCTACACATGTGTTAACACATTCCACACCTATTTGGAAGAAGAAAGTCCAGTCTTAACATATAATTATTGTTTTACACCAGAAACTGTGAGTGGCCTCAAAATCTGAGTTTTTCGAATTGCTAGCTTAAATTCTGAACATTCTTTTGCTTAATATTCAACAATTTAACGTAATTAAATGCACGTTTTGTACTGAAATGGCCTTTTATGGAGTCAAGGAACATTAATATACACATTTGGCATGAAATAAAAAAACATTTAAAAAAATGTACCTGTAGGTCGGACGATGCACACTGGTCTGCACACCGGGGGTCCACTGGAAGCCATTGTATCCAACAGGTATTGCTTGCTGTAGGTATTCAAGTCAGTTCTCCAACAGGTTGTTTTCGAGGTGATCAGATCGCTGAGAGCTCAATCTTGTAGGTTTTGCAGGTAAACTTGTTAGGTTCAAGTGCAACTCAGAAAGTCCGTTTTTCGATGACGTCACTATTATGAGGCCACGCCCCCTCCACTAACGCAGGGTTGCGTGTGTGAGAGAGATTTTATTTTATTGTAAATTGTGTAAATGTAAATAGTTTGGACTGTGTGTGTTTACAATAGGTGTTTCCATAAATCCGTGATGTGTGTGATGATCTGTGATGATACACTTGCATCATCTTGACCCAGAGCATACATACAAGGTTCAACCAAGAATGAAACATGTCAGCATTTTCATTTGTGTTGTTGTTGATTTAGATTTAAAATAATGAATAGAAAGGCAGTAGACATGAGTAGACATGAACTACACTAAACTTGAATCACTGCATGCTTCCAACGACATCATGCAAAGATTGCACAATTCATGAAACCCAAATTTATTGCATTTAATTGAGTACCATGTGGGGCTTTTTATTTGTCACTGGGATGATACCGAGCAGCCCACGGTCTGTGATTTCATTGCTTTGTGAAGTATAAAATCACAATATTATTTTTGATTTGTTATTAATATTCACCTATATATACACATCTTGAGAAGATCACTTTGTGGTGCATTTTGCGACATATTTCTAAAAACAAGGGACACTAATCATGCATGTATGTCATCTGGACAACCTCCACATGATGGCAGTATTGTAACTTCATTCACTTTTTATTCACTGATATATTTTTGCCAACAGATGGCACCACACTGGACTGAGATTTCTATCCAGTACATATCATGCAAATTGAACACTGATTTGAAACAGCGTCTCCCCCCTGAACCAAATGTATTTACAAAACTCTGTTTAACTGATGTGGTGTTATATTATGAGTTCTGAAAATACTATAAGGTCACTAATGACTTGCTAATTGCAACAGCTGAGCACCACAGTCACATTTATATCATATTAATACAATCAGTGATAGCTGAATACTTGAAATGCTACACATAAAGTGAGCCTATATGTGATAATGATGAATGCTAAAACAGTGAACATATCTATTTAAAGGTTACATTTAAACATTCGCCGCCCATAAACTACTGGTCATACCAGACCAAGTAAGCCTGTTGCAGAAAACCCCTGAATGTATTGAATTAATGGTGTCTTTTATTGGTCAAGAATTTACTAATTTCTAAGGGATATGTTTTATTTCTTGATTCAAAAGCCTTGTAGTCTGGCATGAAAATAGTTTGGAATCTTGGCGACTCATGTGGGTCGGTTTCTTATGCTCCTGTATTGTTCTTCTTTATTCAGCAGTCTTCTGTTTTTAGACCTCACTAATCAAATTGTAAATACTCTTCAAAAAACATTGAGAAAAGAATCATCAGCATTAGTGACTTACGATTGTAAAACCAGTAATACATTCCAATGCAGAGGAACTGTTCTTAATGTATATATAGCTAGTATTTCTAAGGTTTCTCTGGAAACGGCCACAGTGAGATGATTGATATGCATTTATCCAACATTCCAGATGTACATAATTACCTGTTTCTGAAGTAACCTGTGGAAAATAAACTAATGCTCTTTAGCAAAAATCCTCCTGTCTTCATTTCATCCTCTGGGTTTCTCTTTTTTCAAACCAGTGCAGTTAATGAAGAACACAGTTCAGTCCAAAATGGACTGCCCAAGGTACAGGGCAACAGTATGTGTATTTAATGATTTGAATTTCAATCCAACAATTTAACCTCCCTAAAAAGCATTTGCCAGACTTAACACATGTGCCAGACTTAACACACTGCAGATATAAAGAAAACAAAAGCAGTTTCACTTACCAAATGCTGTTCTATTTAAATACAAAGTCCATCCTCCTCTTTGTTTACAAAGAGGTCAATAACTCGGATGTGCAGTACATCCGTGTGTTTCAGTTCCAGCAAGAGGTCCTTTTCAGTATTTCCCTATTCTTCTTAACTTTTTCATTGTGGAGCTCCGTTTCCCTGCGAACTTGTTCGTTGATCTGGAGATCCACTCGGGTCCTTCCAAACGTTTTTAAGAGCACCGTAGCTTGAAAGTGTCCCGCGTACTTTGGTGTCGTGTAGCGGCTTTGCTCAGGCAGCTTAATGTCCTTCTTGAGAAAGGCGTTCCCAGTAACTCCGCCACTAAATCAGCTTCTCGTCCTTCCGCCATTTGATGTTAAAAAAACAAAGCGAAGTAAAAAAAACTAAAAATGCCATCATTTCTTCCATATCTTTCCACTTGAACTCTGACTGCTAACAACCTCAGTTTTGCTAGCAAGCAATCACAGCACACTGCACCTAGCGGGAAAGCTACAGATGAACACTGAGCTGCACGTAATGCTGACGTCATTATAGGCCGCTAGCTGCCGCTGACAAGTCAAAGAATACGCCCAACATGTTAAACTAAAGATCTGATTGGTTGAACACGATGACAATCAACAATATCGTCCCCATGTACTTTAATCTGCACTGGCTGCAGAGCCGAGTCTGCAGGCCTCTGGCTCTGTTCTTACATAGACACACAGAGGTGAGATCTGAGAGCAACTGAGAGCAACTGAGAGCAACTGAGAGCAACTGAGAGCAACTGAGAGCAACTGAGAGCAACTGAGAGCAACTGAGAGCAACTGAGAGCAACTGAGGAAGACAGTAGCTGTGCAATGAGAAAATAAGATAATGGGAAAAATAATTTTATAAATTATAATACATGTAGTGCATTTCAGAAAAATTATAAAATTATAAAATAAATTATAATTCTTTAAAAATATATATATATAAATAGCTTTGTGATTCTGCTTAGGCCAGCAGAGAAGGCCTTGCAGGCCCTGATGGCCCGCCACTGGTAGAAACTGTTTCTTGTAAACAGCATTCAGAGTGGAGTCGACTCCCATTGATACCTCATCAAAGAGAAAATACATTATTTTAATAATGTGAGATAATTCTATTTAACAATAGTCTGGGTTAGAAATTTAGCCCCTCGTAATTTCTTCGGCTGCTCTAACCCTAATCTCATTCATGATCTGAATCAGACTTCATGACATATGTAATGCCTGTATTTATACGTTTGATTAGTCGCTGTTGCAGTGTGGCGAACACGTAACCTCTGTCTTGTTGATCTTTGACTGACGGGCGTGAGAGCCAATCGCATTCTCCGGTTGTCACTTTCAGCCAATGAGATTTAAAAAGGGGAGGGGCTATATATCCCGGCTCATCAGTGTTGCTTTGACGAAGCGATTCATTTTTCTGCGGTGCCAGTTGTAGCGGAGTCAAACCAGGGACCATGTCAAACACGACAGAAGACAGATGTAAAGGTAACACATTTACACGAACGTTTGTTATTAACAGTCGACATCATTTGTAGACATTTTAAAACTTAGAAAAGTAAATACAACGACTTTTCTTGTTCGATGTAAAAGGCTCAGTATCATGATTGAAGCGCGCTTTACTACTTCCTATGTTCCATCATAAGAGTTGTCACGCCTTTACTGCCTGTCACAATGTTAGTACAACAGGTTTTTATTTTAGGAAAACATTCTGAATGTCGGGACTTAATTGCTCTTTCTCTCGCCTTCCCAGGAAGTGCTGCTAAACACAGAGCAGCAGCACCAGACAGGGCGGGTGAGCGTTTCACACACTTCTACTGTTTGTTTTTGTCAAGTTTGTGTACTATTAGAAGTTTCTTGTGAATTTTCTTTGCTCTTTCCGAAGCAAAAGTGAAACAAACGAGGTTTTATTACCAGTGAGGCTGAAGTGCAGTTAACTTAATAAGGGTGAGATTAATCATGAACTCAAACTGCCTCGATTACTACATATCACGTTGACAGGATATCATTGCCCCATATATCCTGATATCCTTTGTCATTTAGAAACTGATCTGTTGGTTTTTTGGGAAAGTACAATTGTCCACCCAACCTATTTGTCAATGAGGGTACACTAAATATTACAAACACTGCTCCGTGTGTACAGCATCCGAAATGGCCATTAAGTCAAATCTGTGTTATACCCTTTATGAAGGTAGGATTTTATTGCAACACTGTTGTATTAGACAGCAGATGACACAGTAGATAGTCACATACCTTCCAAGTGCTGCCTTTAGCGCACACAGTGTGACCCACATATCTGCAGGGTGGGGTATGGAGGTGTCACTTTTGGCCTCTGTTCTTTTAGCAGCCTTTGCCATCTTGCTTCACCGGCCACCCAGCTATTGAGGGCCACGAGGACTCTTAAGCTGATGAAACAATGGCTGCTTGACCCCCATACCGCCAGCAGTGGAGCAATGCATGCACCTTTAGTTGTGCTGCTGAACAAAGAAGCCTGAAAAGCAGCAAAGTATTTGTGTTGTCTAAAAAAAAAAGCTGCAAAGCCAGACTTTTCAGTGCAACATTGTTGCAACATCTACATTGTTATGAGGGTATTCATGTATGTGTTGTGTTTTATAGCAAGCACGGAGAACGTAACCGAGACTGATGCCTTCATCAGAAGGTAAACTGTTTCTTCCTGTTAGTTACTATGTCTCTTGTTTGCACTATACTATATGCTGCTAAAATTGACACCAGTATGCACCTAATGTTGTCTTTGTTTCTGGGCTCTTTGTCATTGTGAAACAGCTCTTTAGCTCTGGACCCTGCAGAGGAGTACAAGATGGACAACCACAAACGAGGCCTCGCGCTCGTCTTTAACCAGGAGCGCTTCTTCTGGCGCCTTGGGTTAAGTGACAGGCACGGAACGCCGACTGCTACAACTTGGAGAAAAGGTATCGCTACGCAGACATGTTGGATACTGTGTGCTTAAGAACTTGTCTGTACTTGTTGAGCGACTGTAAGACTTTCCTTCACCTCTCTTTTTAGACTGAAGGACCTGAACTTTGAAGTGAGGGCTTATGATAACTTCAAACAGGTGGAAGTTTTAGATAAAATCAGTGAAGGTAAGCACATACCTGCTTCCTTGTCCTTTTTTAATATGCAAACTTAAGATCCAACATGTGGTATCCTGTTGCGTTTTACTTGTTCGGTAGCGAGTTTAACAAACACCTGATGTCCCGCCAGCCGCCGAGGAAAACCATTCAGACGCCGACTGCTTTCTGCTGGTCTTCCTGAGCCACGGAGAGAACGATCACGTGTACACCTACGACGGCAAGATCAGCATTCAGCACATCACGTCCCTGTTCAAAGGAGACAAGTGCAAGAGCCTCGTAGGAAAGCCAAAGATCTTTGTACTACAGGTACGTACACGTGAAACCCAGTCGAATCCGGCAGAATGTGGCGTAAAAAAAACGCCTGTTTTAGTTTCTGAGATTCTGTGAAGGTGACTGTGTATGTCATTAGGCGTGCCGCGGAGACAAGCACGATGATCCAGTGACTGCCTGTGATGCCGTGGACAAAGGGATGATGAATGAAGTGGTGGTGGACGCCAGCGCTGTGCACACCCTCCCTGCTGGGGCTGACTTCATCATGTGCTACTCTGTGGCTGAAGGTGAGCCCGTGGGAACGTCTAGAACTCCTGATCGGCTCTTTGGCAGCACGATGGGATGATCCACACCTGGTTTCATTGTTTTTTGAGGGTGTTAAACAGTGAATTATTTCAGACATCTATACAGGGTCCTGAGAGCTCAGGGCACTTTGCAAATCCTAATCTTTTTTTACAACACAAGTGCAGCATTCAGGGAATGAAATGCTGCAAATGGATAAAAACACAACCAAGAACAGAAATGTGCTGCAAGTAGCAAAGACGAACAACACAAAGTGTTTCTAAGGGACACTGAAAAAGCTGCGACACGGTTGTTGCTTCCATGGTTTGTGACTCATGAAGTTAAGAAAAAAGGGCTGAAATATAGTTATCACTGTTTTTGAACTTTTTGAATTATTAAGATTTTTGCACGTTTTTTTAATTTTTTTAAATTGGATATCTATTTTCAGCAATTTTCTCACAATTAATTTCAGCTTTCAGCATTCTAATGCATTTTCAGCAGGAAATGCATTTTCTAGTTGTATTATCTGGTTCTAGTGATACTCTGGAAGTGTATGTCCAGGAGACTATTTGCGCAATTCTAAAATGTCTTTGTAACGTCTCTGTGTGTGTTTACGGTTTTCCTGCAGACGTCCAGCAGCTGTTGTTAGTTAAAGAAGAGGTTCCCTCTGAGCAGCAGGACTGGAGCTCCAGTCTGGACCAGGAGGACCCAGAGCCCTCACACATTAAAGAACAGGAGGACCCAGAGCCCTCACACATTAAAGAAGAACAGGAGGAACTCTGCACCAGTCAGGAAGGAGAGCAGCTTCAAGGTCTGGAGGAGGCTGATGTCAAGTTCTCATTCACTCCTGTGAACAGTGAAGAAGAGGAAGCTCAGTCCTCACAGCTTCATCAAAGACAAACTAAACAGATGGGAACAGAAGCTGATGGAGAAGACTGTGGAGGACCAGAACCAGACAGGAACTTGGATCCAGATAGACATCCAGAACCAGGTACTGATGAGAAGACTGGAGACTCTTCTGACACTGATGAGGGTGGTGATGGGAAGAAGACCAGAGAACCTCAGTCAGGTTTAAACTATGTGAAACCTGATGAAGTCCATGTCAGTGATTCAAGATGTAGTGCTGGTGAAAAACATTTTAGATGCTCAGAGTGTGAGAAAACATTTGGCAGGAGTCAACATCTGAAGCTGCACATGAGAACCCACACAGGAGAAAAGCCTTTCAGCTGCTCAGTCTGTAAGAAATCTTTTAACCGGCGTTCAACTTTACAGAACCACATGAGAACCCACACAGGAGAAAAGCCTTTCAGCTGCTCAGTCTGTAAGAAATCTTTTAACCAGCGTTCAAATTTACAGAAGCACATGATAACCCACACAGGAGAAAAGCCTTTCAGCTGCTCAGTCTGTAAGAAATCTTTTCACAGGCGTGCAACATTACAGAACCACATGAGAACCCACACAGGAGAAAAACCTTTCAGCTGCTCAGTCTGTAAGAAATATTTTAACGTGCGTTCAAATTTACAGAGACACATGAGAACCCACACAGGAGAAAAACCTTTCAGCTGCTCAGCCTGTAAGAAATCTTTTCACAGGCGTGCAACTTTACAGAACCACATGATAACCCACACAGGAGAAAAACCTTTCAGCTGTTCAGTCTGTAAGAAATCGTTTAACCGGCGTTCAACTTTACAGATGCACATGAGAACCCACACAGGAGAAAAACCTTTCAGCTGCTCAGTCTGCAAGAAATCTTTTAGCCACAGTTCAGCTTTACACATGAAAACCCACACAGGAAACAATCCCCTTTAGCTGTTCTGGTTGCAGTAAAGTTTCCGTTTGTGATAAAAGCTTTCAGCACGAGTCACCTCTGAAGTTACACATGATTAACCGCGGTTCAACTACACTGATTTCAATACAAAAAGTTATTCACTGAATGAGCGCCAACTGTACAGTTTGAAATAGTTTTGATCAGTGGCGGCTGGTGGAACATTTTCTAGGTAGGGCCATCCTATCAATTTCAGCAAACATCCCAGTATGATTTAATGCAAAAAAAAAATGTAAGTATCAAACACGCATTATTACTGATGTTAAATTAAGCTTTGATGAGTTTTCACTGTTAATTTAACATCTCTATTACATGCTGATGCCTCCATGACCAAGTTAAGCAGATGAGACTGAGGACAACTATGTAGAAGAAAAGATGTTCACTTTGTCTAATATGTAGCTTGACAGAGTTCGCCATGTGTGTCCTGGTGTTCTCATGTTTCCTTACCTCCTCATCCCTCACTCCCGTAACTGTCCGTGCTGGATCCGTCCCCGTTGTTTTAAAAAGCTAAATAAATGATTAGCATGACGTCATCCAGCTAGCCAAACCTGTCTGGTGTACAGCTAGTACAGAAGCTTCGCATACTGCTTCCCTTTCCCGCGAGCCTGCTGTCTGATTGTGAGGTCAGGCTGATCTGATATCAGCTCTTTGGCTGCAGAATCTCCGCCAAAGTTCTCCTCTCAAACGGGTCTTGGAGGAGGAGTGCTCGTGGCGCAGGCACCTGTAGAGACTTCTCCTGACGAGAACACGCAGCTATGGGCCTGATCGTTCTGGCCCACAGCTGAATCTATTTGAGGGCGCTGATTGGCTAAATTGTATGTCACTCATTTATATCTTGAATCAGCAATTGGCTAAACTGCTTCATAGACCCGTCTCTTTTGGGCCAAAACGATCAGGCCCCCCAAGCTGCGCGTTCTCAGAGTGTCGTGCACACAGACAGAGAGCACGAGCACATGGGGAGAGGACGAGCAGATAAAGCATATATTTTGCGCAGATATCATATTTTACACATTACTGGGTACATTCCATAGTTCAAAAACACAAATATTGACAATTTGTACAATTTATTATTATTATTATTTTTTTTTCCTTTTTTGTGTGGCTTATGGTGGGGCCATGCCCCATGGCCCTCTATTGACCAGCCGCCACTGGTTTTGATGATTACATTGATGATTGATTTGATGGTAATGTAAGTTTAAGACAATGGTTTACCTGCATCTGTGCACAGTATATTGTATTCAAATGATTTCATCAATAAAAAGTAAAAGGTTTGTGTATTTCACTGGTTCATACCGTTTTACATAGCACACTTTGTTCGTCAGGATTAAATCCATCAGTGACTGGAGTGTGACTCAATAGTTCTTTATCTTACTTGGCAGTTTGCACGCTTTGCTGCTGCCATTACTGGTATAAAATTGTCATCTTGTCTGACACAAACTCATAAACAGGTCCTGAGATAAAGCAATCTACACATTCTTTGGAGTCACAAACCAACAACAGCCATATCTCGATCTATAGTTCCTTCCAGTTGATCAACAGGCCGACACATTCCTGAATGTGTTCACAACTTGTCGATACTTTTTTAGATTGCCGGTGGCTGTTCTTGATCGTACCATCATCTTACCCTAATCATTGTGCTCCCCAGGCCTCTTGTTCATGTGTATGAGCACTTTTACCAGCTCAACTTTAGGTAACCATGAAACAGGCCCCACCTTTGACTTTATCACACAGCGCCAACACAATATATCAGGATTGGTGCGGCAGCAAAGGGGTTGGACCTGATCACTCCCGGCCCTCATACATTGCGTTGATTGTGACGATGATCCAGCGGGGGTTAATCACTATCCTTCTCATGCTGGGGCCGTGGCAACCGAAGTGAGTCCATAGTAACGGACCCCGGAAGCAACAGCAATAACTAGCTGTACTACTTCGTCAGTAAGAGCTTTAACACAATTCCTTTATGTCATAAAGTTAATCGTTACTACAAAAAAAGATTAAGGCATATGTAACCGCAAATCCTCGCCTTTAAAAAAAAAATGGGGGACAAAAAGCAACAAACTCGTCCCAAACGTATTTTTATCAACGACGTCGACAGATATTCCTCCAAACACATCGCTAAGGTAACGTTCGCTAAGCTAATTAGTTGCGACCCGCTAACGTAATATAAGATGGCTTGTCGTCCACACGTTTTACAGTGTTCATTCTGACCGTCTTAACAGTTTTTATCGACATCGCGCGTGGCCGAGGAGGAGGAGGAGGAGGAGGAGGAGGAAGAAGAAGAAGCCTCCCCTCGAAGGGAACCTGCTTTTCAAATAGTGGGAACTGTGTCTCCTTCCACCAAAGATGGGAAAGACAACTTTCTGCTTGAGCAGTATCCGGTGAGTCAGGAGTTAAATGACGAGTAACGTTGTCATGCTTCAGTTCGTCTACGCGGACATTTGATGCATTGTTTCTGGGCTTTACTTTCAAATGCAACAGGTAAAGTGGGGGAAAGTAACGAAGTACATCTACTCAAGCGTTATACTTAGGCTACGATGTTGAGGTACCGTACTTGCACATTACATGACACAGCTTTTTAAATTACAAATCATAGCCTACAATAGGATTCATTGCTATAGATTGAACTACTATTACTACTACTACTACTACTACCATAGTTAAAATTGGCTCCTTATATACACCAATGAAAAGCTGCTTTTAAAATGCATCATCAATAATCATATAAGATTCTGTTATTGAGTCGTTCCGCATAAAGAGTACTTTTATGTTTTAACTGCCTCATTTTAAACGATTTATGTTTTAACATATTAATGCCAAGTATGTTTTTCTGATAATACTTTAAATGCAGGGCTTTTACTTAATTGAGTATTTTGTATTGCTTTTACTTGCCATAACAAGTAACTAAAATACCTATTTGTAAATTATGAGTACAGACAATGTGTAATTGTATATCTAATGTCTTTTGGCAGTCACCAACTCGAGACGAGCTTCTTGAGCGCCTGCTGGAGTGTGACGTAGTGGTGTACAACATCTCAGAAAGTGCTACACAACAGCAGATTGAAGAAGCCACATGGGCAATCACCGGTAAGGGAGTAAGTATAGGCTTATTATGCAGTGGACTGGCTTTGCTGTTTCCTTTGTCATGCTGTTTTCTGTCTTCTACAACAGCCCTTAATGCCGAGATGGAGAACTTCAAGTCTCGAAAAATGTTCATCTTAGTCTCAAGTGTGATGACCTGGGCCATGACCAAGCCACCGAATCTGGTGAGCCTGGAGGAAAATCTTTGCCAACACGTCCTGTGAATAAAACACGACCATTTATGTTATAATTTGTCTCTTCAGGAAGAAACAGATGTTCTGCTATCAGAGGAAGAGTTCAGAAGAAGAAGGCCACATCCCAATTTCAGAAAACACAATAATGTGGAGAATCTTGTGCTGAAACTGCGTAGAGGTGTATGTACACTTTAGGGATGAAAAGTTCCACATACTCAACAAATATGCCAGCAGCATTTTACTCCATGCAATTTATTAAGCAAGGCCTTTAACATGAACATGTTGTATGCATGTAAACGTCACAGATTCTGTGTGATTTTCCAATCTTACAGAAAAAGTTCAAGCTCACTGGATATGTTGTAGCTTGTGGTCTTCAGTATGGAAAAGGAGAGAACCTCTTTCACTACTTCTTCAAGGTAGATATGAATGTGGACTGTAATAACTCAGTATGGTGTATGGATGTGTATATTTACTAATACCTTCATTTGCAATATCATGTTCTGTAAAAAATAATGTTTTTGTGTTTTGAACAGGTGTCCTGGTTGATGCAGTTTCCAAAAGTTCCTCTCTTTGGACAGGGCACGAATCACATCCCCATGATTCACGTGAATGATCTTGGAGGGTGATTTAAATTTCTGTACTCCTACATATATATATATATATATATATATATATATATATATATATGCTGTATATATATATTTTGGGGATAATTACTGAAGGGCTGAATTGTCTTTCCTTTTCAGAGTGATCCAAAACATCGTTGAACTCAAGCCAAAGTCAAAGTACATTCTTGCTGTCGATGACTCCAAGAACACTTTAGAGGATATTGTAAAGGTAACTTTATTGAAAACATGAATGCAGCAGTACATTGAAGAAAATTAAGATGTTGTGAAACACTACTGTAGGTCGACCTGGTCACCCACTACTGATTAGAATCCAGCTGGGGACTATTGTGAGCTTTCTACTGTGAACAAAAGGAAAATGACAAAAAGAAAGTTCCAAAAATGCTTCGAAACTAATCTTATTCTCTGACTCTTAACCCTTCAGAGGATAAGCGTCACACTTGGGTCCGGAAAAATGAACAAGGTACCTGAGCAGGATGCCATCGCCACGAAGGCTTTTACGGTACAGTGTGAAATGTTTATTCTTATTTAAAATAAATAAGAATCTAGTCTGGATTATCTCTTAATGTGCAGATTCAAGTCTTTCTACATTTGTGAATTAATTTTCGTACCCTTGATTTATTCCAGCCAGATGAATTGGATTACCTTAACATCGACCTCCGCCTGGATGCTTTTATTATAAAAGACTCCTTCAGGCTCCGCTGGACGTCTGAAGCTGGGATGGTTGAAAACATGGCGAGCATTGCTGAGGAGTACAAAGACACCAGGCAGCTTCTTGTGAGTGTTATGTACAGATAGCAGGAAAGATTAAAATATATTTAAACCATTTCTGTTGCTCAGATCTACAGTATGGCCAGATTCAATGTGTCAGTAAAGTAATCCACAACATTACAAACACATTGATGGGGTATTTGGGGCGTAAAAGCTGCCATGATTTCCCTTTTTCCCCGTTTATTTTTCACAGCCAATCAGAATTTTCCTGGTTGGACCTCCAGCTGTGGGTAAAACCACCATTGCAGAGAAGCTCTGCAGTCATTACCAAATACACCACATCAACATCAAAGAGGTCATTGAGGAAAAGATCGCACAGCTGGTCAGTGGGATAAAAGCATTTGCCTCCCAGACAGACTAACTCAACTAAAGGAAATATACTGCCCTCTTGTGGAAGGCCTTCGTTGCAATTTAAGACTCAATACAGACTCATTTTTCGTGTTTCTTGTTCTCTGCTGCAGAAGAAGATAGTGAATGAAGCTGACCCTGACATTGACAGTGAAGAGGCAGCGACTGCTGCACAGAAACAACTGGAACAATTTAACAATAGCATGGAAATGAATGCAGGTTAGTCAGAGAACCACAGACCAAACTAAGAGCGACATGGTTTGGTTTGTTGCTATGAAACGTTGTGGTTTGGATGTTTGACGACAGCAGCTCTTGGATTCATTCAAACTTGTACGCTAAAACTGTTGATCACAATGTTATAAGATATTAAAAGTGAGAAAGAGACTTGTATCCAGGAAGAGGTTCTAACAACTGTGTTGGTCCGGTAGGTCGACTGGCTGACCATCTGGTTTTTGACATTTTGAGAGAAAAGCTGAATTCAAAGCCATGCAGGAACCAAGGATTTGTTCTCGATGGCTTCCCGAAGTCTTACGAGCAGGCAAAGCTGATTTTCTCTGGTATGTTTCATCCATTCATTTAATTCCGATGTGATGTTTATTAATATTAAAAACACTAATGCAGATGTGGTGTTTTTATCATGCAGATGAGGAAACAGAGAACCAGGATGTGACGCCCAAAAAACCCGTGTACAACGAGCAGATCACTCCAGGTTGTTGATGTACTTGTTACTTTAATTAACCACAAATCAAACCATTCAGCTCTTGCGGAATAGCAGGCAATCCCCCAAACTCTCTTCTCTAATATGACCAAGCATTCTTATTCTACTTGCTTCATGTTTTGCAGAGCACATTTTTGTCCTCAACGCGACAGATGATTTCCTGACAAACAGAGCTCAGAGACTTCCACAGAGCGTTGCAGAGAAAATGCGTTCCACTCAGGAGGAATTTGTCCCTCGCCTGACGAGATACAGACAACTCAGTACGGCGGAGCAAACCCTGCTGGACTACTTTGATGAGCTTGAGGTTCTCCTGGAACATATTGGTACTCTCCTCTAACGACACGTATTTCATATTAGACCATCAAGAGAATATTTACCTGAGATGTGGAGAATTAAATCATAGAAAATGTGAGTTTTGATCGTTGGAAGCCGGTTTTCATGCCGTTCTGTCTGTCTGTGTTTAACAGCGCTTTGTGTCACGTTTTAATACGGGGCAAGTGAAAAAAGTGACAATGTCTAAGATTCAGGAGGAATAGTTCAACCTTTAGGGAAATATACTTATTCGCTTTGTTGTAGAGAAGATTTTCTTTTTCTTTTGTTGCCAGGCTAGCTGTTTCCCCCTGCTTCCAGTCTTTATGCTTAGCTAAGCTAACCAGCTGCTGGCTCCACCATACTGACATGCGAGTCATATCGATCTCCTCATCTAACTCTTGTTAAGAAACCGAGTAAACAAACTGTTTCTTCAATGACGAGGATCGACATGCTGGATGTCATGTTTCCTTTAGTCATGTTTCTTACCAGTAAGTGTGTCTTGTCCCTCCTCCAGAGGTCACCACAGGTGATTCAGAGTACACAGATGTTATGAAGAAGATCACAGAGATGGTGGGGATTCCCAAAAACTGCGGGCTGAGTCCAGAGGAGCAGGAGGAGGAGGACAGGAAGAAAGATGAAGAGAGGAAGCAGAAACTGGCTGCAGACGCTGCTGAGAAGAAACGTAGGAATGAAGCTGCACTGGCTGAGATGGCTGCTCGCTATGAGGAGTGGGTGAGTGTTGTGTAATGCATTCATAGATGGTGGAGATGGATTACCATGCCGCATCGGGTTTATGTACTTCGCTGGAACACAATGACTTGTAAATACGATTAGCCAATTCAAATATTTCATCATTCCTTAGCAGAGGGATTTGTCCGAAGTGGAGCGACAGGAGTACGAGCTGCTGGAAGCTCACTCTCTTCCTCTGAGGAACTATCTGATGAAGCACGTGATGCCCTCGCTCACTGAAGCCATGTTGGATTGCTGCAAGATCAAACCAGAGGACCCCGTAGACTTTCTGGTATTTACACAGTAGAGGTTCTCATGTTGAGGCATATATGGGGCCTTCTGTTAAATACTGTGTGAGTGAATTGGTGCAGCAGCTGATATGTCATGTTTTGTTTTTGCAGGCTGAACATCTGCTGAGGAACAACCAACAACAGTAACAATGAATCTAATGAGGAAATGAGCCCATACCTGTTATTTATTTGAGCCTTTGTTTTTCCTCCAGTCACATAATGAAAGATGATTGTAACATGAAAAGATTGAAGGAATTTCATGAGAAGGTTGTCCCTGTAGATGTGACGTCACAGATTCTATTCATAAGACTTGTGCCTTTTGTTGTCATTTATTAGTTTACCTGAAGCAAAGAGGGCAAACACTGAGCAGGCATAGATAATACTTTATTTAAGTCCCTGGTCAATGCTACTCTCAGTGAGTAGGTCTCTTTATAAAAGATGTACCAACGAATGAGTTTAGTAATGGATACTAAACTATTTAATACTCCTTGTTAGATAATTCATAAGCCATTAATAAGAGCAGCTGTTGTGTCATTAATTTGTCATTATAAATTCTGTATACATATTAATAAAGGGTTGTGTTTCCCATCCAGTCTGCAGATGTAAACGTAAAGGGATTGTTAATGACTAGAAGGTCAGAGGTCAAATGCTCCATTGGAGGGTCTACACCTTCATACACGTATTGATTGATTGGAAATCAGATGTCAGAAAGAATCTCAGCTCGCCGTCAAAGTGGAAAATAAAGTGTTGGGTCCTGCACATTGGGAATATGAAAGCCAAACTATGAATGACTTCACCCAGAGAAACGTGTGTGCATAACACTCATTATACTTACACCAATACTTATAACCGTCAAATTAAAAAAACAACTAACTTAATTCAAACTGTGCTTTAACATAGTACACAAACACACAGAGAGTAATACAATACTTCACAGGTATATTGTGATATGGTATAAGTATACACATTCATAACACTAAGAACTACACTTTTAACATGAAAAAATACCAATGTTTCTCCTGGCGCAGTGTTTGTTAGGAAGCTTGATATTCCTGCCAGGTTTCCACTCATTTCAGATCGGTCCTTTTACAGCCTCCATCTGGTCTCTGACTCAACTCCCACTCTGATGAAGAGTCAGAGCTTACTGGAAGAAGCGTGCTGACCGGTTATAATCCAGCAAAGACGTAACACAACAATCTTCCTGCTGAAGTTGAGACAGTAGAGACGGAATACAAACGAATTTATAAAAAAAATGCATAAGATCAAAATCAACATCATTCCAATATTTCACTGCTGAAAGAAAACATGGTTACTCACATTTTGTTATGATATTTATCACTAAAAATAAATGTAATAATTCTTCCTTTGCTCATAAAAAAGCCAGAATGAAAACAAAACGTATTCCTACAATCCAAAATTATCAAAATATATTTCTTTCATATGTGAATCGTTCAACTTTCATTCAGGCTACAAGTCTGCTTCTTCAACACAAGGTGGTGCAGGAATTCTATCTCGAGACTTGACAGAGGCATAAAAGAGAGACAAGCACCTGTATTCAAGTATTGAAATGTCTGTTTCAGTGTTTCCGTTTCTCTCAATTCAACCTGAAGACAATAGAGCTATACGATGCATTGTCTTGCTTTGTTGAGCTTTCATACACACATGAGTCTGACTTTGGAAAAGGGCCTTTGTTCTGATATTGTTGTAAAATTAAATTTGAATGTTTGCTCTGCTTGTTGTGGAGGTCAATCTGGTGTCTGGTTTGTGACTGATAATCTGTGCAATCAAGCAGCTAATTAGAAGCTGTTTGCCGGCTCGCTCATATGGAAACTAAATCACAACTGAAGTGTTTCCTGTCCCCGTCTCTTTATGTACAAAGTATGACCACAATAAAATGGCAAGAACAGCCTTTTACAGGTTGTTAAAGCTTTAAAAGCAATGTAATTGTTTCTGTAGCTTTGGGGATTATATCCTGAGGTTATTGTACAGTAACTTTCCTGACATTTGACATACTGAAACCCTACTCTACTGCCTTTAAATTCTAAAATGATAGTAGTGTCTGGTCCAGACATGAGGCTGATTAAATCTCCTACACCTGAAGCTAATTATTTAACCAGTACTACCTGTGCTGTGGTAAGAGTAAGAAAAAACAACTGTGTGGTGTTTGCTTTACTCAGTAAACTGAACCCTGCAGTTTAAACAACTATTATTTTGTCATTGTCAACACAAGTATGTGTTTACATGTGTGCTCCTGCTGTTTACAGTACATTTTACACAGAAAGAGTTACATACTTAACCTAATGAGTTCATTGTTTTCTGTGCTAATTTGCACAACAACCACAGGATTGTAAAAATACGGATATAATTTACATTGTTATGAAATGGGCCATTCTTCACTGCTATATTTGTTCCTTTAAGTAGATGTTGATGCAAATAGTTTTCAAAGTATTCCTACATTGTAGTTCTACTTTTGTACAACTAAAAGATCTGAGTATGTCTGCCACCAGTGCACTGCTGGTGAGAAACACATTTTATTGAGTAAATACGACTCAAATGCACGACACTTAACAGGGAAGGTAAAAGCACAAAGTCTGCTGTGTCGCTGTTCAAAGCGGGAAACAAGCAGTGGTGTATAAAGTACCCAAAAGCCACACTTGAGTAAAAGTAAAGATACCTTGCTGGAAAATGACTCCAGTAAAAGTAAAAGTATTAGAATACTACTTGAGTAAAAGTCTTAAAGTATCTGATATTTATTGTACTTAAGTATCAAAAGTAATTTTCTGATATTAAATGTACTTAAGTATTGAAAGTAAAAGTACAAGTAAATGCTGTTAATAAAAAAGCAAAGGGTCAGAATTTTGAGAATTATGAAGTTTATTATTTTAAGTGCTGTGGCACCATGACCAATGACATGAGCTGTGTTGACAATAATTGGGTTGGCTGTGATCCATTCAGGAGCAACAATGTTCAACATAATATATTGTACATAAGTATACTTTTGCATCTATTATGAACTTATCATCATAATTCTCCGAAAAGCAATATGACACTATGAAGGAGTTGTAACAGTGCGTTTATAAGTCTGCTCATTAGACTAGAGGATGTAGAGGGCCAATGCATAATATTATGTTCAGCAAAAAATATCCACTTGATGCATCAGGTCAGTGTTTAGAGAAAGGACACCTGCCTTGTAAACTCCTATGGGCCTGATTTGAACACAATAAAGGTTTTGCTCAAGCTGAATCTGCAATTGGGCGACTGCTGCCATCATAACTCCATCTGCTCATCCACAACATGACTCAAATATCAAAACATGATCAATACTAAAGCAGCAGCGAAAGTAACAACCCAGTCATTACTGGAAACTGAAAAATGTCCTGTTCATCTTCAAAATACAATTCTATTAGAATGTAAAGAAGTTACATTGTATTAGAATGTAAAGAAGCTACATTGTATTAGAATGTAAAGAAGTTACATTGTATTAGAATGTAAAGAAGTTACATTGTATTAGAATGTAAAGAAGCTACATTGTATTAGAATGTAAAGAAGTTACATTGTATTAGAATGTAAAGAAGCTACATTGTATTAGAATGTAAAGAAGTTACATTCTAATAGAATGTAAAGAAGCTACATTGTATTAGAATGTAAAGAAGTTACATTGTATTAGAATGTAAAGAAGCTACATTGTATTAGAATGTAAAGAAGTTACATTGTATTAGAATGTAAAGAAGCTACATTGTATTAGAATGTAAAGAAGTTACATTCTAATAGAATGTAAAGAAGCTACATTGTATTAGAATGTAAAGAAGTTACATTGTATTAGAATGTAAAGAAGCTACATTGTATTAGAATGTAAAGAAGTTACATTGTATTAGAATGCAACTTCTTCACATTCTAATAGAATGTAAAGAAGTTACATTGTATTAGAATGTAAAGAAGTTACATTGTATTAGAATGTAAAGAAGCTACAGTGTATAGAATGATTCTATTGAAGTTATTCCTTTTTAAAATGTTTTAGACGAGTCACTAATCACTTTAAAAGAGTGATTATTGCTAATTCAACTTTCAGACATGAGATTGATATTCTCATGTCGTTCTTTATACAATGATATCAATTCATACCCGTTTTATTGATATCTTACGAAAAGTTACTCCTCATTTTTCGTGCGTTTTTCCTGCAAAAGTCCAGCAACATGAGTCTGTTTTCGCTTGTTACATGCATACTGTATTTTCAAAATAAACTTCCATCTTCACAGGAAACAACTAAGGTTTAGGCGATGAAACTAATTAGTTAGGTTTAGGAAAAGATCGTGGTTTGCGTTAAAATATCTGCGGAAGTGGCGTTGCTTAAGTACGGAAGTGACGTCACAAATAAATCAACATTGGCTTCTCGTTTCACACACGGCACAAACTGCGGCCTCCTGGAGGAAACACAGTGTTTGTTTGACCCACCTCGCCTCATCCCACCCGTCCTGTGTGGAATGCTACTCATGTTGTCGCCCGCTAGCTTATAGCATGTAGCATCCTGGCATCACTGGAATCAAAACACCGCGGCTTTGAGAGCACTTGTTTGCAATTGCGCATTAACGTGATTAACCAACGATTTAACTTGCTGCTAGGACCACTGATTCACCAAACCTGCTTGCTTGCAGTCTGTTTCACCACAGTCCCCGACGCTGCTCTCGTGATTCATTTTGTTTCTGAAGATAGATTTGATTTTGTCAACGAAGGTTTCAGGGGAAATGTATCGGAGTAAAAGTATCAGTTTTCTTTGCCAAATGTAGTGAAGTAAAAGTAAAAGTCAACAGAAATATAAACAGTAAAGTAAAGTACAGATATCCAAAAAAACTACTTAAGTACAGTAACGAAGTATTTATACATCGTTACTATACACCACTGGAAACAAAAAGTCAGTAAAGAAGTCAACGAGGATGAGCTGAAGAAAGCCTACAGGAAACTAGCACTCAAGTTCCATCCAGACAAAAACCACGCACCTGGAGCAGCCGAGGCCTTTAAAAGTACATCATTATTATTTACTGATCGATTTTTAAATGTAGCTCGCATGTGATATAAAAATACTGCATTTAATGCAAACGTTGAATATCTAAGCATTGTATTTTCAACGCGATGAATTAGACATTTTGAGTATCGCCATGATTTAGTGATTCCCTCCACATGGCTCTCAAAATGGTGACGGTTGAGCCGGTGGCTAGCAGATAACGGTGATAACGGCCCTAACAGCGCAAAGAACGATGAGTCTTAACCCGGGGGGGGGGGGGGGGGGGGGCAACATGACCTGAAATTTACATCATGGGGTTTTTCTTTTGTTTTTTTTGCAGTGACGGTATTATGTCACAGTCAAAACATGATTCTAACTTTTTTTTTTCTCTATTGGTGATGTAAGAGAACATATTTAACAATCTTGATGTGTTTATTGGCTCACAATAAGAATGAAAATGAAGTATAGACCCGCATGTGTTTTGGAAGGAGAAGCCTGTCCCATTAGTTAGTAGCTTAGTGAGTGAACTGTACCTTTTGAAACTTAGAAAAACACAGTTTGAAATAATGTACGTCCATAATTTCTTCCCCTCCTTGATACATCATGTGGGTCCTCCTCCAGAGATCGGTAATTCATACGCAGTGCTGAGCAACCCAGACAAAAGACGGCAGTATGACCTGACGGGAGGAGAGGAGCCGAGCAGCCCGGGTCACTCGCATGGAGGAGGAGCAGGCTTTGACTTCCACAGGGGCTTCGAGGCCGACATCACTCCTGAGGACCTCTTCAACATGTTCTTTGGAGGTGGCTTCCCTTCCTGTAAGTGAGCCGACGCAATGTAGGATCTGTATGTACTCCAACATGGCCGACCGACCTCGTAACTAAGGAGATCGTGACGTCGGTGAGACCACTCCATTCAGAGGAGGTTGAGATGAATGCTTTTAGATCGTGTACATGTAAATTAATAGATGTGTATGTTCATGTTTTTTTAAGAAGGAGTCTTTACACTAGAAGCAAAAACTTACTGAAATGATTTAGCTCTATTGTTGAAGTTTTGAAATGTCCCTCTCCTTATAACTCCCCCCCCACAAACACACACACACACACACACACACCACCTTCCTCACTCCAGCCTGACCCCAGGAACCGCCTTGTTACCAATCTACACACACTGTAGAAAGCCCCAGAACTGTTTTTTCTTTTCTTTTTTTACTCTGCTTTTCTCGTAATTTCCTGGAAACAAGATGGAACAAGAGAAATGTATTAAGACATGTACTAATCCCAAAACATTCACTCAAACAATGGAATTTACATTGACAAGAGAAATCAAGAGATATGGGCTAGTTTGAAAATGCATTTCAGAGCATACACACATAATCACATAACAAGAGCAGTGTTTCACTCTTGAATGTATAGAACTTAACAGAAAATGTATGTGGACCCACATATCTAGTCTACACTGGCGACTTTAATGGAGCATTTGCTCCTTGAGTCAGCTTACATTTCAATTTCAGCAGTAGGCCCATCAATATAATTGTATTGATATAAATGTATCTGCACGTATGCTGCACGTGCTGTGGATACCGAGGTGTGCTACGTGGAACTGAGTAAACTACTGATTGCGCAGTTCTGACTATTAGAATCGTTAAAATCGCTAAACGTGACGTGGCGACTTGTGACATCATCGCCATTGGTTTATCAGTCGTCACGTGACAGAGTCAAACCCGGAAACGACATCCACAGCTGTGGCAGGTGGGCGCTTTACCTGCTAGGTGCCAGTTTAAGAAACTCAAACAACCAGAAGTGAAGCTTGAGATGTTACCAAGACAACATTTTGAGGACTAAACCAGCCTTAAATCAAACCTATGCGCTGGGAAACGCTGGTTTCTGGCTCGGACGTTACGTGGACGATGCACTAGTACCACAGCCACATCTGTGTGTTTCTCTTGAGTTTGTACCATTGTGGATGTCTCACAGGTGTGTCCGCGTGCAATCAAGAGCCAGAGACTCCAGACTGGAGGATGACTCTGAAAACAATCCGTAACGGAATACACAAGATTGACACGTACCTGAATGCAGCACTGGACTTGTTTGGTGGCGATGACGGGTTGTCATTATAAGTGTACAGATGGTAAGCCAGCTTCTTTATTTGTTATTAATTATTCAACCCTGAGCTTGCTATGTCAAGTCAAAAAAAGAACTATATTAAATACTAGGCGACAGTAAATGTGAGTTCATACAACACTTGGGAGCCAGGAGATACACATTATTGCACAGTAAGCCAATTGATCATGGTGGACTGGTGTAGTTATCTCTGACAAGCAAGACAACTGACAGAACAAGACACATCTCCACCTTTGCTCCTCTCTCACAGGTTACAAGCCGTCACCTCGTCCCGGATACAAGAAACCACCACCCAACGGATGTGGCTCCCCCCTGTTTGGATTTCAGGTAGTCTGACAGAGAGCTATGGAGGTTCCTTACTTGTTTTGGACAAGCGCACTTATCGTGTTATTCCTGATGTTCCAGATGTTTTTATATTGCAAACAAATCAGGTCGATGTCAGAAATAAACAACTCTTTAATAACCAAATGTCAGGGGTTCTTGTATAAAATGACCATTAGTGTTGTGCGGTAATGTAAAAAAATAAAACAAATAGTCAATATGTTGTTTGGATTTTCTACAAGATACTAAATGGTGAACAAATAACATACTTTATTTTACTCGTCTTTTTCACATATTTGAGCAATGGTTGTGTTATGTTCAATTTTCTTACTTGCTGTGTGAATTGTGTTATTTTTTTTTTTGTCATTGCTGAAACTTAATTTTTCATAATTTACTGAACCATTATCACATATTTTGAATTGAGGGAAATGCATGCCTCCTACTGGCAGCAACATTTGATTGTCATTCTAAAATACATTCTAAATACATTATTTTTTTGCAGTTTGACATTGGCATCCCGTCTATGACCAAATGTTGTAACCAACATGACCGCTGCTACGACACCTGCGGCAGTGAGAAGCACGACTGCGACGAGCAGTTCCAGGACTGTCTGGAGACAATCTGCAGGAATGTGCAAAGGACTCTGGGATTGGCCCAGAGTGTCCAAGGTAAGAGGCTGAGCCGATGGTCTCATTTCTAGATGTTGTGCACACTTCACTTGCATTCATAGTTGAATTGTTATGATGTTGCTGATTAAAAGTAACATGTTGCAGTAGGAAAAGCACGGGTGTAAGTAATACAATAAAGAAAGTGTTGGACCGTTTGCACAACATGTTGGGAAGAAGCTATGCTTCAGTGGTAGACATTTGCAAACATTTTCATTGACATCTTATGAAATCAACAAATTCATTATCTTCTGTAGTTCAAGGATAAATATGGAAGTTACAGAGCTGGTGCAAGTTAAGTGTACACTGTAAAACACAGCATGTCCAGCAGAGGGTAAGATAGTTACTGTTTAAGCATACTGTGAGTCTTGACTCATAACTACAACATCACGCTCGTCCTGTCGGTCATTCATTTGTACATTAGAATCGGTCTGATCGTGACTATATTTATGAAAATGTCTCAAATGCTATATTTTAGGATTGAGATTAAATTACAATCCAACCTCTCGTCCTAATTTCCTCCCTATGCTGCCGTGAGTGTGACTAAGATATTGCTATGTCATTTTATTTTCAAAACAAAAGTAAATATTCAATGTATCTTTAGTCTACAATAAAATCTGTATTTGATCAGTAATGTATACTGTATTTAAATGCACACAAAGTTTGTCTGACTCACTTGCAGTAAGGTGTTAACAGGTACCTGTTATTAAACTAGCTCACCTGTTTATTAGCTCATGATCTTCTTTCTTTTATGTCCTTCTTGGCAGCTTGTGAGTCAGCAGTGACTCTGCTGTTTGACGCTGTTATGCACATGGGATGTAAGCCATACCTGGACAGCCAGAGAGAGTCTTGTGTGTGTCAGTATGAAGTGAAGAGTGATCTGTGACAGCGCCACAGGACCAAGACTGGAAAGGACTGATTGAAAGCGCAGCACTGACAGAAGGAGCCCAGCAGTAAAGTTGTCTTTCAGATTTGCTCAGGGATGGAGCTTCTTTGGCCCGCACTGACTTGTGTCCATCGTCTCTCTTTTATTGGAGTTTTGAAATGTAGACATCTATTAGACAAAGTGAATGTGAAAATAGCTAGTGAACATGTAATATCTATATCTATGCAGTTTATTATTACGGTGTAATGTGTTTGTCATTTGATGGACTGGAGACAGCGTGGTCAGTTTCCCTGGCTCTTCGATGTTTGGGTAGCAGCCAACACTGTATTTTATGGGTTACTAAATTCCTAATAATTCCCAAAGGTTTGTGGTATTAAAAAAAACAATGTATTTTGGCACTTATTATGGGTAAAACAGAGTAATGTAAATTGAGCTGTTCTTACAAGGAAGTTCCTAAACTGACTAAGTTTCAGACCTTTTGTCTTTATTTCCCTGTATTACACACCAAATGTATTTAGTCAATAAATTATTTAACATATAATACTTTTAAATATACCATTACCGCACAGTTCCCTCGCCCATAACCCAAATAGGAACATGTGATGAATAATAAGTCTGTTCCTTGTGTATGTGTAAAATGTTTTCCTGTATCACATGATGGGGATTGCACCAATGTGATAACACTGGATTAAATGTCATAAATATGAAGAAACATGCTTTTATTGATAATTCTGTGTGTCACTTGTCATCGACATTATTGTAGAAACCAGTGGTGGGCCGTGCATTTTATACCTGGGCCTTCACTGCTGTCTTACCACCTACTAACCTCATGATGGCGCCACAGCTACGGTTATTTGTTTCTAGTGGTGTAACATCACGTATTCGTTTCGGTACAAGGCTTACAAACCGAACAATAATACTGGTGCATTTGGAAAATGCAGAAGCTTAAATTGTGGTAAATATAACGTTTTCGGTGGACACCGGTCTGTCTGACTGTTTTGCTTCCGGGGTCAGCGTCTGACCCCGGAAGCAAAACAACACGCACAAACTCACGCTGTTCTGTAACAGCATGGCGGTACCTCTGGGTCCACCTTCAGGACATAATTCCCTTTTTTTTTTTGGTTCATTTTTTGTAGAGTGGTATCAAAGAGTAGCAATGATTTTTTTCCTCAATTTTTCATCCTTCAATGTTTTTTGTTTAATGATCATCACATCTTTACTGCCAGCATGGCCTGTTAGTTGTATGTGTGGAGAAAGCATTGTTTTTTTCCGTCTAACAAACCCAAGTTAATGCTTAATTACCTAATGAAATACTTATTATTCCTGAAGTGTTTACAATCCGTCTTATGTGTTCATCTTCTTACCTCCCTGACCGTTGATGGTTTCTCAGAGCTGTTGGATATGTGGCAATGCTTTGATCTGTGTATGGACTGATTTAAAATCCTGTGTTCTACAAAGTAATCCTCATGACTCGGTGTAGCTGCTTGGTGACAGATGCAAAGCTGTTTTAAGCCACTATACATGTTATATTCACTATTTAAGAAGCTTCACAGGAACTCAACATGACTGAAGTTGAACCAAAACAAATCTCACAATACAAACGTGTGACTTTAGAGGACTCGAGTGTTTTATTGAATGCAACACCAAACCAGTGAAGTTGAGAAATGAGTCGGAGCAGTTCACACAATCCTGCAGAAGAATGACCAGGAAACATCTGTAAATATAGAAACGTCCTCATTAATTATCTGTGTTTCTGTGTTTACACAATAACACACATTACTTTATATATATATATATTTATTTCACTAACAAAGACCACGGCAATAACAGTATGAGTTTCGAGAGGTTTATTGCATAGTGGAATGATTGTTAGATTCAAGAAGCGGAAGGGGTCGAGGGATGAATAGATATAGGGTAGGGGTAGAGGGATGAAGGGATGTGGGGTGGGGATGAAGAGATGACGGGATGTAGGGTAGGGATGAAGGGATGTAGGGTAGGGATGAAGGGATGTAAGGAAGAAGAAATGAGGGTTTGTGGAAAGGAAGTTAGGCGATCGATGGGGGACCGTTGATGTCCGGCGGCTGGCGGGAACGGGGGGAATGGAGACTGTAGGGTGGGGGCCGTCTCTTCGGAAGCTCCGGCGGTGCAGAGTCCCCTGTTGTTCCTGTAATCCTGCAAGAGAGAGAGAGAGAGAGATAGGAGGACAAAAACGGGGTTGGGGAGGGATGTGAAGACAGAGTCGAAGAGGAAGTGAACGGGTTCGTTGTGCTTAAATACTTTGTGCAGAGGAAATGAGCAGTGTTCTGGGCGTGGCCCTGTTCCTGAACTAAGTTTATAAAACTACATATAAGTATATATGCTCATACTCATCTTTTAGTCCAGCGTGAAAGGTAGCGGCTCAGGAGGTGGAGTGAGAGAGAGGAAAATAAAGACAACGGTAAGACAAATAATATTGTATTCATTGAATCAAAGACACTAAATTATTCATATAGTAAGTAAGACGGACAAATAAACTTTGAATGACTGAAAATGAATGAAATGAATTATGAACAAATAGACGTAGCATACAGTTTGTAGGTATGTTACATAGTATTACTTTGTTTTTATGTTGTAAACTATTCTAGGTCACTTTCTCAACAAAACAGAAGCTCCTACTTACTTCCCACCAAAGGGAACACACTGTCAGCCAGTCCCATCGTAGAGTCAATCCGAGTCGCTCTCTTCGGACCACCTCGGCCTCTTCGCAGCAGCCTCCTCCTCGTCGTCGCTCTCTTCCCTGGAGGAGTCCTCAAGGCCGACGACATCGATCTCAGGGTCCTCCTCCTCCTCCTCCTCCTCAGGTAGCCCATACCTGTACCTGTCAATAATACACTCAAAAGCAGCATTAAAAGCGTCACCATCATCAGTGTTTTCATGTCCCTACACATGTGTTAACACATTCCACACCTATTTGGAAGAAGAAAGTCCAGTCTTAACATATAATTATTGTTTTACACCAGAAACTGTGAGTGGCCTCAAAATCTGAGTTTTTCGAATTGCTAGCTTAAATTCTGAACATTCTTTTGCTTAATATTCAACAATTTAACGTAATTAAATGCACGTTTTGTACTGAAATGGCCTTTTATGGAGTCAAGGAACATTAATATACACATTTGGCATGAAATAAAAAAACATTTAAAAAAATGTACCTGTAGGTCGGACGATGCACACTGGTCTGCACACCGGGGGTCCACTGGAAGCCATTGTATCCAACAGGTATTGCTTGCTGTAGGTATTCAAGTCAGTTCTCCAACAGGTTGTTTTCGAGGTGATCAGATCGCTGAGAGCTCAATCTTGTAGGTTTTGCAGGTAAACTTGTTAGGTTCAAGTGCAACTCAGAAAGGCCGTTTTTCGATGACGTCACTATTATGAGGCCACGCCCCCTCCACTAACGCAGGGTTGCGTGTGTGAGAGAGATTTTATTTTGTAGTAAATTGTGTAAATGTAAATAGTTTGGACTGTGTGTGTGTGTTTACAATAGGTGTTTCCATAAATCCGTGATGTGTGTGATGATCTGTGATGATACACTTGCATCATCTTGACCCAGAGCATACATACAAGGTTCAACCAAGAATGAAACATGTCAGCAGTTTCATTTGTGTTGTTGTTGATTTAGATTTAAAATAATGAATAGAAAGGCAGTAGACATGAGTAGACATGAACTACACTAAACTTGAATCACTGCATGCTTCCAACGACATCATGCAAAGATTGCACAATTCATGAAACCCAAATTTATTGCATTTAATTGAGTACCATGTGGGGCTTTTTATTTGTCACTGGGATGATACCGAGCAGCCCACGGTCTGTGATTTCATTGCTTTGTGAAGTATAAAATCACAGTTTTATTTTTGAATTGTTATTAATATTCACCTATATATACACATCGTGAGAAGATCACTTTGTGGTGCATTTTGCGACATATTTCTAAAAACAAGGGACACTAATCATGCATGTATGTCATCTGGACAACCTCCACATGATGGCAGTATTGTAACTTCATTCACTTTTTATCCACTGATATATTTTTGCCAACAGATGGCACCACACTGGACTGAGATTTCTATCCAGTACATATCATGCAAATTGAACACTGATTTGAAACAGCGTCTCCCCCCTGAACCAAATGTATTTACAAAACTCTGTTTAACTGATGTGGTGTTATATTATGAGTTCTGAAAATACTATAAGGTCACTAATGACTGTTGCTAATTGCAACAGCTGAGCACCACAGTCACATTTATATCATATTAATACAATCAGTGATAGCTGAATACTTGAAATGCTACACATAAAGTGAGCCTATATGTGATAATGATGAATGCTAAAACAGTGAACATATCTATTGAAAGGTTACATTTAAACATTCGCCGCCCATAAACTACTGGTCATACCAGACCAAGTAAGCCTGTTGCAGAAAACCCCTGAATGTATTGAATTAATGGTGTCTTTTATTGGTCAAGAATTTACTAATTTCTAAGGGATATGTTTTATTTCTTGATTCAAAAGCCTTGTAGTCTGGCATGAAAATAGTTTGGAATCTTGGCGACTCATGTGGGTCGGTTTCTTATGCTCCTGTATTGTTCTTCTTTATTCAGCAGTCTTCTGTTTTTAGACCTCACTAATCAAATTGTAAATACTCTTCAAAAAACATTGAGAAAAGAATCATCAGCATGAGTGACTTACGATTGTAAAACCAGCAATACATTCCAATGCAGAGGAACTGTTCTTAATGTATATATAGCTAGTATTTCTAAGGTTTCTCTGGAAACGGCCACAGTGAGATGATTGATATGCATTTATCCAACATTCCAGATGTACATAATTACCTGTTTCTGAAGTAACCTGTGGAAAATAAACTAATGCTCTTAAGCAAAAATCCTCCTGTCTTCATTTCATCCTCTGGGTTTCTCTTTTTTCAAACCAGTGTAGTTAATGAAGAACACAGTTCAGTCCAAAATGGACTGCCCAAGGTACAGGGCAACAGTATGTGTATTTAATGATTTGAATTTCAATCCAACAATTTAACCTCCCTAAAAAGCATTTGCCAGACTTAACACATGTGCCAGACTTAACACACTGCAGATATAAAGAAAACAAAAGCAGTTTCACTTACCAAATGCTGTTCTATTTAAATACAAAGTCCATCCTCCTCTCTGTTTACAAAGAGGTCAATAACTCGGCTGTGCAGTACATCCGTGTGTTTCAGTTCCAGCAAGAGGTCCTTTTCAGTATTTCCCTATTCTTCTTAACTTTTTCATTGTGGAGCTCCGTTTCCCTGCGAACTTGTTCATTGATCTGGAGATCCACTCGGGTCCTTCCAAACGTTTTTAAGAGCACCGTAGCTTGCAAGTGTCCCGCGTACTTTGGTGTCGTGTAGCGGCTTTGCTCAGGCAGCTTAATGTCCTTCTTGAGAAAGGCGTTCCCAGTAACTCCGCCACTAAATCAGCTTCTCGTCCTTCCGCCATTTGATGTTAAAAAAACAAAGCGAAGTAAAAAAAACTAAAAATGCCATAATTTCTTCCATATATTTCGACTTGAACTCTGACTGCTAACAACTTCAGTTTTGCTAGCAAGCAATCACAGCACACTGCACCTAGCGGGAAAGCTACAGATGAACACTGAGCTGCACATAATGCTGACGTCATTATAGGCCGCTAGCTGCCGCTGACAAGTCAAAGAATACGCCCAACATGTCAAACTAAAGATCTGATTGGTTGAACACGATGACAATCAACAATATCGTCCCCATGTACTTTAATCTGCACTGGCTGCAGAGCCGAGTCTGCAGGCCTCTGGCTCTGTTCTTACATAGACACACAGAGGTGAGATCTGAGAGCAACTGAGAGCAACTGAGAGCAACTGAGAGCAACTGAGGAAGACAGTAGCTGTGCAATGAGAAAATAAGATAATGGGAAAAATATTTTTATAAATTATAATACATGTCGTGCATTTCAGAAAAATTATTAAATTATAAAATAAATTATAATTCTTTAAAAAAAATATATATAAATAGCTTTGTGATTCTGTTTCGGACAGCAGAGAAGGCCTTGCAGGCCCTGATGGTCCGCCATTGGTAGAAACTGTTTCTTGTAAACAGCATTCAGAGTGGAGTCGACTCCCATTGATACCTCATCAAAGAGAAAATACATTATTTTAATAATGTGAGATAATTATATTTAACAATAGTCTGGGTTAGAAATTTAGCCCCTCGTAATTTCTTCGGCTGCTCTAACCCTAATCTCATTTATGATCTGAATCAGACTTCATGACATATGTAATGCCTGTATTTATACGTTTGATTAGTCGCTGTTGCAGTGTGGCGAACACGTAACCTCTGTCTTGTTGAACTTTGACTGACGGGCGTGAGAGCCAATCGCATTCTCCGGTTGTCACTTTCAGCCAATGAGATTTAAAAAGGGGAGGGGCTATATATCCCGGCTCATCGGTGTTGCTTTGACGAAGCGATTCATTTTTCTGCGGTGCCAGTTGTAGCGGAGTCAAACCAGGGACCATGTCAAACACGACAGAAGACAGATGTAAAGGTAACACATTTACACGAACGTTTGTTATTAACAGTCGACACTATTTGTAGACATTTTAAAACTTAGAAAAGTAAATACAACGACTTTTCTTGTTCGATGTAAAAGGCTCAGTATCATGATTGAAGCGCGCTTTACTACTTCCTATGTTCCATCATAAGAGTTGTCACGCCTTTACTGCCTGTCACAATGTTAGTACAACAGGTTTTTATTTTAGGAAAACATTCTGAATGTCGGGACTTAATTGCTCTTTCTCTCGCCTTCCCAGGAAGTGCTGCTAAACACAGAGCAGCAGCACCAGACAGGGCGGGTGAGTGTTTCACACACTTCTGTTTGTTTTTGTCAAGTTTGTGTACTATTAGAAGTTTCTTGTGAATTTTCTTTGCTCTTTCCGAAGCAAAAGTGAAACAAACGAGGTTTTATTACCAGTGAGGCTGAAGTGCAGTTAACTTAATAAGGGTGAGATTAATCATGAACTCAAACTGCCTCGATTACTACATATCACGTTGACAGGATATCATTGCCCCATATATCCTGATATCCTTTGTCATTTAGAAACTGATCTGTTGGTTTTTTGGGAAAGTACAATTGTCCACCCAACCTATTTGTCAATGAGGGTACACTAAATATTACAAACACTGCTCTGTGTACAGCATCCGAAATGGCCATTAAGTCAAATCTACACAGAGTGTTATACCCTTTATGAAGGTAGGATTTTATTGCAACACTGTTGTATTAGACAGCAGATGACACAGTAGATAGTCACATACCTTCCAAGTGCTGCCTTTAGCGCACACAGTGTGACCCACATATCTGCAGGGTGGGGTATGGAGGTGTCACTTTTGGCCTCTGTTCTTTTAGCAGCCTTTGCCATCTTGCTTCACCGGCCACCCAGCTATTGAGGGCCACGAGGACTCTTAAGCTGATGAAACAATGGCTGCTTGACCCCCATACCGCCAGCAGTGGAGCAATGCATGCACCTTTAGTTGTGCTGCTGAACAAAGAAGCCTGAAAAGCAGCAAAGTATTTGTGTTGTCTAAAAAAAAAAGCTGCAAAGCCAGACTTTTCAGTGCAACATTGTTGCAACATCTACATTGTTATGAGGGTATTCATGTATGTGTTGTGTTTTATAGCAAGCACGGAGAACGTAACCGAGACTGATGCCTTCATCAGAAGGTAAACTGTTTCTTCCTGTTAGTTACTATGTCTCTTGTTTGCACTATACTATATGCTGCTAAAATTGACACCAGTATGCACCTAATGTTGTCTTTGTTTCTGGGCTCTTTGTCATTGTGAAACAGCTCTTTAGCTCTGGACCCTGCAGAGGAGTACAAGATGGACAACCGCAAACGAGGCCTCGCGCTCGTCTTTAACCAGGAGCGCTTCTTCTGGCGCCTTGGGTTAAGTGACAGGCACGGAACCAACGCCGACCGCTACAACTTGGAGAAAAGGTATCGCTACGCAGACATGTTGGATACTGTGTGCTTAAGAACTTGTCTGTACTTGTTGAGCGACTGTAAGACTTTCCTTCACCTCTCTTTTTAGACTGAAGGACCTGAACTTTGAAGTGAGGGCTTATGATAACTTCAAACAGGTGGAAGTTTTAGATAAAATCAGTGAAGGTAAGCACATGCCTGATCACTTGATTACTAATTCATACCTGCTTCCTTGTCCTTTTTTAATATGCAAACTTCAGATCCAACATGTGGTTTCCTGTTGCGTTTTACTTGTTCGGTAGCGAGTTTAACAAACACCTGATGTCCCGCCAGCCGCCGAGGAAAACCATTCAGACGCCGACTGCTTTCTGCTGGTCTTCCTGAGCCACGGAGAGAACGATCACGTGTACACCTACGACGGCAAGATCAGCATTCAGCACATCACGTCCCTGTTCAAAGGAGACAAGTGCAAGAGCCTCGTAGGAAAGCCAAAGATCTTTGTACTACAGGTACGTACACGTGAAACCCAGTCGAATCCGGCAGAATGTGGCGTAAAAAAAACGCCTGTTTTAGTTTCTGAGATTCTGTGAAGGTGACTGTGTATGTCATTAGGCGTGCCGCGGAGACAAGCACGATGATCCAGTGACTGCCTGTGATGCCGTGGACAAAGGGATGATGAATGAAGTGGTGGTGGACGCCAGCGCTGTGCACACCCTCCCTGCTGGGGCTGACTTCATCATGTGCTACTCTGTGGCTGAAGGTGAGCCCGTGGGAACGTCTAGAACTCCTGATCGGCTCTTTGGCAGCACGATGGGATGATCCACACCTGGTTTCATTGTTTTTTGAGGGTGTTAAACAGTGAATTATTTCAGACATCTATACAGGGTCCTGAGAGCTCAGGGCACTTTGCAAATCCTAATCTTTTTTTACAACACAAGTGCAGCATTCAGGGAATGAAATGCTGCAAATGGATAAAAACACAACCAAGAACAGAAATGTGCTGCAAGTAGCAAAGACGAACAACACAAAGTGTTTCTAAGGGACACTGAAAAAGCTGCCACACGGTTGTTGCTTCCATGGTTTGTGACTCATGAAGTTAAGATAAAAGGGCTGAAATATAGTTATGATATTTTGGTTTATTTTAACATAGTGATCGCATGAGTTAGATACTATTGCAGATCTGTTGTTAAGTGTTGCCAATTTAAATAATCCGACGAAATACATACACTTTGTTTTGAAACTGATGTTGTGTTAGCCGGCTAGATATTTTCAAAATATTGCAAATTGTTCAATAAATCATTTTATAAAACAAGTCGACATAAGTTGCAGTTTGACGACATTTATAAATGTATACATTCCCATTCCGTCAGCAGTTACGTAATTGTTAACGGATAAACAAATAAAACTAAATGATTCAGTTGTTTCATTTCAAATGGAATAAGTCATGTCAGCAGAATATCCGAGTCTAACTTGCTTGTCCCGTTACGAGACTTGAAAGTAAATATTAACGTTTTAGCCAAAACATTTCACAATTAGTTGTCTTTTGTCAGATCTATTAATTCACGGACGAGTCCCAGCCATGTGCATCACTTTTCACTTTCCGTTGTTGTCCGTGCTATTTGCTTTGCAACTCTGTTTTTGGGTGTTTTCTCGATTTGCAGCTTTTTTTCTAAATGTGAATGTGTCGTCAAATTGGTGACGATGTTTTCTGAGTGTGCTTGTGTTTCGTTTATTTGTGTGCGTTTTGTTAACGTACGTTGTGCTCTCAGGGCCACCATGCAACACTTTGAATGTCCTTTTTAGCTGATTAGTAATTAACCATCATGTCCTATCACCTGTGTCGTTTGTTAAGGCTACTACTCCCACCGGGAGACCGTCAACGGCTCCTGGTATGTCCAGGATCTGTGTGAGCTGCTTCGAACGTACGGGGACTCCCTTGAATTCACAGAATTGCTGACGCTGGTCAACAGGAAGGTGTCGATGAGGAGTGTTGGGTACAGTAATGACCGCACTGCCATTGGGAAGAAGCAAGTGCCTTGCTTTGCTTCCATGCTCACCAAGAAACTTTACTTCCGGCAAAAAAAGTAACAGTTTCAGACCTCAGTCAAAACAGTGTCTCCTGGGAGATTTGACAGAATTTCACTGTTTTTAAAAAAATCTATTGTTGATGTGAACACTATTATCCACACATGCGTTGAACAATCAGCTAATTGGTAGTATTTACAGTGGAATCAGTACCGGTAGTTGTAAAATAACGGGAACAACTTCTGTTCGCTCCACTTCTGAAGCCTCACGTCATTCCAGTGTTTTCTTTTATCATGTTAAGTTTCTTCTGAAGAAACCAGACTTCCTGGGTGGGTCAAACCTTGACCTGGTTTATAAAAGGTGTTGGAGGATCTTTTTGCATTTTCAAGAGTCTGTTTAGCTTAACTTTCTTTTTTCTTTGCAATCGTGACAGAAAAGTGTACAGGATAGTTTTTCAGACTGTGTGGTCTTGTTTTATTGGATTGCATTACGTTTTAAGGTGTTCCTGTTATTTTGTCCAACCCATGTAGATCAGTACACATTTTTTTTTGCACTCTCAAGAAATTGCTTTTCAACTGCAGAATAACTATGAATCACAATCTGTGTGCATTTCCTCAGCCTTTTGTCACATTTCCGCTTGCTTTAATCTGGTTTAAACTACTTCGGTACCACGCCAACGTTGCCTTATCCCACAGCTGACTTTTAGTTTTTCCTAAAAAGCAGAGAAGACTGTAGAAGCTGACATTCCCGGTGGCCTTGGACAGGGATTCTTTCCTCAGACTCTGAGGAAGCTGGAAATGTCAGATGAGTCAGTTTGTCTCGACTGTAAAGTCAGCTGCAGGAATGTCTAGAAGCCAGACAAATACTTCCCAACGTTCTGTATCTTGGGAGGCAGGTGACAGCGTGACAACCAGGTCACTCATGATTTTGTTCACATCAGGTTTTGATACTTCCTCATCCCTCTATAAGCACCAATGAACAGGTACTATCTCTCATATCCAGGCACCACGTTTTGTCGTCAAGCTCGCTCCATCAAAAAGGGAATTCATGTTTGTGCCGTTCTTTGTGTTGTATCAATTTACAGTACTAAGTTTAATCATGTGTATTTGCACCCAACAATCACCTGTGTGTAAAGTACCTCAGGGAGGAGAGGTGTTTTTAAAGCTGTACTGTGGACCTGAAATGCTTGCATCACATGACCTATGACTCAGGAAAAACAAAGCTACCAGCATTCATTGGTCCTGGATTACTGTTGTGACTGTATTCAAATCGCTTATGACATTTCAGCTACTGTTTTGCTCCCCATTGAGTGAAAACATTTTATAAAACTTTCAGTCTTTTTGTGGCAAAACGTGTATCCATGTGATATCTTTATTTCCCTTGTGCCCTGAAGCCTCCATCCATTAAAATAACGTGGAGTTATGACTTGTCTTCTATCAGCGAGTACATCCACAACAACACAGATCAAGACAGGACATGCTCACAATGTTTGGGAATACTTTATATTTCATTAGTCCTCAGTGTTTGTACTTTTCTCAAATACATCATTGGCATCATTATCAAGACTAAACAAAACACAGAATGGCATGGATTTCCGGTAGAAAGGCACCATTATCAAAATAAAGCAGAACATTTGTTTTTACTCTGGAGCGTTACGGTCCAAGTGACCGTTATTCATCATGGCTTTGTTCACGGCTTAGGCTGGAGCTGTTCAAGTGGAAGCTGAAATTCAGTCGGATATCTCAGACGTCTCAGGTCCTCCTCCACCTGACGCACAGAAAACAGTCACACAGACCACTCGTCACTAATGGCTGAGTCGGCAGGATTCCCACAAGGCCTTTTTATCGTTTCTGGAAACAATGAATGCTTCAGAGTACAATTTTCATTTCATCAGAACATCCTGATGTTTCCCCATCAATCTCAGCTGTACTTTGTGTTTAGTGCGAACTCGCAAAGACTAAACGATGGCGAGTAAAATTAGAATAGCTAAACATCAGCAGGTTAGTGTTGTCATGTGAGCGAATTAGCATTTAGCTCAAAGCACCAGCCTCAAGGAGCTGCTAGCAGGGCCGTAGACTGAGCTGAAACAAATTCTCTAATTTCTGCTCTTACATCTTTATATTTCAGCACATGTTCTTCCTACATTTGTATGTGTCCAAAATGTGTTGGTGAGGTAGGTTGTGACTCTAAAGTGTCTGCAGGATTGTAAAGAGTGAACCAATCAACAAACCTCAGCCATCTCGTCCTTCAGTTCATTGTATTTTTCGACGTTGAAGTTGTTCTGGCTGGCCGCCTTATAAAAGTAACGCAGGAACTGTCGGTCTTTAGCGTCTGGGTATAAATAATCCTGAGGGAAAGAATATTTGTTATTAATGTGACGAGGAAAAACATACCTGCACACACAACCATGATTTTGTACAACAGAGCTTCATGTTTGAAAAACGATCTTAAAAGGAGTAGAGTTAGATATGGCAGTGATGTCAATATTTTAACTGTCTGTTAAATATGACTAACAATTAGGCATTTAGCTCGGCATAAAGACTGGAAACGGACAGCCTGGTTCTGTCTGTAGATATCAACAATTTGTGGTGTTATGGTTTGCGGTTAGGTGCTGAACCATGGATGCATAAAAGAGGACTGGATACAGCGTTGGGGGCGGGGCCCTGTTCATACCTATAGAAGTTGCTCAGTAGCACATGAAGACTAGAAAATTACCCCATTCCTACATTGTCTGGTGCTGGTCTGCGGATCTCCACACCTTCAGACAGAACCAGGCTAGTGGTTTTCAGTCTCTATGCTAAGCTAACTGCTAGTTTCCTGTTTAATGGATGGACAGAAAAGTCTTATTGAGACTTGCCTGTTTGGTAAGGACGTAATAGGCGAAGACTCCGATGCTGGTGGCGTAGGTGATGAAGTAAGTGACCGGCTCCATGACATCCCATGAATAGACCCACCATGTGAGCCAGGTCAGAGCGCCACCCTGCACAGATAACAAGGCCATGCCGGTCCAGATGACCCTGGAGCTCCGGAAATCTGCTGTGTGGGACAGCTGTGCCCTCATCTGTCATGGTCAGGCAATAACACAAGAAAGGGATGGGTTACCAGCCAAGAAAACCCAACAGGACAGCCAACTGTTCCTTTCAAAACGGCAATAAAAAGAGTTGGTGGAGGGGATGTAATGAGGGAGAAAGAGCGGTTCGGTGGCATACAGATGTTGAGACACATCTACTAACCTTCTCCAGAGGGGACAGCTCCTGTTTGAGGTTGTCCAGTCTCTCCAGCAGCTGCCTCTCTTTCAGCAGGTGGTGTTCGGGCAGGTGGAGCGCCGTGTGCAGCAGATGCACGACATGCTTCATGTCCTTCAACTCCAAGGTATGCTCACTGGTACCCACTGCAGAAGAATAAGGAAACAGTGAGATGAGTCATGCCTGGAGAGATAACCACTGCAATTTATCAGCAGGCCTCAGTATCAATTGCGGAGAAGACGACATGAGGACCATTTATGACCGGACAGAAATGTGTTGTACCCTTTTCAGGAGCGCAGACATTATGAACGGCATCGTTGATGACGAGCTGGAAGTCCTTGTCCAACAGGGCGTCTAACAGCATGGTGTTTGATATCGGCTCTCCATCTGTCAGGAGGGCAGTCGTTTCGTACTTTTATTGCAATCCTATGACTTTATATTCTCATGGCTCAGTAAAAAAAGACGTTTTCCAACAGGCTGGCCATTTAAGCTAAAATAAAATGCAAAAAGACAATGAAATGCTAAACAGATCACCCTGCATACACGACATCAGAGGTCCGAAGATCCCAGAGGGTGTGCCAGGGTTCATCTGCTCCGAGGCTGTCAAAATTAGATTTTCACACGTAGTACTCAAACTATAATAACCCCCTTACGCGATCATTTTTTCAAAAGGCAATGAATTTTTTTCCTCACTCATAAATAGTAGCTTATTTAGTAGGCTTGAGGGAAATAGGCTGGGAACCACTGCGCTACATAAAGCTCATAAAAAGGAGGCAGTCGATCATTTACAGCCCACACTAAGTTACTCATCACGGCTGAACCAAAGGTCTTCTCAAAGGAAGGAGACATATGGGAGAAAATAAAGGAGGACGCCAATGTTGCATAATGTAATATCTGTGCACCTTAGTTCCAACATGCCCTATTTCCTGAAATGATACATAATCGACACGTCACCCTGCCTCAGGTAGTGATTGCATGACACCTTTCAGCAGCTTCTGTACAATGCGCCTGCATGTGTTGCATTCAGGTGGTGTAGATGGACGGAGCGATAGCTCAGGAAAACAGCCTGTTCTTCCAGTCAGGAGAATGTGAGTCGCACCCCTTACTTAAAATGCACTGGTGTTGCATTATGGACCGACAGGGACAGTTCAAATACAGTGCTTCCTTGTAACTGCCATTTACAGTTAGCTGTAAATCACCTATTGCAGTGGATAAAGGGAAGAGTAAGAAAACAAATGTTTCTGTTGAAGAAAACTCTTTCATTTTCTAACTTTTCTGCTTTTCTTTTGGTGAAATACTGGCTGCTTTTACCTCTTTATGTCTGTAGAAATCCTTTCAGATGAAAGAAAAGCACTCGTTGGTTGAGCTGCTCATGGGTGACACTAACATTAAGTCAGTGGAGATAATGGTTTGTGCAAACATTGTGTCTAACCAGTCCACTCAAACCACTTTCACTCTCAACACAGAACCTGTCAAACCACCTGACTGACGAAAGCCGTAAGAATGTGACCGGGCTGGTGCATAGCTAAGCTAAGCTAACGCGTGTGGAGGCCTACCCTTGGAGAAAACTGAAGTTGTGGCTCCGGGGTCTTCTCGATGCAGATCTGCCACCAGGTCTCCTACGCTCATTAGCATGGGCCTGAGGAAGAACAGACACTTCTCTTGCCTGGAGGGCAAGGGGACCTCCAGAACCAAACGGCCATATTTGTACCTCAAAGACACGTCTGCAACACAACGAGGAGGAAATCATCTTTACACTATATGTCTTGTGCACAGATCATCAAGTCAAGCCCCCCCCCCCCCTACCCCCCCCCTACCCCAGCTGGAGAGGATGTAGTAACTGTGTATTACCACTGGAGGGTGCGAGGGTGCTGTAGAAAAGAGCTCGGCAGTCTCCAAGTACAGACGGCCTTTTTTGAACCTGAAAAAGAAAAGAAGGAAATCAATAAATAAAGATAAAACACAACCGAGACAGAAAGAAGACAAAGAGCATTAGAAGCGTGTTCCGATTGTTCTCCGTCTTTAAACGTTTCAGCACAGAGAACAATCGGAACACGCTGCCCCGGTAAACTGACATTAAAGAGTAAAACGGATCCAGAGTGGCGTGACATGAAGGATCTGAAAAAAGATCCACTCAAAAAGTAAGAACTTCTTCAATAACTCGGTGTCTTTGAACCTCCCTTTCTAAACGGTGTGTAATCTATCTGACGAGCCTAAAGTACAGATTCTACGGATTAAACCAGCTCTGAATGAAACGCCGGTTTGTTTCTCAATTACAAAAAAGTACAATTGTATTCTGGAACTGCTGCAGATAATAGAGAGGGCCTCCATAGGGTACTCCTCATTATTATTCTCCACCACCACTCTACCACTCCGTACTTGACATTCATGGGGTGTAGTCTTTTTTTAGTTTACATGCAAACATGTTTATGTTTAAAGCCTCTGGGACGTGCTACAAAGCAGACACAAAGAACTTCACAGTAGACAATCAGATGAATATCTCCATAATATCAAACCAACACGATTGTACTAAATGTGACAATTATATGTTCAGATTCTGGATAGTGGTACAGATTTTGTCTTTCACTTTCCTACTAAGAGCAGTGAACACTAGCTTCCTGGTGTTGAAACACTTGGGCCGCCTGAACCTCAACAACAGATTCCTCTGCAGCATTTCCTATTGAGCCGAGAGTCAGGACGGGTCCAGCTGACATCTAGGGATGTGGCAGCCACTCTCTCCCATCCCCTTTGTCCTCCAGCTGGGAATTTGTTCGATCGATATCCCATTAAAGAGGAGCGGCCCGTTTTCATGAACCGACACAGCAGCCAGGCCTTGAGTGTAAGAACATGAAGACAACAACCCATTCTGGACTATAGTGGCAGAAAGCCAGGAGGTGAAACAGAGAGCAATGTAGGCAAGCGTGAAACGGTTCTTGTTATCTGGAGATTACGTTCTCATCTCCAGTGTTTGTTAGCTTGGTAACGACGCTGTGCACCACACTGTGAAGGACAACATGCTTTTATAAATACTCTGTCCCAAAAAGAGCAAAACCAAGTGATCCTAATGGGACACAATTGAAGCTGTTCAGCTTGTGTGAGATCTCCAGATGTTATTGTACAGCTGAAAGCTGTCACAAAGCTTCACCACCTACGCATCAGCACACCAGCTCCCCATCGACCATGGGAAAACTTATTTTTAGGAGATATATACGTGAAAATTATTACATACCAGTGAAACTTAACAGCTAGCTTGAAAGAAGCATCGTTAAGTGTTAATAGCTTTTGTCATTGTTGAAATACTGTTTTAAGTGGCGATACATTCAGCGCAGTACAGATGCATATAATCTATCTTTGTGTAGTTTTCTGGAAAATCTGAAATAATTTATAGGAAGTTTCTGGCTTCCCATAAGCTAAATTGCAAATGAAATATCTGAAAGGCCAGGTGCTTCGTCACGCTATGCATAGATCGCCAGAAACACAAATCCATAGTGTCCATTCAGCAGTGTTATTCTGCGACTCCTCAGTTAACCTCAGACAGCAACGCACATTGCCAGTATGTTAAACAGCCTGGAACCACGTCTTATAAGCCTCCCCTACTACCTTCTGCAGCCATAGCGCCTCATTACACTGAGTGGTGCAGGCGCTGACTGCCAACACATACAGTGGGTGCACCAGAATAAAATAGCCTAGTCCTCGTCGCTTTCGTTAGCGAACACTTCACGTCAAAAGTAGTTTATTTTGAGCAACAACTGTGCTCACATTGCTGATGTGTAAACAGTGGAGCTGGAGCTATTTGCATCAAGGGCGAGGCTGGACTGCTTGTCTCTTTACGTCATGTGTGTGTGAGAGAGATCATATGGAGTCAATTCAATGGCTGACTGAGTCCAGGCAGTTTGTATGCTATGTGCACACATACCAATCCCATTCTAAATCAACAGAACGTGGCCACGGTGGCAGATAATGCAGCTTGAGAGCCATGTGAGGAATATTCCCCTTCTACAGCCATGCTGCTGGCCCCGTGTTATTACTTTCTGCAGCACATAGCGCTACAACGACATTACAGAACAATTTGGAACGTGTGTTTATAGCACAGACGACCCCGAGAGTTAGGTTTTTTTTGGATCAGACTATTAGTGGACGTGCCCCCCCCCGGCTGTGAATGTAGTAAACACAGCCGGGGGGGTGTGTTTGTGTGTGTGTGTGTGTGTGTGTGTGTCCCCCCCCCCCCCCCCGGCCTCATTACAGCTAATGACAGAGACACAAGGAGCAAGTGCAACAACGTTTTTATGTTCCTTGTGGGGACACTTTCACTGCTAAATGCCGAGAACTCACAGGGAGACAATATAGAATCTTTTTTTGATTTATTCAAGACTTTCTACAGCACAGCAGTGCTTTGAGCTCAACGCTAACATTAGCACGCTAGCATGTTAACAATTGATGTTTAGTTGATAATGTTTGCAGGGTTAAACATCTTAGCGGGTTAGCAAGCTAACACGAACGCTAATTAGCATTAAACACAACGACAGCGGAGCTGAATATCATTAATTTTGCAGATATTTGATCATAAACCAAAGTACCAGACAAATTAAAATCTCGACACACACAGCGACTTCATTCTCTGCTCAAGTAGACATTATTCCACTATATCTTTATAATGCAAATAGTTTGCTGCTATATTAATGACCTGAATATCAAACTTAGCACCTGTATTCATTCACTATAACTCTCTTACACAACACATCAGTGCAGGATTATGAAGTGACGGTAATATTGACAATATTACACAACTTACATCTCTGTGAATTTAAGCTACATTGAGGTCATACACATTTTGCTGCGATTCTCTCTCTTTGTATGCGGATTAGTTTATAATTTCTACTTGTTTAGACGTGTAGAATGTGTGGAAGACGGCGATTATAAGCACTAGAATGCAAGAAGCGTCAGCTAGTGTGTTGGAATATATAAATAAGTTGAAGTTGTAAGTTAAAAAATGGTTTCACAGGGGTTACACCCATGCAAAGAGGCAGACACACCCATAGGTTAAATAAACACGACAAACATGACAAAGGGTTGTAACAGACTGCAGGTTGAAGACTGAACAAGCCTGTACAAACACGAGTTAATAGGCGATCACACCCACGTCATGTCACAAGACACAGCCTGCAGAAAGGAATGGGCGATGATGCTACTCCACATGACGACTAACGTCACCACCGTCTCCTCAATTTAACAGTTGTTCGCTTGTCAAAACAAATCAGCCTTCCCATTTACACAGCTAATCAATATTCAGAAGGCAGGACAGTTGCTGTTTGTCCATTCGCACAGTTCGAGAGTCAATTTGCTGCTGGGGGGAACAACCCCTGAATATTCTGGTCTTCAGAAACCGTCTGCTTCTCATCTGAAAACGATTTCCTCCAACGATTTTTTTCTGAAAACAATCAGCTTGAAGGTATATTTACCCCTTGAGCTGTGCGTTTGTTTATGCATGCCACGCCAACAGGGAGAGAGGGCAGCGAGAGGAGACAATCTGTCATCTCCCTCTTCTGCAGTGAAGAGGGCCGGGGGCTTCTGCTCGAGCAACGATCAGGGTTATCATGGTGACAAGCAGCCTCATTTTCCCTGCAGTCCCCCAGCAGGTCACTCCATGATGAATCCTGTCACAAATGGCCTGATGCATCAAATATATCTCCTCCCACTCTCATTAAGGGAAAGGGACGTCACTTTTCTACACATGCACACGTGATTATATTTGGCAGGCATGGCTTGAAGCAGGTGGAAAGGAAAATCTGTGACGGTGATGAATGGCTGGGGTGAAAAAGAAAGGCGAGCGAGAACAGCAGCACTGTACCATGACAATGATTTGCATTGAAGCATTTGTCTTCTGCTATCCAGTGATGCTGTGAGTTAAGGGGGGAGGAAATGCAGCGAGATGAAGATAACAGCGGTACAAAGGGCAGGAAGAGGAGAGAGAGTTTGTACAGGAAGTTTCATGCCAATATGACAAATACAATGTTGGGTGAACTCAAAAGATAACACTCTAAAAATATGTAAAAAAAAAAAGAAGAAAAAAAAGGACAAAACATGGATATGTGGTAAAACTCCAAATGACAAATTTAATTTATTCAACTCGTACTGGGAATGTGAAGATGGCCTTCAGTCAAGCAAGTTCCCTCCAGCTTTCCAAATAGCTATTCTACCATGACAGGAGGTTAATTGTCTGTTTGTAAGATCTTTTCATGCGTCTTCACTGACACTAGAAGGAGTTCAAACCTTCATTGATCTTCTAGACCATTATTTTTCCGAGTAGGACTTTACGGTGGTCTGTCTCACTGCATGTAGACTGTGGGTGTAAGCCGCTGCGGCACTCTCCTCTCGATTAGTAAGGGTGCCGTCAATGCATCCTGTGCTTCGCGCCGCCCAAGACATGGGCTTGGTTTAAAGACGTACAAACAAGCCCCATGCCGTTGACTATTCTTACAGTTAATCGCAACTCAGCCCCAAACACTGCCGAGCTTAACACAAAGAAGGAGCTGAACGCCGACAAGAGGGGGACACTGACTTAGACTCCATGTGGTAGATGCTAAGATTTAAAAAGGATGCTACAATAGCAATTTCAAACAACAACCTCCTGTCGTGAACTAAATTCAACGCTGCCGCAAAAATGTGTCACCCTTTGGTGACACGTAGCCGAGTAATGCATCATCGCAGGGACAAGAAGTGAACTCCTGGATTACTAGTTTGTTGGATTCAAAACAACCTTGAACTCAATAAGAAAAGTCAGCAAAGTGACCGGAAATGAGTTCACTTGTGTTGTTTCACCGATAAGGTTCTCACATACGTCGTCGACCATGGACTGTTACCAAGACTGACCAAAATATTAAGTGACATATTTATGTTGTATTTTAACCACCAAGATGATACACAGATTTGTATTGTCGATGCGCATTCCTACAAGGAATAATTAACGACTTGACTCCAGTAGACTGCAAGTTTAAGCTTTAAAGCCTATGCCAAACTAAATACATGCACAGGAAACACTTTCCACTTTTAGAAAAAAAAAAAAAAAAAATGATATATATATATATATAAATAATTGCAGTTTCTTAGTGTCAATTTGGAGTTTTGAAAAAGACTGAAAACTCCGACCCCATTCACACCTGGTGTTACCTTCATACACTTCACTTGGTTTACAGTCCTGTTATCTGTTTTTGTGTGCACTTTATTCCATATCTTATTGTACATTTCAAATATGTTTCTATTTCCTGCACTGTGCTGACTGTTTTTGATAGTTAAATGTTATTTGATAGTTAAATGTTGTTGTTTATTATTGAATGTTATGCACCTTCCGCCACGACAAATTCCTTGCAGGTGAAAACTTGCTTGGCAATAAACGGTTCTGATTCTGATTCTGATCTGTATCTAGATGGCTGAGTTACTCCTAAAGAGGACATACTGCATTTACATCTGTTATAAATAAGTGTTCATGTTATCTCGAGAGTTCCAGGTCAAGGGAAGCAATGGTGCATTCGCCCTACTTATTTTTCATTTGCACAGGAGAGGGGCTTATCCATAGCTTTTTGCCAGTCCTGCTTGAGACAGGAGGAAGTGGCACAGTCGAGCTTGATTCATGCTTGCCGCATCCGCATGAGTGACTTCCCGCCATCAGGCATGGCCCCGTGGGTTTTTTTGTTCGGCATGAGTTTGCCTCTCCGTGCACATCCAACATTTTCTAACCACACGGACGCAGACGGGCAAAGGAAACGGAGAACCTTGACGAGCTTTGAGACCGTTTGCGAAACATATAAGGCTTTATGTGACCTTTTACCTTGTTGGGCAGATTTATTTTTAAATAAAAAATGTGTTGATTTGGTTACATGTGAGCCAGACCACCTCCAGATGTGTTCTATCTGATAGCATTCCAACTGGTTCTGCATGCAATAGGCCTACACTTTACATTAACATGCATTTTCCCTCATACATCTTTTTTATCATTTTCTTACTCGACAGCTGATAGAAGAGAAGCAGACAGGAAACATGGCGGGGGGGGTAAAAGCGGTATGACATGCGACGAAAGTCCCCGGATGGGATATAGGGTATGCTTACTTGACCCAGATCACATGTTAATACAGGTTTAAAATAGAGTAAACTAACTTGAACACTAATTCTCTCACTACAGCTCTGTTGGAAGGAATTTCCCATGCTGAGCAACACTGGTCCCAAGATCAAGAAGATGTTGATTTACAGAGTGAAACACAAGTCTGAAAGAGATACTTCTGTGGATGCTGCCCTCATAAGGAACAGCCGCTATGCCGGCCTGGCATTGCCCGTCTTCACACTGAGAAGCAGGCAGTCAGGCTTGCTGAGATGAAACTTTCTCCATCTTCCATTATAATGCCATCTCTAGACGACGAAATGTGCAACACAGCAGATGGAGCCAGATGTCAGACAAAAAACTGGCATGTGACAAAGGTTTCTGTGGTATAGATATTTGTCTCTCCATCAGGCATACATGTACTTATTATTTCATATTTAAATGTATATGTGAAGGAATAACCACAACACAATGTTGCAGTGTTGTCACTCCATGCTTAAAAAGGAGTTGTAGTTCGGGAAATAGGTTGGTTTGCAATCACACCTGCTACTGGTAGTCACCTACACATCCAGGAGTCACAAACATGGCAGCCCACTTTGAAAACAGGAATGTTAACATCACATGTGACTGTCTGCCTTGATAACATTTCCCAAGTGGTAATCCTTTGCAGAGGGCACTAGAAAAACAAAAACAGATGTTGTTTGAGGCTTTATGTCCGGCATACTAGTGGATGATGTCTCATTTTATAAATCCTTAAAATAAAAGCAGATGTAAAAGGACACTTTCCCCGACTGCGGTATCACAAGAGCAGCCAAAAGCGCATGCTCAACTGATTTAGCAAACACCTGTTAATTCACGATTCAAGGAGATCAATTTCCAGCTGCTTATTCGAGACGTCTGGCGACACGGATCCCTTTTATATCACTAGCTACTGCTTCCTAGATCATCTCATATATAAACTGCCATCTTGCTTTATGGATTCCTAAAACTGGTTTTATAGGCAGCCGTATTTATACAATCTGTCTTGTCAATGGCTCCCTTACAACACGTGTTGTACCAGCCTATTCAAAAACAACTCGGTATGCTCCTCCAAAGTGGGGGGTGATGGAGGAGTTAATTAAAGACGTTGGCCCTGAAATTGCAAGGACCATTGTTGCATGTAATTAAGCAGGCTAAACTGCTGTATCTTCAGAGGTTCAAAGAGGGGAGTAACATATTTCTTTCAAACACTTGTTTGGCACACGCTGAGCACACAGATGAGTTAGAGGAGTTCTTCTTTTGTTGAAATAATGTCGGTGCTCTGTGCTTTGCCCTTAGAGGTCTAAATTGGGTTTGCTGGTCCATGGGTTGCCGGCGCAAGACAGGCTGCCATTTGAAAAGGGGGAAATGGGAAAACTGCTGCTGCGATTATATATATGATGCAGTGTAAAAATAGCAATCACCTTGGTCACACTGGCAGCTTGTCCAGCCAACCGAAATAATGTAATTCTCTTCAATCCCTCAAACTGTAAATTAATATTCAGTCAGCATGGAGACGATCTTGGCATTTAGCAACACAGCGTGCCCCGCACATCCTGCACAGATACGGGGCGTCCGCTCAGGAGCTCACGACTCAGCTGACCTTTGCACATTTTTTTTTTGCAATGGATGACAAAAATGGGTCATACATTTGAGATTTAACTGGCCAATTTAACAGTTCATTAACAACAGGAGTAAGTAGAACCCTCTTGGTTATGCTCCATGTGGGGTTTCATTTTCTGCAGCGCCACTGCTCTCTCTCTCTCTCTCTCTCTCTCTCTCTCTCTCTCTCTCTCTCTCTCTCTCTCTCTCTCTCTCTCTCTCTCTCTCTCTCTCTCTCTCTCTCTCTCTCTCTCTCTCTCTCTCTCTCTCTCTCTCTCTCTCTCTCTCTCTCAAACTGAGCATTCAAATGATTCATGCAGGAAGACATTTACGCTCCATCTTTGACAATTGCTCGGACATGATGATCAGTGTTGAAAAATAAATGCAGACAAGCCTAATGCACAACTCTAGCATTATGCTAATACGATATTGATCTTGATGTTGAGCATACTGTCAGCTGCAGAGTACAGCAGTGTTAATGGCGTCTCTTGGTATTGTGAAGGGCAAAGCAAGTCTCTACTTAAAGTTTAGAAGTGTATAAATAGCAGCCTAATCATGGTCTCTTTCTCCATTAACAGCTTCCTTAGAGGGGTAATTGAATGAGCACTGCTTCAGCGAGGAGGTACTGTGATCGTCAGTCGGGCATGTTCCCCTGTAGAGGAAGGTAATGCACATGAATAATTGATTTGTCATTTTAAATAGAAAGCAGATAATGACTGACAGACAGGGGCAGATAGTGAGAGTGTTGCCTCTGTCCACAGTTGAAATACCTCAATTAGCGCTAATGTGAAAATGGATCACATTCAAGCACAATAGCAACAAACCTCTTTTATTTGAGTTATAGGTTTACACCAGATTTTAGACAGGTCAAGTTGTTGTAACAGGGGAAAAAAATAAATCCGTCTTTGAACAAAGCCCTCAAATGACTGACGTTAGCTATTCACATCGACACATTGTAGCAAAGTACACCGCGTTGTGTTCACAAAGCAGGAAACCAGTCCATCAAACGTGTGTGTGCGCGCGCGTGTGTGTGTGGAGGCGTAAGTACTCAACGTCGGTGTAAGGGTTGCTTTACCTGGTGAAGAAATGGGCGGGTAGTTTTGAGACCGCAGCGAAGAGGCTGAATACTTCCCAAAAGTCTCGCCGTAACTTTGCCGACCATCCGCACCGAAGCCATCGTCAGCCGTGAAATCGTGTTAGCGGTGCTGTTGGGGCATTCCGGTCAGAGATACTCCCTCAACGTGAGCCTCGCTAGTCCCGGTGTCCCCGGCTGGAAACGGGTTGTTGTCGCTGTAAATGTCCACAGATGAGACGAGACGACCGCTTCGGGACAGAGGGAGGAACAGCGGGAGGAACAGCCCCGCCTGAGCTGCATACTATTTCCTCCTTACAGCACACACGCAGAAATACCACGTTTTAAACTAGAAACAGGAGAATGGAAAAGCACCGCTGTTTTTCACGTTGTTGTTGTCTGAATCCAAAAACCAAAATACGAGAGAACCAAAGTCAAACAACGAGCCGATTTAGATTTTTAGTAAATGTCTCTCTTTTTTTTTGAAGAGAGACGCAAAGCAAGACAGGTGACCCGGAAGTACGAAGATTTCAAAATAAAAGTCAAATCAATAGAATGACCGTATGCGAGCAATTCTTATTTACAGTCCATGATGCAAGCACATACCAGGGTAACATCAGAAGAAAAATAAATGAATGAATCTGGGCCGATGGGGGGTATGTTAGCAACAGTAGTGGACTAGTGATTTAATATGCATTTATCCATGTTTACAGCAAGAATACACTTTTCGATGAATCAGTGCATTGTTTAATGCAATACAGTTCGTAACATAGTTTAATCAAAGCCATGTTTGTGTTCACAGAGTTGTTGCTGTTTGCACTGATATTTATTTTTCCACCATATTGCTCCTTGAGTGAAGGCAGAGCACAGCCGGTAAAAGGAGACGCAGAGTGTTTACCATGTCTACCAGTAGATAGCAGTATACTATTATTTAACCATATATTTAGTTATATTTACCTGCGTTTTTTGTTAATTGTCTAGGTTATTGATACATATGTATTTAATGCTGTTTATTTCATCTGACATTTGACAGTCTGTCTGAGAAGTAAACTCTCCTTATTCGACAGCTAGCGTGGATCTGAGAGGAAAACAGTTCAGAAATTAGTAACAGAAATGAGAATCTACAGGCACACACGTGCATCTGGAGACAGCTGGTTCCCAGTCCGTCTCTGACCTCTACACGCAGCGTCATGACGTAATGCGTTCCATAAGTCCCCCTGACAGATTGAGCTGTATCCGGTTCCAGCCATCATCCAGGCTCATGGGCATGAAGCAGATGGACGGGTACACTCGTGTCCTGCTTTGATAATTGCTCATCCTGAAACGCCACCGATAATTTGTATCATCTAACACCTAAATGTGTTTTCAAATATTGGAAGAAAGCATGAATCTGGTCACTGCAAGGAAGAAACCCATAACTATGCATCACACATTTGTTTGTTCTGACACCAAGACATGGAAGCCGTCTGTATCTGTATCTGACTACCCTACCTCAACTTCAAAGCTGAATTCCTTCTTGAGATCTTTGATGGTCATAACGAGAAAAGGGTAGATACAATAGAAAGACAAGGGAGATGAATGAGGGTGAAGAGTGCTTAAATGGGTTGACCTCAGCTGAAGAATCAGTGAAACATAAACTCACCTGATGTTTATCCTCCGTACATCCAACACCAGTGAGCGGATGTCATCGCCCATGATTCTCTCGATGTGAACATTCTTCACCTGTGAACACACAGAAATATCACGAGGTTTATATGAATGAATGAATGAATGAATTTTATTTATAGAGCGCTTTTCACAGACATAACATCACAAAGTGCTTAACAGAGCAGATATTTAAAAGCATAAAAAAAACACAATGTGACCCTAGGGTCAATAAATTACATACACAGAGAAAAATAAAAAATAAAATAAAAAATAATAAAAAAAAAAATAAAAATGTAAATATATGGAGAAATGTGTTGATTTGAAATTTTACAGACATGTTCAGCTCAATGTGCTCGAGAAAAAAAGATGAGTCTGCCTGACTAGATTTGAACCCATACATGCACCGTGCTCTAGCTGGTGCAGTGCTGGCCTACAACCGCTCAGACCCGGAGCTGCTCATCAAAGCCGTCAGAGCCAAGGACCCGGCAACTCTGAAGTCGGTCTCAGACGAGGATGTTGTCCGCTGCTACATATCCAGGGAGCAGCTCAAACACCACGTGAGGAGGGTCACGCTTGGGGCTCAGGAGACATTTCGGCTCATCCACCTGCCCATTGAGGAGCTGAAAGGTCCCGCTGGGCTGGATGAGAGCGGAGTCAGCCTCTTCAAAACACCTGGTATAAAAAAACGAGTGCTGGGCAACGATTAAAATATTTAATCGCGATTAATCGCATGGATTTACCTATGTAAGTTGAATCTGTAGTTCAAATGATGAATGCATTTCTACAGCTGCCTTTTCTGACTGGTTTGGGTCAGCTATTCACAAATTTGTTCCTAAGTTTGAGTGTAAAGTTCTCCCTGACCTCTATTATCAAATTTCAAGGGATTTACCAAATTGGGTTTACTCCATTCAAACCTAAGAAACATCTGAGCTAGTAAGGAAGGTTAAGGTTGCAAGGAAACACGTGGAGCCCCATCCAATAAACACTATTCAACAGTGTAAACTTGAAGTCAGTGTAGCATCACAAAGTGTAACATAACTTTCACGTTAGCTGATGTTATTTCTTCATTCAATCGGACATTGTTAATAACGCATTTGAGGTATATTGTGTAATTGTTTTTCAAAGTAATTTAAGCAGTTAAACAGTCATGAACAGGATTCCGATGATCACGTCAGACAACTATTACTTCCTTTTTTAATTTATTCATTATGTATTCATGCTAAATGGGTCATATATTAGCAAGCTAACGTTTGTTCAGTCAGCTACACAACAGCTACTTAAAAGTGCAAATAATTAAAATAAAGAAACTAAATCTGTGTAAAGCAGCATATATCCTCTGCTGTCATAGTCTGATGTTGTCTGCGGCTTTCAGAGACCACTGCAACACGGTTATTGATGTTATGGGAGTCTGCATTGGCGTGGCACTGTTTCGCCAATTTAAACAGGTTAAGTCCAACTCAGAGATTTCACTTCTCAGTTTTGTTATGATGTCAAACAAATATCAAAGCACAGGGAACACACAGGCAGTGCTAGTTTTTGAAGTTTTAGTTGCCGGTAGTTGAAGTACTTTTTGGACAACTAAATATTTCACTGATAAATATGTACAACTTCCTGTATGTTTGTGATTGTGTATCTAAATGAAGTGTTTCTGTGAACAATTCATTTGAATTGAAAAGCATACTGGCTTATGTTTATTGGCATAGAGCCTCTGTGCATGCATCATTCATTATCAGTCTGACTGATGACTTGAGTTTTTACCCAAACCAAACCCTTCCCTGATGGACTCATTAGTTCATCGCCTCCAAACTGATTGAACCTTCACCTTTGTGGTCAGTCGTAACCACGAGTCATTTTCTCATGGCTCTTAATCCACATAATGACTGGCCATCATATGGTGGACAAAATGTCAGTCTGGAAAATCACATTTCAAATGCATTTGTTTCTGGTGCCTGCAGTTTGCCCATAAATATTTAAGCATTTTACAGAGAAGCTGTGCAGTTGGCATGCTGAGCCTGGTCAGTAAGATCAGTATAATTGAGCTCAACAGACAGCGCGATATCTGATTGTCTTTTCACCCGTTGACCTTCAAGCCCAACAAAACAAAGGACACTCTTGAAAAAGATGTCTCACTTTCTACACATCGTTGTGTCTACTTTGAAGAACATTTGTGTAATTTGTCATCACACTACAATATTTTACAATACCATCAGTGTTTTTCTAAGTGTATCTGTGTTTCTGTTAATCCCCAGAAGGGCCCTTAAAGAGGACCATTTCCTCAAACATGCTGATGCAAATTGAGATACTTCTCAATACTTCTTCTCTCTCTGAACCTCCCAGACTAACAAAATGCCTCTGCTAAACAGATACAAAGGAGAGGAGGTATTATTCATAAAAATATGGTAATTTTACCAGACCAGCTTTCTGCTTCACTGAATCCTATTTTGGGTAAAAGTCATCGATATTCCCAGAGAGAAGATGGATGACAGAAAGGCTTGGAGGCAATCAATATGGTTTTGGCAAGAAGGTTGTTTTTTCCCCTTTTGAAACGAACCTTTTTTTTGAAACTGACATTATTTCATAATTTTTACAGAATTTACTGCAGAAAGAAAGTGTTACTTCATCGGTGTACGGAGTAAAGTGAACTGACAGTGCGTTATGAGTGTCAGTCATGGTGCGCAAGCTTCCTTTGACAGACAATATATCCTTTGCCCACTGTTCTTTTTTCTGGTCAGCTATTATCCGTCACCCGCTGCCAGATTTATCCTCTCATATTGGCCACAAACGGTCTGCGTAAGACGGCAGTCAGCTCTCCTGTTTAATCAAGTCATTTCTGGGAAGTGCACCATGTTTCTTTTTCTAAGGAGTTGGCAAGTGTGCTTTAGGCCATTAAGAGAAGCTGCACTTTGACAGCAAAATCTGAGATTAGTCTGCAAGTTAATTGTCGAATATTATCGTGATGCATGCAGTCATTCTATTTTTGTGATGACAGACCGCTTTGAATCTAATTAATCACCACATCTGGTGTTACTGTAGACTTTCATAGGTTCTCCTTCAAGAACCAAAGACACTGAAACAACCTTTTCTTCCACTGGTCTATATTGCAGGTTGGACGGCTCTTGGAGAACGTGCTCAGCTACACTGTTGCTGGAATTGACAGCCATAACAGCAGACTCGGCTGGATGGGTGAGTTTGTACTTTGTCATCTTTTGAGGCTGGTCTATCTTGTTCAACAGACAAAGGCTGCCCCCTTGTGCACTTGGAGTGGCATTGCAAAACCATAATGCACAATGAATACGTCGGAGATATTCACTCTGCTATAGAGGCATTGAACGCATACAAAGAAGAAATAGTATTCACTTCTACATTGCAAATATCTGTATACAAGCTTGTTGAGGTCTTGCTGTTTAAGTTATTGAAAATGATCAAAATAAGAGGATTACAGTGCTTTTTATAAGGCTACATTTAGCACCATCTTGTGGTATCAAACAGTCACATGCTCTGAATATGTTCAACTTCATGTTTTAATGACATTACACACATGCACTGCTCAAACTATATTGCATCTTCAGGAGAATTAACAGTTTCAAAGGAGCATATTTTCCAAAGTAATTTGATTGATAGTTTATTAATCATGTTTAAAAAAAGATATCTCAACGTTTTCACAAACGTTTCCTGCAGTTCTTTCTGCATATCACATCAAACCCAAACCCCTGTGTTGAGAGACTTTTCCACACACAGAGGCAGGCTTAGAGACAAGTTAACCCTGCATTTTTAATATCTGCAGACTGAATATCAAAGGCTTGTGGAAAATTATAGATGAACCATGACAAGTCAAATCCATTTGAGTTAATGAGACGAAAAGACACCGAGATAAAGAGTAATGCTTGAAAACTACTGTATCTTCTTATGTACCGATACACTCAGAGTGTACTGTACTGCACCTACAGAATGTCACTCAGTGGGTTGTGTGTTCAAAGTTATCAGATGTCTCTGTAACATTACAGGACCTCTTCTGTGCTATTTAGATACGTTTTACAGTTTTATTTTCCTGCAACATTAAATCCAAGAATACTAACTTCCAAACATGTTTATTTATTATGCCATCAATTGAAACCCTTGACGACACACATGTTATCTCAATTTGACTAATTATAACTTTGAATTAGCTGCACTAAAAAGGATTTAGCTTTGTCCAATTAAGGGGGGTTCATACTAACTCTTTTATATTTGTAATTAATTCAGATATTTTGTATAGGTCTGTTTTCACTTTGACATTAAAAGTTTTGTCAAAAAAGGCCACATTAAATCCCCCTTTATTCATTGTTGTATATCAATAAATCATGAAAAACATCTGACAGACTGAACACGTTTTAAAGGGCAACTGTACCTTGCTCACTCATACATAATAGCAGCTGAACTACTGACCTGAGCCGCTGCATGTTTGAAGTGTCCTGACCTATTATTTTTAGCAGAATCAGCAAGTTTTTTTGTGGCCATATTACGATATGAGATTAACGTCCAAGATGGTTGTAGATTGTGTATTGTGAGTGTGTTGGCTCAACAGAGGCAGTAGAAAGTGGAGGGCTGTCAGAGTCAGAGGGAGGGGCTGTTGTTTGAAGTGCGGAGCCGAGGTAATTGTGTCTGACGGGCGGCGATGAGGCGCAGATCAGATCAGCTGCAGATCCCCTGCGTCCAACCCCCGGCTGCTCGCCTTCACTTTTCCCTTCTCTCCTAATTGACCGGGCTGCGTCTCCCCCGAGCCCCTTTGTTATTATTTATTAATAATTCATCACTAAATAATTCACACCCTTGGACCCGCAGTGCTAATTGAGCCGGGTGGGGTGGCAGCGCTGGTGGGTGTGTGACTGTGTGTATGAGGGTAGACGGGGGATGGCGTAAAAAGTAAGGAGGAATTGGGAAGCGGGCCTTCCTCAACTTGTAGGGCATCAAAAAAAAGTTTTATTGTTCACAGGGAAGCGTCACAGTTGTACATGTGGTTTGTGTGTGTGTGAGTGAGATCCGAGAGAGGGGAACGAATCAGTGGACTTCATTGTGATCGGAATTATTAAGGGCTGAAAAGCACTCGCATCTTGATCCTCACAATCCTCCTGCACTGATAACATTAAGGTTCTCATTCTTCGTCTGCCTCTCACCAGTCCAATACAGGCAAAAAATAAATCGTAAAACAAAAGAAAAGGCTATAAGTAAATAAAAAGATGAATATAAAGCCCTACACAGTTGTATGCCAATATCAGTGGTGGGCCGTCAGGGCCAGCAAGGCCTTCTCTGCTGGCCTAAACAGAATCACAAAGTTATAGCTATTTTATAATTTAATAATTTTTCTTAAATATGTATTATAATTTATAAAAATAGCTTTCCCATTAGCTTATTTTCTCATTGCACAGCTACTGTCTTCCTCAGTTGCTCTGCTTCCAGTGCAGCTTGTTTTAAGTAGAGCTTTTATCCAATCAGATTTCACCTCTGTGTCTTCTGGTAAGAAGAGAGGCCCCAGGCTTTCACAAGTGAATCCCTTTGCAGTTGAAGTGAATGGGGACGATATTGTTGATTGTCATAGTCTTCAACCAATCAGATCTTTAGTTTGACATGTTGGGCGTATTCTTTGACGTGCCAGAGCCTTCTAGCTGGCCTACAAGTACGTCAGCATTAACACTCAGCTAGGTTTTCAGGTGCAGCTCTGCAGTGAGGTGCTGTGATTGGTCAGTGGGCAAGCACGTGACTATTGGAAACCGAAACTTAAGCAGAGGCTTAGTCGGAGCTCAAATTGAAAGATATGGAAGAAATGATGACATTTTTTGCATTTTCCTTGGTGTAGATTGTTTTTTTTTTTACCTAGCTTTGTTTTTTTAACACTCAATGGCTGGTGTTTTTTTTATGGTGTTGTTGGAGACTTTTCTGGTGTTTTGACTCTGACGTGAAAGCACGTACCGTTCTGCGCTTTCGTGAACGAGCAGCGGGTGCTGACGTGAGCCGCCCCAAAGCACTCACAGGCGGCCACTCTCACAGCAGCCTCACGCAGCAGTCAGAGAGGAGACACACTCTCGGCGTATTCATGTATCTGCATTCTGCAGTTCGTGTATTTATATTCATGGAGCGTATTATGTCAGAGGCAATAGTATAACATCTGGAAAACAACAACCTCCAAAGCGACCAGCAGCACGGATTTACGTCGGGGAGATTAACAGTGACTAATCTCTTGCACTTGACATGTGGACGGAGGGGCTAGAATATGAAGATGCGGGTAGTTGTACAAGTATCATTCACTGTTGTCACAGTAAAATGTCACTTTAACAGACCTATTAATGCATTAATAGTTATAGGTGTGGCCTGTGGTGGTGCCTGAAAACCATGTTGAGTCAGTCTTAACAGTGTTGAATTCAGCAACAGGGCCGTCCAGTAGGGGTCAGCATCCGATCACCAGAATACCCCCCACACACACTATGCTTCATGTGTTTCATAGGGATGCGGTTAATTTGGAATCGCATGCTTTGTGTGTTCATGCAACCCTTCATTAACACCCTTAAACATATACAAATCGCACAGCAGCATAGAGGGAATCACGGCAGTCACACTGTGCCAAGAATGTTTTCTTAAGAAAATGCCTGCTTGCTGATTTGTAAACCGGCTTACTGTATATTATTGAATTGTTTGAATCACACACACCCTCGCCAAAACCCACCGGCCGGCTCCGTAGCTTTCTGCTCACCAACTAGTTTGACAGAGATTAGAACACATGAAATATGGAAAGGTTACATTTGAGACTTTCTGTTGGCTCTGGCTGAATAGCTCATCACACTGGATCAAGTGCTTGAACATTTTAAGATGAATTTAGAATTGAAAATGTTGACTGTTTCATAACAAGTTACGCTGGCACTGTGTCGAGTCGCATGGGCATTGCTCGTCTTCAGAGCCTTGCCTAGTTGATAAATCTCTTTTAAGCAGAGCAATATCAGAAAATCAAAGCAACTCTGAACCCAGTCTTTTAAAAGTTTAGATTCATTTTGTTGGGGGAAATATCTGCATTTGGGGGGAAAAACAAGTTTGTAAAAAAAAAAAAAAGAATCTCTCCCTAGTTTGTGTTTCTTTGGGGAATGGTTCATCTGAAGCTGTCGACAAGGTCCATACAAGTCTGCTACCACGGAGCATACAGACTTGTCTTTCATGCCGCGGTGGTTTGGGACCAGAGAGGAAGGGCCAGCAGAGAGGAATCTGTCGAGCTGAGCTCAGTGTATACGCTGCATGTAGTTTTGTACACTGTAAAAAAATATACCTTGAGAAAACTTAAATTATCAAGGCAACTTGATGCAAGAGATTTTTTTAAGTTTTCTCAACTTTCGACTACAGTAGTTGACTTAACTAAGATTTACAAGTTTAGACAAACGTTATGCCAACTTAAATTTTCTTGTTCACCTAATTATAACAGCCCATGTATTTCTACCTTCAACAAACACAGATATTTGTGTTGAATAAATATACAATTCTTGTTTCAGTGAGACAAAAAATGTATGTTAAAAATCAATACAAATTTATGTTGCTGTAATTGTATTTCGAGTTCTGCCAACTTAGATTTTCTTGTTCACAGAATTATGATATTGCTGTGAGGCTAACAATAAAATCTTTGTTTCAATGCCATGTATTTCTACCTTCAACAAACACAGATATGCGAGTTGAATAAATATATAATTCTTGCTTCAGTGAGATAGAAATTGTCCTAGATAACTCAATGAAAAGGTATCTTGCTGTAATTGTATTAAAGGAATTCTTAATGAATACAATAATACATATAATAAAAGGGCACACAGCTCAAAGTTAGTTAAAACCTTGTTTATTTCTCCTTGTTAAAAAGATTTTGAACATGAGTTAAAAGTACTCAATGAGGTCAGTCTGGCCTTAAGTAAACAGAAATCAAACTAATCCTACCAACCACCTCAACATAGTTAAGTGGCTGTACAAGTTTACATTTTCCATGAGCACTAACCACAATGAATTAGCCGAGTTAAAAGTTAGAAATACACTGATAATATATGAGCTCATCTTGTGAACTGGAAACTGACACTTCCACATATTTCTATTTCACAGGCAAAGGGGACTTGTAGACTTAAAATGTCTGCACGTGCAAGCATGTGCATTCACTTAACTCAGGGGTGTCAAACTCATTTTAACTCTGGGCCACATCAGCATCACTGTCGCCCACAAAGGGCCGGTTGTAAATGTAAGACTGTGTAAATGTAACTACTCCTAACATATTGGTAAATAACTGTCTCTGCATTTGATTATTGTTTATTCAAGTGTTAAAATATTGTACATGCAGTTATATAAATGTAAAACTATATTTAAGCACATTTCTGTTATTGTAACTTAAATCCTTTTAATTTAGGGTTAAGAAACCCACATTACTCTATCAAAGATCAAACTATTGAAGAAAATATCAAAGACAAGTTAATACAATAACTTTGTTCAATGCTCAAAATCATTTCAAGGGTGCGTTTGCACAATCCCACGTGAAGTGTTTCATCTGTTGTAAAGTCACGTTTAAAGTAGTCTTCAATGTACTCACAATACATTTCCATGTCAAGTGTACAGTAACCAGCCAAAGAGCTGCTTCTATGACTGTGTGTTTAAGTATCTCATCATTTTGACTTTCTATCTCACAATTTTGACTTTCTATCTCATAATTTCGACGATGGGAATATTTTTATTATCAAGTCTAACTTTAAATTATTATAAATTTTTATTTTTATTTTTTTATCTGACGGATTCACGGGCCACATACAATGACGTGGCAGGCCGGATCCGGCCCGCGGGCCGTATGTTTGACACCCCTGATTAACTCCTACCTGAGTAGCCTACCAACAATGAACTTGAATAGTTAAAACATTGGATATGTCCCTACTGTGAACTGGCAACTGACATTTCTACAAATTCTGTGAATCTCTATTCCAGAGGTGAAGGTGACTTACATGGTTAAACATGAGAACGAACAACAATGCACTCAAACAGGAGAAAAACAAAGCTTTAGGTCCTGTCTGGCTTCCTCATTAATATTTAGAGCAAAAGCTTTGTTTTCAGAGACCGTATGCGCTGCGAGCATCGAGAGACAAACTCGAAAAAAATAGTCTGAATCGCTTGAAAGGTATACCTCATCTCCTTTGGATAATCAATGTTCATGGCATACAGTCGGCCAAAGAGGTATACAAAGGCAGAGAGGTCTGGTAGGTCATGAAGCACGATGGTCCCGTCCAACACGACCGCTACATCTCGCACATTTGGTGATATGGCAGCATCATCATCTTCATTGATGGTGAGGATGGCGACAGACACACCTTTGAGCACTCTCTCTTCATGGTCAGTGTCCTGAGGAAAAGCAACACATGCATCATTGAGTACTAAGGAAAGATTAAAGACAACATACATTTCTACTCATTCTAACTTTAACTTTGGTACCATCCTACTGAGTCATGCCATTCGGCTTGTGGACGTTTTTTAAAAAGTACGGTTGCTGTCACCCACCAACGGAACCCACCAACGGAACAGTATAGGATTTTATCGTGGATTGATGTATGATTACCTTATTTAAGATTATTTTTCACCGAAAAGGACATCCACTTAAAAGATGTGTCCTATCTGTGATGTAATACAAATATTTGTTTCTTAACAAAAAGTCAGATAATGTAATTCCAGTATATTTTAGTGCCATTGAGGTAATATTGTGAATATTGTGGCGAGAATATTCATGACATGACATTTTTATATTGTCCCATGCCTGTCCACCAACCTTGTTGTGACTAGTTTTGTTACAAAGTCTTTCTGCCAAAGAACAACAGCCAACAATGGCCGGCTGTTTCGGGTTGACTGTTGCCCCTCGGCAGAAAAAAAGAGTCATCGAAAAACTCACCACCACAATGAGCTGGACTGATAAACTGCACTGGGGAGGTGTATTTATACTTTTCATTTTGGGTGAACTCATTTTTTAAACATCACTGGGCTCAAAATAAAATCTTCCACAAAGTTTGATACATAAAATTATTAGCATTTAGTTTAAGAGTTGCATTTCTGAGCATAATGTAAATGTTAAAGCTACTTTAACCCTCTGAACGCCAAAAGTAGTTTTGGGGTGTTTTTTGCTCCTGTCACATTTTACTCATGGCTAGAAGTTGAGGGAAATCAAACACGTCTTGTGTACAGTAGAACAAAGTCATAATGCTATAAAACAAAAATAAATAATATGATAATGTACTTATATAGTAAACAATATAATCTACGTATATATCCAACATTTGTCAAGTGTCCACAAGCATTACCAATCTTGGGAATTTGGGAAAAATGGAGGCTCCACATGCTGTATTGAACTATTTACAACCTCTACTTGCAGCTTGTCTGGTCCTCTCCTCAATGCACTGTGCTCAGCCGCCTGCAATTCAGTCGAAGTTTCACAGAATGTTTGTCACTTTGACTGTTGGTCTTAGCCAAATCAATCATGGCTTCTGAGTTGTGCCGAGGAATGCAGAATTTAATGCTTTTAAAAGGATCCGGTTAAAGCAAAAGGTTTATTCGTGGCGAAATTTTAAATGAGACATGTAGAATAAAATGTTTTTGATGAAATATCACTTTAAGATTTCTTTTGGTTGTTTTTACTGATGGAAGTGTTCATTGCGCATGGTGTGTTTAAGGACTGTGGGAATGATGAAAATCAGATGTAGCCCACCTTCTCAATTCCAATTGTAGTTCAGGGTCTTCATATCATACCCCTGTTGCATATGAGGTGAATTGGAGAGGGTCTACGGAAATATAGATTTTAGGATGTGTCTACAATAGCCCAATTTAAGCTAATGACTGACTAAGGTGCAGAGAGGCCTGGTTTTGATACAGCTATACTGTCCTGTGAGTTCAAACTATGTAGCCCTGTTTAGCCCTTACTTTCTACGTTGACATACATCACTTTAACATCACTTTCAAATGCAAATGTGTTGTTTTACAGAAATTTCAAAGAACACATGTAAACAAATTACCAGGGGGCTACACTGACAATGAAGTTTTTTACAGCTTCAGGCTGGGATAAACAGTGTACTTTTGCCGATGGTTTAAACAAGAAAACATGCAATCCTGCTTTAGTCCTTGAATCCTGTTTTTAGTTTGTCAGCAGTTTTTTTTATTTTTTACAATCAATGTGACGTTCTTCTTGTTCTTCATTTCGTCCAAAAAATCTGCCCGTGCTAATAAAGTCTCAAGTGCTTTAGTGACAGATATGTAAACAAAAGCAGTTGTATAGGCTGTGTTATAAATATATTCTATGGGTTCTATAACAGAAAATTGTTCCTTGAAATATAAATTCCTTTGGTAATCTGTAGATAGGGAACCTTTCTCTGATGTTGTTAAAAGTAGTGGATTTGTTTGAACTATAGCATTAGAATTTTTTTGCAAAACAGAATCATTTATTCAATTCTATGATTTGAAAGAATCTCTTTGACACTGTTTAGAGTCTGGATGTTAGAAAAAGACAGCAAATTATGCAAATCCTCTACAATCTTTTGTGTTGCAGCTCTACAAACATGTAACACTCGTTGCATTATGTAGAACGAGGGAGGCCAATTTGTGCCGAAGTGTCTCACTATCCACGTCTTCCACAACCAATTCAACCTCGTCTCCTCTCACACTGTTCTGTGATGATGTTCCTGCTTCACTGTCAGATTGTTCACCATCATTTGCGTCATCTAGTGTTGGCTCTTGCAATTGTTTGAAAATCCTTAAACGTGCAGTTTTCATGTTTTCTACTTCTGTGAGAGCTGAAGGTTGGGCGAGTGTGTGTTTTAAAGGCACGCCTGAGAATGGGACCTCATACAGATTCTCCATTCTTTAAATGATGTCCAAGATGGTTCCAAAAGGTTTTTTCACTGCAGATCTCTTTTTTAATTCCAATAACAGAAATCCAAGTGCTAGTTCACTTTGGACCCAGGATTATTGGAAGTTGAAAAGTCCAATGCTGGATACAAATATTAAGAGTGGGTGGTGACTGCGGATCCCGAGGTTAATACATGAGGCTGACTACAAAAGTACGTTTGCCCAACTAAAGTGGAACGCTGCTTTAAAGCAAACACTTCTCTTGTTGTCAAAAACAATGTTCCTGCTGTTGCTGCTTTTCACTGACAGGTTCGTATTAACAGGGTTTTCTATTAAAGTCACCTTTAACACCTTAACGTCAGTGTGTTTAGACGGGTAAACAGTATTCGACACCACACCGGGAAAGAGTGGCCTGTGTTCAACAAATACAATTCAAGTGTCCACTATAGCGCTGGCGTATTGCATCCGTTTTGAAATTACCTGTGTGGCCAGACAAGTTTTTGTTAGTTGCATTTGGCAAAGCTTTGTTTCTGAGTCAGATTCATTTGAAAACATTCATGAGATCAGCGATTACTAGTTATCTTTTTTACAGTGTCGGCGTAGACTTAATCTAAGAGTACATCAAAGCATCCCATGCTCCTCTTCTTCAGCTCAATCCTTCTCTGGTCCTTATTACCAAAGTGCTCATAAATGCCTTTGGGGAGTTGGGAAGAGGGAAAAACACAAACAAAAAACAAACATGTTTGCTTTTATCTTTCAAATAACTATTTATGCTGGTACAAATGAGCATTCTGAGAGGGGATGATGTTGTATCATGGTGGGAGAAGATGTAACGATTCATGCTGACTGAAAAGAACAAAAGAAAGGCCGTGTAAAGCAGAGCAAATTGTTTTTGTGACGTTTGCCAGACTGTCATCCTCGCTGGTAGATTTGAATGCGCTGCCAATCTCGAAAATGAACCTTTTTGATTCAGCAAGTGGTTTTAAAAGAGTGCCAGCGAACATGAGATTAACAAATGGCTCGCACCAGCCTGTTTTTAATTCATTTTTGATGGCCTTGATGTGAGCATGGAAGTAGAGGAACGGCTTGTATACTCCAGTGGGCCGCTGGGTCGGGGGCCGGGAAGTAAACATGCTCTCAGCGGCACAGGAGTCTATCCATCAGGATAGAGAGTGTAACCCCATGGAGATCCTGGAGAGTTCTGAAGCCAGAGATGGTGAATAATAGAACAAAGTGAGGATGAGTCTTCTGCGGTTCCACTGCTCTTCAACATCCCTCCATCGCAGGGGGAACGGGCATGTGCATGTGAGAGAGAAAGACGCAGAGAGCACTGATAGTTGCAACTTCTCCGTCTGTTGTTTTTTTTATTTTGCAGTAAAACACACCACTACATCATAAAAACTTTGTTTGGAAAACATTATTGTAAGCTGACACTATGACAGCTTCACATAATGACAAAGTCTGCGTTCACATGACAGCATCCAAACCTAATCCCATGGGTCTGTGGGGCCCTTCGCTTTTTTTTCTCTCTTTTCGCTCTCTTTTCGCCACTCCCCCCCCCCCCCCCCCCCCTTACGCCTCCCTTCTGTTGGTCTCCAACACCGAGAACTAACACGCGGTAAACAGAGAAATATTCAAAGGCAAGCCGGGTGCTGCCTGTCTCCCACAGGGTTTTTTTTACCCCCTCGCCACTGCTGAGAAATCAAAACTCTTTGGACGTCACACGGGCCGATTGAAGTTCAATGCCTGCTCTGGAGCGGTCCCTTTGCCCGACGATGGCAGGCGTCATTAGAGCTGTCAGTCAGGCCCTGGCAACGGGGCAGCGCCGCAGGGCACCCTCAGGGCCCAATCAATGTTGGGGTCCCCAAGAAAGGGCCATCAAACGACCATGTAAGACGATGCTGTAACCCTGCATCGTTCCCCATTCATCACATGATTAATATCTCTTTCAGCTCGATATTTTTGAACTCTGATGCAAAGCTGCGGTCTTGTATTTTTAATAGAATTCCCATTGGCTCGGGTATGGAAATGTGCACCCTGGAAGTCTGTACAGGAGCCGTCTTATTGAAACTCTACTAATGAAGGAGAATGAAACTTCTCTCACAAACGGCTCCCCAGTCGTGTCAGCGGGAAACAGGAGCCAGTTGTTATTATTTTTTTTTTGCATCATTTCAGCCTGCCTTTTCCCAATGTGTTGCAATTACAATGAGTCACGTGATGCAATGAAAATAAATGAGCCAGACGGTGCTTCTCCGTACAACAATCTCAAATCCTGGAACAATGAGATATCCACGAAATCACGGTACACGATTCAAATACAGGAGCAAACAAAACCTAAACAAAACAAAGCAACCTTCTTTGAAGAACGAAAAACTCAGACTGCCTAAGTTCCTTCCAACAATATACAGAGTGCAATATTCTCAGTACCAGTATGTTATTCAGAGCGTCCTTCAAAATATTTGGAGAGAAGGACGGGAGATGAAACAGGGATAGAACAATGGGACTCTGGCTGTGTTATGGCGTTCGTGCACCTCGCCTCGCCAGCCCTTTGTAGTGTGTGTGTTGTGTAGCGTCCGCGTCCCCAGTCGGTCCCCCGCTTGTTCTGAGTCCAGGTGGGGTCTCAGGCACCCCACCCCCACCCCCCTTATCTGCCTATCTCGCACACACCTGCTCCATTGCTCTCTCTCACACACACACACACACACACACACACACACACACACACACACACACACACACACACACACACACACACACACACACACACACCTTTTTGTTTACAGGCATCCAAACACAGATTAAAGACAAATTTCATATTTTGCATTTTAAGCATTTTCAAAATGATCTGTTAAATATCAGGATATATATATATTAATTAAATCATATATTATTGATTACAAACAAGATCAGTGCTGTCAACGGCTGTGCACAGATGAAGGATAAAGGATTTTGCCAATTTATTCAGACTCTCTTCTCATGACATGGGTAAAATATTCTCTCTGGTCTGTGAGCAACTCCGGAAAGTTGGGCAGAAAGTTTCCCTCATTTTAAATGCATTTCAAGTTGGCCTTAAAATGCCCAAAAGAAACACACTTAAAAGTGGTAGGATATCAGTTTCCCCTCCCAGTGTGCAGTACCCAAACCGACCACTGGGTATTGCTGCTATGTGCGCCACACGAAAATGAAGTTGTTGAGTCTGGAACAAAGAAAATAAAGTAATGATTTCTCTGTCAGATATTTGGCTTTGGGTACAGAGCGTTGCTCGACTTCTTTGTAAAGGGTGATCATTAGCAAGTACCGGGGACTGTAGACACCTTTTTATCCTGCAATCAAAGGCAAATAACAACAAAAACGAGGTCTGACCTACATTCACGCTGCAGCAGCATCCCAAAGGAACGACAGGTACCCGGGCATCATGCACCCTCCGAGCAACGCTTTAACTTCCTACAGCATGTGAGGAGTACACGTGACCAAGACAAATATGATCGAAATCTTTCTACTTGAAAAAGAAAAGAAAAAAGGATTGATATAAAGGAACACCTTCCATGATTAATACATTTAACTATTCAATATTAAATGTAAATCTGGCTCCCTCCCTCTCTCCCTATGGGGGAGTTGAGGGGGTGTCTATGGTCAGCGTGTAGAGGCTAATGTCTGGCGGAGGTAATCCTCTGTGATCTGCCCTAATCTGTCACAGATACGCAGTTGAAGCTGCTAGAGGAGAGTTGGGGGGGGGGGGGATGTGAGTCAGAAAGGGGGGAAAACTGGATTATGGCAGTACGTCTGCATTAACTCATTGGCCTTATCTCTTAAATGCTCTGCGAAAACAGCTTTTGCTTGTACACCGGGAACGGTGCGGTGTACATGCTCGGATGTATGCGAGTGTGTACGCGGGCGTGTGTGTGTGTGTGTGTGTCATGTGAGCTGAGCTTATTTCATGCCAGCCATACAGGCCTGAGTGTGTACCTATTATAGAGAGGAGCACACCCAGTGCCCCCTTGTGCTAGTTCACATCCCAGCCTTAAAAGCCTGCCATTCTCAGATGATTCCGTTTCCATTTCCCCCTCTTTGGTTGGGCACAGCGGCCGATTTGCTTCTTAGAATACGGTTTCTCAATCGCCAGATACAGATATAACATCCCTCTATGTCCCCATATCTGAGAAAATATGTGCTTTTGGCATAATGTTTCCTTGCTGAAACCACATGCAATTATGGTTTACACGTCTATTGTGGAAAAATAACTGATTGTCGGTTGTTGCAGGAGGAAACTGTCTCACATGTCGAGTCGCGCCCCGGTTTGGAGCCTGATTTACCCAGCAGCACAGGAACACACACAGAAACATCTCAAAACTCAGTCCGCAGTCACACGTCACACACACAGAAACATCTCAAAATGTGTTCACAAACAACTGTTATACAACTGATATGTTGATTGATACAGTCGGTGCAGCTCTCCCGAACACTAACAGCCAGGAGCACGCACAGTCCAGCGCTCATGCAGTCCCTCATCTCCAGTCATGGGAGGCTCACCCCTCGGCCCTGAAAGAGAGAGACTGTGTGGATGCTCTCATGTTTATGTTTGGGAGATTAGCAATGATGAAAGAATGCCTTTTAAAGTCTGGGCTAGAGGGGCCTCTGTTCAACGCCCCACCCTTTCACCATACGCACACGCACTCCCTCTCTCACACACACGCACCCTTGTGCTTGTGCGTGTACATACATAGTCACACACACACAAAGACGTGTAATTCCGTCATCAATCCCTGCACATTTTCTCTATAGCCACCATATGGTCACCACATCCAAAGATTTGCAAGATTGCAGAAACATTGCCTCCAAAATCCATGCCTGACATTGATTCAGTGGTCTCTCGTGGGTCTTGGATCTTAGTCGCACTGTACGTGGAAGCTGCACTGACACTTCACCCTCATCCATCCTGCTCCCTCTCATCTTCCCTTCATCGTCAAACTCCAATGAAAGAGCCTCATTGTTCTCCACTCTATCTCTATGTGGTCTGTCAGCCTTTTCTCTCTCATTTTCCTCCTCTCTCGGTCTCTCTTGCAGCCATATGCTTGGCCCTCTTTAGTGTTTCTTCATCTCATCTCCTTGTGGTGTCATGGACTACAATGTGACTTATTCATTTTGGGGGGTTCCCATGCCAGGAGACGAGCACGGTACTATCGATCCTCCTTGTCATTATCTCTCCCCACCAAACTAAACAGAAGAAGTTATGAGGTTGAAAGCTGTCTGTCTCGCTCTCTCTCTCTCAATCGGTTGTGGATTTGGATTAGGAAATCCCTCAGTTTGAGGGGGGCAACATGCTTGGGCAATTTGTTTCCCATTAGCTGTAATATAAAGCAGGGTTTTCCAAACAAAACATGATGACCAATGGGTGAAGCACTCACCGCATCTAGGCCTCTCCCAGAAAAGTGATCTAAAGACTATTTGGTCACAGCCCCATGATCCTATTCACTCTTGAACTTTTCCATTGTCGGAAATTGCATCAATCATAGGTTTGTTTGACCAGGTATTACAGGCTCTATTGTGTCGCTTTTCTACTTCATGCAAAGCTGATTCTGTTTTCTTTGGCTCCTTGACAAGGCCCCACATGACAGTTTCACTCACTGCAGAGATTCATGCTTAGGGAACAGCTCATAGTATACGCCGGAGTTCCTGCTTGTCTTTAAACTGACTAAACACTTTGATATTCCTTTATTACCCGGCGTGGTGACTGTATCCAGCTACCTCCTTTGTTGTCTCGGCAAGCAAGCAAACCATCCATTCATCAAATTGTTGGTACCATAGATGTAATTGAAGTTTTTAGTACTATCACTGATTCTGGGGGGGCCCTGGCTGTTGAGAGGCAAACTCCCTCAGGTCCTACCGACCAAACAGTGGAAAGCACCTTTTCAGGTGAAGTCACGAGAGAGCAGTTTTGCGGTGGAAGACAGAGGATCGGGGAAACGTCCTGGAAACGACTTAATGAAGCACATATCCAGATGATAGTGATTATCTCCTGATTGGCTTGATAATGTGTTTGCAACAGGAGCCAACTTCGTGTTCATGGCGCAGACGAGCAAGCGAGAATAAAAGCCAAAAAGCAGATAGACAGACGTATCAAGGAGGTATAAAAGAAAGAAAGAGGATGAAAAGCTGTTGTATAAGCCACCTTAACCTGGAGGCATTGGCCTGGCTGCCTGTGTGCAACGTGATATGTCCTCTGTGACAGCTGCTGACACTGCTTGATGTGTGGACTCAGAGGTTGTGGAGCCTTTAAAGAACTATGGGAGTGTGGATGGTTGTGTGTACGTGTGTGTGTGTGTGTGTCTGTGTTGTGGCGGTGTGAGGTCGGGGTTGGCATGCTGATAGAAAAATGCCACAAGGCAAGTGATACACCGTCCTCCATTTCTAGAATTGTTACTTGCAGATTCAATTACATTCCTACGTGCCACTCGCTCTAAAGAGACATCTTGTGCGTTGTGCCTCGCAGTTAGCGACACGCAGGAATGTAATGTCACGGCGAGCTAACCTATTGCAGCAGGCCCTTAATGCAGATCATGAACACTGACACGGCCTTCTCTGCTGCACAACAGCAGTCCTCCATTGTTTGCTATTATTTTTATGCACAAAATGAGGGAAGAAACACACTGACTCAATCAACAGTGTCCTCATGAAACTGGAATGAGCAGTTCGGTAAACATCCTGGATGTGTTACACAGTATATGCCCCAATATAAAGCCTATGGAGGGTGCAGAAGTGCAGTCTGAGGCGCCGGTCCATACGCTGGACAAGATTTGTGTTTGGACTGTTTATTGATGTACAGTATTTGTTGTACATGGGGAGCAGATGTGTAAGAAATTTGAGCATAGAACTGTGTGTTCAGTAGATATAATAAAAGTGATTAATAATTCATAATTAAGAATTCATAATTAGTCATCATAAGCGTTTTGGAAATGCATAATTAAGATAAGCATAAAGTGTTTTAGGATTAGTAGCTAACAGTAGAATTTGAGACATGAAGCTTATGCCAAAGTTGCAAAGTCTTACCTATTATATGGAATGTTTATCATAGAGGGATTAAACAATAACTGACAGTCATTGAATGTGTTAGAGACCTCAGGGACAGACAGACAGGAGAATACTCTCCTGGAAGTTAGCCAATAGGAATTGGGATAAACGGAAGGGGAGGAGTTTCGAACGGATATGAGGGCGGGGATAGGAAGTGTTTTTCTGCCTCTTTTAGCGTGTCGTCCCCGGGGAACGGATGTGTGTCCTGGGACCAGAGGTAGTTTTTTCCAAAGTGGGTTAAATATGTAATATTTCATAGGAGTAATGTACTCCATTGTATAACTGTAATCGTACTTGCATCAGTGGGATTCAATTCCTTTAATTGTAAACCAGTTTTGGTAGCGTTATTATCGCAGCGTGTCGACTGAACAGCAGCCGGACACGTGGTCTGGCCTCCTCGCTGTGGAACAGACTAAAACTCCACAGATGGCACTACCATTGACCCCTCCGTGTGTCTTCCTGTCCCCTAGCTGAACCACAGCGTGAGGGGGCCCTTATCTGGTCAAACTGGGTGGTGGGGAGGGGAAGGCTTTGAAGGCATGCTTGTGTGGCGATGCAATCAGGCAGACTGCTGTAGGGCCGCATCCCCCCCCCCCCCCAACCCCTCCAGCCCAATAACCTTCTTTGCCCCTCTTCTGCCATTGAAAGCCGTAGAGAGATGCTCCGAGGCTCCCTGTGTTGTTTGAGACTCAAGGACAGGCCTTGGGAATTATGCGGGCGGTATCATGTACAGTCCTTCCCATTCCCCAATAACAAGTAACATCTTGTGGAGGATCTCTAAGTGATAAAACACGAACATAAACCCGAGGGATTCGTTGCAAATTTTCCACCCTGGACAGAAAAATAAATAGAGATTCTCTACTGAGACAATATGATCCCAGTGGTCCCCCCCTTTACTCTACCCTCTGCATGGAGGACACAGATAAAGCCTCTCAGATATCGACTGAGGGGGAAAAAGGCTTCTGAGATGGATCACATGAACAGTTAATGCAATTGGATGAACTGTATAGAACCGAGATAAAGCTAATACCATTGTGTAAATGTTTATGCCTGCTGTCAAAAACTGTGTGGAAATGTGGGCGCGTCTTCAAGTCAACTAAATTCATTTCATTGCTGTTATTGCACATATTGTCTGTTTGCTTTGGCTTGTAAAAGTGAGAGAATGGTCTACATTGAGCTGACAGTCAAGTGTCATTGAAACTTTGGTTGTAAAATGGCACTCGAGCTAAAGAAAGCTACTGCTTCCAGTTCACGTGGTCGGTGGAATATACAGTATAACATTTGCATGTGAGCAAAAATGTATGCCATCTCTCCCAGATTTTTCCAATTATTTCTCGTGATATAAAAGACATAATTTGATGCTTTCATGTTACGCTAATATGTTCCACACTAGCATTGTAACAACACTCTACCACTCACAGATATTGATTTGGATTACACTCTGTCACGTTCGGGGATTGCGTAAATGAGGCTTCTTCTTTTTTTTCTTTATTCTCCCCTCACTCATTTTCGTTCCCCCTCTCACTGTCACATCTCCATGCTGGCTCCACACAGGCCCTTTGATGTGCCTGCTTTAATTTGGAGCTTAATGGAATCTGTGGCACTGCTGTGCCTATCGGTGGCAGGATCACAGATCCCAGGGTTCATTGCGGTATGCCTCCAGTCTGGTGAGTGGGTGTCAAGATAGCCGTGAAACAATGGAGGAGGGCCTGTAGCCCTAGGAGACGAACTGCATTTCCAATGCAGATCCCAGAGTGTCGGAAGCCCCTGTCGGGTTATTGCCAGTGTGCTTCACTGCAGGAAATCCCATCTGTAGCTCAGTATTACAACCAACTGTTGACTTAACACAGACAAAACAAAGCATGAAGCCATTTTATTGCCATTACATGATGTATTGGTGTATTGTGTATGAAACAACGGGGGCAAAAATGAACAATAAAAATGTAAAAAATGGAATGAGTAGGTTTTACATGAAAAATAATAACAGGATTAAACGTGGCAACAATAACAACATCAGTAGTCACAGTCGTAGCAGCGTGGCGCTCGTGTTTATGATGCTGAAAGTTGCCGGCTCAAGTTCAGCCAGCCCTTGTTGCATTCCTTAATTAAAACAGATAGATACACCAAGTAGCTCCGGTTTAAAGGATTTTCATTGCAGTGTAATGTTTTGAGCACCCGGTTCTTCCTCAGACTTCTGATAAGTACAGAGAGTGGCCATCTTAAATACCCATAATGCATATAATCATAGTATATGTATATACTATATACTACAATACATGGTATATTTAGGTAAATATCTGTACCGATAGTATATCAAAACTACGTACATAATATATAAAGAGCACAGAAAGGTACATAAAGATGATAATGGTATCCACAGGAACATACCAGTAAAAAATGTACCCAATAAAATAAAACCAATAATGTGTGCATACACGTGATTTACCACCCCGATTGCAAATATACATGATAAGAAAATGCATTAAGCATAGACACAAATAAATAAATCTAGGCTACATGTGTGCAAAAATAAACAAATATACAACAAAGTTAAATGCAGAAAATGAACTTATACAAAGGGAATAACAGTACAAATCATGCGACTCCAAAACTCTGTATTCCATACAGGGCGTAGGCTAGGTGTCATATGTACCTGTATATACACTACCTATTAGAGGCCTCTGTCTATTTATCTATTATTATAAGTTGTTATGGGGAAAAAGCAACACCAAAAATAGCATTTTTTATACCAAACCCAAAAGGCAATATTGTAACAAGAGACATAACATAGAATATCAAATCACAAAAAAACTCTAATTTTAAACTCCTCAGAAGTAGTCTCAACTTACCACTCGTCTCTTTTTCTAAATCTTGCTTTTCTTCCGGAGTCTAGAAAGTAGCTCCCGGTCTGCCTGTATCTGTTCGAACGACACAGCAGGACCTCCTCGCTGGGATATGCTTCGACAGTTATTTCTGAAACACGTATGTTGTCTAGCCAAACCTTCTTGCCTCATCCAGTTATCTGTGCCCTCAGGTGGCGAAAAAAATCATGAAGATGTATTCCTGTGTGCTACACTTCATATTCTCCCGCCCTTTACAGGTTGTGTGTCTTTAACAAGCATGTGCCACCTTGCTTTGGATCACACATTATCTTTTAATTCTTACCAGTTATCTGATCAGTCATCAGAACCCAGTAGTGCGACTGAACCCAGAAGACATGTCAGGGATTTCACACACTGCCGTCCAGACTACAACTTTCAATCCATGGGTGTTATAAATCAAAGCAGGTGGTTTCCTCCCCAAAAACCTCTCCACAGGATAGAGTGCTTGGGGCAGCAGGTTATGAGCGAGCGGTGATAAAAGTATGGCCATGAATCAATTCTGCATCCCTATCAAAGGCATATTTCAATCGCTGTATGTATCGTTTAACTAGCATACTAGTAAAAACAGAAAAGAGACGGAACTTCAATCTGTGTGTGGAAAGAAGACAGGATCTAGGATCTGAGGCCTGACGAGAAAACGCCCTCAGCCATGCATCTGTACAGTATTCAAAGGCACTGGCAGTCATGTTCAGACAGCATGCTAGCAGGGGGAAAACCCCTCAATACAGGGGCCTTTATCTCTCCTCACATACTCAGCTTAATGAACTCTGCTGCATGTAATGGCACATACAGGAGCTGTGTTGGAGGTGCTTTGCCTCTGTCTTTCATCCATGTTTGATGTGTGCCTGCCAGATCATTATATCGCAGGGAGAGTTGTTTATTTGAGGTCCTGCCTTTTTATATGTTGCTCTCCTCCTTTTTATATCGTACAATCTGCATCACACAGAAGTCAGAAGTAAAACACACGAAAGAAGACTTTAAATGTGTTGATGTTAACTGCGATCGATAGATTCATGTGAGGCCTCTGGCCAGTAATAATGCATCTTTGTTTTCAAGCATCAGCTACAAGAGAACTATGTCCATTCTACCCCCCCCAGGAAAGGAATCAGTGTGGAAGAACTGCTTTGAACACTGAGACATTCAAATGTCATGCCACATTGTATTCAGAATAAAAGTACGTTAGCGGTGTGTAATTGAGTTTTCTTATGCGCTTTGATATTGCCAAACACTTCAGAGATTTTTGTGCAGGCACATTTCATATTTTCAAAGCGCTTTGGTCAAGAAATTAAATATTTTTTTAACAGTCAAAGCAATTCATTCTCTAAAACAGACAGGGGTTCAGATTAAAACATTCTACTGAGAAAAAAAAAAAGTATTATTAGTAGCTCCTGCATTTATTTGATGTCTGACAACTCCTCATACAAAGACATATATTACAATTGACTTCAATGCGGTTCAAAGCAAAATATGTATTTCTTTCTCGCTTACAGTGGTTTGAATACTCCTCGTGCAGATCAAAGCAGAAAAGTTAAATCTTGACTTTGGTCAAACTCAAATTCCAATATACCCGCAGGCATGTAAACAAGATTTGATTTGTTTGTGTAATGCACCTTATGCTACATCAGGTTAGAAATCAGCCACTCTGGACCAACCGCTGTTGCTACAGTAGAGCTCTCACTTCCTATCACAGCCGTCTCCTCGTGCCTCTGTGAATGAGTGATATTTAAGAGCCATGAAGATAAAGGCGCATGGGGAAATTGCTAATACCATGAAGCTGTTTACTGGCTGTTGGAGCATGCTCTCTTGGGCCTTTGATGTTCCGAGACCTTTATGGCTGCTGGTGAAGACAACACCGTAGTCAACCCACGCTCCAGGACCTCAATCTGAACTGTTTGCGCCCTTGCTCGTCAATCGATGTGTGTAACGAACGTAACAATGAAGCTGCTTTAGCCGAGCTGTCCGAGCTGTTTGTTCCATTCAAATTTGACAGATGAGGAGGTTGTGGAGCTGCAGCCCCGACTCTCTTGGCGCTACCTGTGCAGGAGAAGCCTCTCCCTCTGATGTCCGTCTGTAAATTGACTTGCCTTTTCAGGCTTTGACCCTGATGTCTGATGTAAGACCCAGACACCCTCACATCAAAGGGAGCGGGTGGGGGGGGGGTGGGAGAATGGATTTCTATTTTGGAAGAAATATTGACTTTCGGCACTAAAGTGATGAGGCGTCCGGCTTTTCGTATCCTGTGTGATATTACAGAATCTAAAAATAGATTTTTTTCTTCAAATGAAACTATCATGTGTTTGCCAAAACATGAATTGGATCTGTTTTGCATTATTTGGCAATTTCTCCTGAATGTCTGTAAGATCAAGCCTAAATGGCTTTATTTTCTCCTTATAGGCTCTGAGCATGAAGCTCACTACAGATGTGAAGGATGTTAAAAGATGTTTGGTTTTTATTTCATGGCTACAATGAATGGCTGTTTTCATTATGTATCTGTTGTTTTGCTTTTAAAAAGATCTGCAAATTTGTTTCTTTTTATAAAATTTGAAAATTGGGGAAATTGTCCGTCACAATTTCCCAGAGCCAAAGATGACATCTTCAGATTGTACAATTCGTCTGAACCAATAGTCCAAAACCCGACCATATTTAAATTACTAATTCATTTATTTCCATTGATATGTAACAGGAAAAGCAGCCCATCTTAACATTTAAGAAGCGATAGAAGTATGAGAACCTTTCAATTTAGTCAAAGTATCAATACAACAAAAGTCTCTCATTACAAAATGTAAGTAAAGAAAAAGCGTCAACAAAATCTACTGAAAATATCAAAAGCAATGGTATTCATTATGCAGAATTGCTCCTGTTTGTATTATATTATTTTATATTGTATCAATGGATTGCTTTTACTGATGCATTAACACAATTGTAATGTAGCTGATCAACCTGATTATATACTTTACTTCATCGGAATTTTAGGTGAACGCTTTCTGCAAAGCATCTTGGGACTAAACTGAAATGTGGTGGAGTAAAAGAATGACTCAAGTTAAGTACCTCAAAATGTGACTACTTTTTCCTCCCACTTTTAGTACTGGAATAAGTGTACTTAACGTGGAAAGGCCATTCAGACAAACTTTGCACTTAGATGTGGGGATTTGGAGTTTGAGAGGCGGGATCCTGCAGCCCAGTATCAACAAATGGGAGCAGCTGTAGTCGCCATAGAGACGGGGTCCACCTGCTGCCGATCCTGCAGGCCCATTCTGCTGCAGCGTGAACATACCTGCACTGCTTTGGGGCTGAACACACACACACACACACACACAGTGCACAGCACATACAGGTACTGATTTTACTGAAAGCTTGTTGGATTCCAGTAAAGACTGGTGAGAGGAGCTGGTGAGTCACACACAGGAAACGCTGAACTGGCAGCCCAGTAGTTTAGTCCTTTTTTAATATGCAGTTAGCCAGCACTTCATTTTTTAAGTTCAACTCATGGTCATGACATAAATGTCAACAATTTGACGACAATTAACTTGCAATAGTTCCCCAAAAACAACATTTTTCTTTGTAGTGATTCGATTTTTCTTTTTTTCATTCTGTCAGAATGTCTGAATCACCTGAACCAGTTTATAGGGCGATTAAAAGAAGTGGTGGGACTGCAGCCACCACACACACGCACACACACACACTCACACAGACACACACTCACACACAGAGCCAGACTTGTAGCGGCCCAAAGATAACACTAAAGCTCACACACACACACACACCTAATGGCACTACCAAAGCTCCCGATGATCTTTGTTGTGAAAAGTTAGCTCAGACTCTAGAGCCATCTTCAAGGTTCAGTCAGCCGCTGTGCTCAGAGAGGAGTTTGCGGGATGGAAAAGCATTTAAGCTGGATTCACAGTGGGAATCTCCGCAAAGCACGCTCAGAAGACAGCCAAACCAAGTATTATACAGCTTTCTTTGAAGAGTGGGAAATACCAGTTGTTATGTTTCCCCAAAATAAGCAGCACGGCACACTGTGGGTTTGTACCTTCAATTTCTCTCCTTGTACAAATAAAGCTAAACATGAGGGAAACGCAAACACACACAGACATGCGTGAGCACACAGGAAAACTCTTTTAGATTCATGGACAGGCTGTGTACATGAAAAAAGCCTCAGTGATTTACTGTACTTGTACACGCGTACACACACAACACACACACACACACATGGCAAACCACTTCCGAACCCTCTATACCGCTAACTAGAGTGCAGCAGTCTGAGAGTTATGTCCCTCCTCTGGCTGCTCCTCTCGTAATCGTCGGCTGGCTGCGGCCTCGGCCACGGCGCTGCCTTGCTCAGGAGCCTCCGGGGTAAAAAACACAGGCCAGCCAGCCACCTGTGAGGTAGGCTGGCTGGCGTGTTGCCAGAACAGAAAACAGATATGAAAGAGAGTACCTGTGAAGGCGTCACACTATAGTGCAAACCATACACACCAACACTTGAGCACACACACACACCAAAGGAGGGATAATTCCCTTGGCCACATGAAAGCGGGAGGCGGTGGGCAGAACGCCAGGCAGTGCTACCTGGAGACAAAGGAGCAGCACCTCTGTGGGGGGGGAAGGGGGTTGATATTCATCTGGGATTCAACATGCTGATGGATCCCGCCTGTGAGGGGGAGAGGCAGATTGTGTGTGTGTGTGTGTGTGTGTGTGTGTGTGTGTGTGTGTGTGTGTGTGTGTGTACGCAGATGAATATATTTGAGCCTGCAAGCGATGTGTGCTCCCAGCATGCTGCAGCTCCGTAGTCTGCAATTAATCTCTCCGATATCAGGCCTTCCCCCAGAGGGGGCAGATTTCTCTCTACTGCTACTGATCTCCGCCGCACAGCGGGCCCCGGGGGCGTGTGGGCGGTCTGCGAGCTCACCCAGTCTACTCGGAGGGGATCCACCTGAGACACGAGCGATGGCGCAGCTCACCTGGCTTGGCAGGGTAGATAGTGTGATGTAAGATTCGGTGTGATCGTTGGCTAATTAGGCGTAAGAAAGCAATTTAAGTAATGTCATGACATGTTTATTTCCCTCGTTGTTATCCTCCTCTCGTGACGCTTTGTGTCATTATAGCTATCCGTCTTTTGTCTGACCTCCTGGGTAGAATAAAAGTTGCATTCGTGTATAATAAATGCATGATTGTAATGTGAAAACTTTGTGTCTTCTTTTTTTAGGATCTACAGCACGTCAAACAGTGTGTGTTTTGCTTTGATGACGATGCATTTTGACCCACTTTTATGAGCCCCTCCAGAGTTTGATGGTGTCTCAACTCTTCGCGCTTTCTTCAAATTATCTGACAACATGAGAATCACCAGGCGCGGAGGCGCAACGTTTTCAAACATCAGCAATGAAAGACAAAGATAGAAAGTTGTAGGTATTTGTACTGTACATGAATTTAATCGGTACTAACCACTAAACTAATAGTTTAAGTTATTTTTAAACAGAAATGCAGCCAAAATTCTTTCTTGCTTTTCATTGTATTACAGCAAATTGAATATTATTGAGTTTTGGATTGTTTATTGGACAAATATGACAAGCATGTTTCACTGATTTTCAATGTTCTACAGACAAATAAATGGCAGATGAATAGATAATTCAAATAATCGATAGTTGCAGCCTAATTATACAGCTGGTAGCCAAACACTGACAACCGCATGGCCACTAAAATATCATCACAACTTACCACTGGCTAAAAATGAACTGATCTGATCTTATCACCCCGCTTTGGTAAAAGGTTGACATTATGGATGAGCAGCAACCTTTGCGGAGTTACATAAGCTGAACAAGACCCCCCCCCCCCCCCAAAAAAAAGGATGCTGCTCTAAACAGAGCCTCCCAAAGCCTCTTGGTTCTGTTTCACGTACGGTACGGCTGACTGATAGTACCGGTGGAACCGCAGCTGCTTTCTGCTGGTGCCAGATAATCCTGTGTTTATGTTTGCATGCGTATACTGAAACATGCACAGTGTCACTCCACATCACTACAAAGGACCTGTGATGTGAGGATCACCACATAGAAGCCACGCAACGCTTTTGGTTTCATGCGGTGGGACGACGCGTGGCTGCTGCGCACCACCAGCCTCTGTAGCACTGTCCTAATGATGTTGTCTGTGTACCGAGGGGTGGAGATGTGGGGGGGGGTGTGGAGGAGGACGCGGGGGGGATGTGGAGGAGGACGGGGGGCAGGGGAAATGGGGGAGGGGGGGGATGTTACTTATCTCCACTGCTCAGCATTTCTCTTAATTAAAACTCCTATCTGTGTCTTTGAAGTTCATAATGAGTCAGTTTGGTTGCGCGGAGGAACAGGCAGAAAATAAGGCCAATCCTGATATGTATGCTGTTATTTCTCCACCTCTGATTCCTCCCTGGTATTTCGACACATATTGAATGTATGTCGTCGCGCGACAGTATGTAACGCGTTGTTGCGGCGTCTCTTCTTCAGTCATTTCCATGAAAACC
>NC_136644.1:18230335-18256086 GCF_949748355.1 Melanostigma gelatinosum | reverse complement strand
TTCCTGTAATGTATTCCTAAATCAGCTTGGAATTAATTGAACCTTAAAATTGTATTCCAATCAAGTAAATTACCACAGCATCCCAGTTTTGAAAGGCTGACCAAGGAATTTTAATGTCTCTAATTTCCTCACAAGCTATGAGGCGTTATCGAGCGTTAAATGGGCTGATCTTTGGACAACATGGCCTTTTCCGCTGGTTTACATGCATCTCTTTTTGCGTGACAGTGGTCACCGTGGCGTTAATATGCCTCCGCGCCGGTGACGGCCACGGCTGGAGGAGGTTTTCGGGATGTGCGTCTGTCCATCAGTACGTTACTGTGACCTCACGTCCATACCGTTCTCTTAATATCTCAGAAAAGCCTCATGCAGATTTCTTCAAATTTGGCATAAACGTCCACCGTCAAGGATGAACTGATTCGATTTTGGCGGTCTAAGGTCAATGTCACTATGACCTCACAATGACTCGAGAATTGATATGCTAATTATGACAAATTCAATGTCTAATAGGATACAATTATGAAGCGATGACATTTTGGACAGACATGGATGGAAGCTGCAACAGGCTCTGTTGTCTCTGACTCTAGTCTTTTATTAATCTCAACATACCCTTTCTCTGGTGTTTCTGCGTCTCCATCCCGCTCATATGCTGTCTGTGTTGTAAAGCAAATAGGAAAATAATTAGAGGCTGAACATTATGGGTAGAATAAATCACAGAGAAGCAGGCGGGTCCACTCACGACAACCAAGATGCAAACTGCTTTGCCAACATTGGCGTTGATGAATGGATTGAAGTCTCTCTGGCTGGGAGACTGTAAATGTTTTTACAGTGTGTGCTCTGATTTGTTGACCTGCACGAGTTTTGTACAGTCTGATTTTTTTCCTCAACTTCTTTTCTTTTCTTTTCCTTTTTCTTTGGCTCACCTTTAGATAACCGAAAGACTTTCTTTTTCTCTTCACTTCTCTCTTAAACTTCAGTGACTCAAAGTTGGCTTCATACAAGCGAAAATAAATCAGCACCTTCATTTCTACACACATTGAAACTCCAGATAGCGAGTTTTTTTTTATTTCTCCTTCTTTTCCTTGAGTCGAGAGGACTTCAAACAAACACCCAGATAGCGTGAAGCACGTTTGATGTCACCAGGGACAAACATTGCAGCTAGGACTGATGAAAAGTTTGGAGAAACTCAATATCAGAGAGGCAGATACTATTGTACATCATATCTGGCAAAATTGTGTCTTTGTGTTTGGAAATGAGTTTAGATTCAATTTATACGATCATTGAATTTACCTTAGAAATAAGCCTTCGTCTGTTTTTTTTGTGATTCACCACGTGAACAGTGACAAACACTGACTGACTTGGATGTCTACTGTGTTGCTCTATAAAGACTGATGGCTGTGGGAATGAAGGCTGTGAGAGTGTTTTGGCTTTCTGACAGTAGGTTTCCTGTTTGAACTACCATAACATTTCTGTGGCTTTGAATTGCTAATTTAATTGTTTTCCGTGACTTTTACTCGGCTTCAAAGGCAGATTTGATCAGTTGCAACCGCTGGAATTCCATATTTCAATTCTTGAACTGATGATTGTGTGTCATGGCGCAGTAAATCTACAACAGGCTATGAACACCACATGTAGACTGTTTTAATTATTCCTAATGAAGCTCAGAAATTAAAGACATACTTACAGTCACACACATACAAAGCTGTTTAAGACGATATTTGTGTAAGCAGTATTAATAGATGTTTGACCACTTGGGGGCAGGAGAACATGTTATCACCTTAGTTTAAGAAAGCAGTTTGTATATTTATTTACACATGGCATTAATCGCATTCATGTGGAGTCGTGTTTCTGTCCACTTGATGAATACAAGTCCAATATTCTCTCTCCTTTTAGCTTCGTTATTGGTCTTCACCAAAGCCTGAGCCAAATATCTGCCTCTTTAACTGCTGAATGCTTCACTGTGTTCACCATCTAGTCACACCCTTTGTCTGTCTGCCGTTTGGTGCGGTGAGGGTAACATAGTGGGATTTTAGTGCTTTGTCACTAGAGCGGTGGGAGTGAACCAAAACCATAAAGGGTAACACTATATTTAAACGGCCGTATGGTTTGTGACATGCAACTAACATGCAACTGACATGTAACGATAACATTCCTTTCTCCTTTCTATGGGGACTGATAACAGTGAAAATGGTGTTACATTGTTAGCCTTTAAATGATTAATTCCAACTAATTACAGCAAAACAATATTAATAGTATTTCTAATCAGCAGGTCAGCTGTGCTTGCATGAATGTAAAATTTGTCTTAATGTCTAATTATAATTTAGGGGCAAACAAGCCAACAAATATGGAGAATGAAGTCTCCAATAATACATTTATATCTCCTTGGGTTTAAATGGATTTAAATGACTTTTAGCTGTTGTTTCAATGAAAGTCTTCTGGAAATCAGCAGCTTCTTATTTACTCTTCACAACGACAACTACAAATGTCTTTGTTTCTCCGTTAAAACTAAAATAAAATGAATAATTAATGTAATGCCCTGACAAGTGGTCGAAACATATTGGCTCTTATTTCTTTTACTTTTTAGCTGCTATATAAAATATAGAGCGAAATGCAGGAGCAGACGGCGGCTAAGTTGACATGATTATCGCCGATATCTCATAGGCCAGGGCTCGAGCCGATACCAGATTTTCCGGCACCTCTATTACTGACACACACAGCCCGGGGCCTGGAAATTGCCTTTTCTGTGTCCAGAGGCAGAATTCACTGGAGCATCTTGAGAAAGTGCATCTGCAAGGGCACAGAAGTCCTCTTCAGGTGTAAACCTTTGATCCTCAAGAGACCCCCGCCTTCCTTTTACCCCTTAGGTACAGGCATCAGTGTAATTGAAGATCATTACCAACCTACAATGCAACCCTCTTAGCGACCGTCTCCATAATAGAAATGAATTGTGCGTCGCAGAGCAGCTCACAACAGCAGAAAATGGAAGCCAAGAGAAAGAGCGAGGGATGTATTCCAAATTGAAATGAAGTGGAAATACTCTGTCCGTGGTGCCATTGGTTAGCCAAGGAGCCGAAACGAGCAAGATTACTGGCTTACATTTGTAGCTCCTCAGTGTTTTTGTTTTGTTTCGCTGAAGTGGGGTGGTATTGGGGGGGGGGGGGGGGGGGGGTTTGTGTGTGCACTTCAAAAGAATTTGCAACAAACCTAATTCATCTGAAGCGTAGGATGAGCTGGTAAGAAAGATGAAAGATGAAAGTGAGTTGGCATGGAAACAGAAAGCACATCAGTGCTCGCTGGCACACAAAAGGGTTGCCTGTGTTGCATGTAGCATTTCTGCGGGAAGGGATCCAGAGAGGCTTCAAGTGCTATCGTGACCTTACAAACAAAATTAGCCAATTATGACTAACTAGGGTGCTCAATTTGCACTTCTTTATGAGACCGTGTTCATCATATTTTTCTCTATTTTTACAGAGACCTATAATCTCGGGCATAGAATCAACATTTTTGTTACACACCTTCGAGTATATTTCCTCCACGCCTGTTATGTTGGAGTGTTGCTGATCAACATGAGAGCACATTCAAGATTCCCAAAAAAAACTATAAAGCTCATTCCATCTCTGTTTCACACTTTCTTTTAACCCCTGGCTGTCCCCATCTCTTCTTAGCACCTTTTCATCTTACCGTAGACGCAGGTGATGTATTAATTGGCGAGCAGTTAGATCCCATATATCTTTTCTTTTCTCCATTTGATCTTAGTTAGGGGAATTCCACAAGTTGCTACTGCACAGACCTCCAGTGCTGCTCTTGCTGCCACTGCACACACACACATGCAAGCACCCACACACCCCCCCCCCCCCCACACACACACACAAAGACACGTGCATGCGCAGTGCATAACACAAAAACACAGGAAAAGTCAACCGAACATGAAGAACTGTGAAGAGCTCAAAGAGAAAAGTTTTCCTGCAAACTACAGCAGCATTCACAGAACACACTGCAGTCCAAGGAAGGAAAAAGAACATTAAAGCAGACAATCATTTCCAGAAAAGCAAACATTGTACAACACTGTTGCCCAGAAACATTTGTGGTCAGAACATTTGAAACAAAGCCTCCAAACAGGTAAACCGCCAGGACACAGTGTTTACCATTTCATGTTTTCTCTCCGCGGAGGAGTTTGATCTTTTTCTCCTGTATATCCCGCAGTGTCACAAACACAATGTCTCGTAGCTTCAAAGGCCCATCGGTGACAGGTTCAGGGGGAAAAGATCAAATATTCATTTCACAGAATGGAAATTTGAATGCAATACAGTGAAAATAGAAAAATAAGTGCTCGTGTCACTTGTGACAGCGACTCGCAGGAGAGGGAAAACCTTTGGGCTCTCCTTTGTGTGTTTTTATCACGTCTTTTTTTCGTGAATTTGCTTGCACAGAGAGTTTCGTCCCTAAAATGAGTTCTTTGTTTGACAGACAGACAGACGGAGAGTCTGATTTTAATTTCCATCTCAAACTCTTTTCCAGCCGTTTATCAAACTTCGGGGTGTCTCACTCACTCCTAGCTGTGTAGCCAACTTTGTGTGTGAAAGATCGCAGACTTGTTTTGGCGTTAATTAAAACTTTTCAGTTTGTTGCTCGTTATGGCACCAAATGTTCTCATCATAGCATCATATTAACTGGCAATCCTCTCTTGGCTCACTTTTTGCTCGCTGCGCACCAACAACAAAGTATCCCTCTGGGCCTCTGTGGCATGCCCAGCAAAGGACTAATTGAATTAAACTGCATTAATATGAAAAAAGCTTTTTGCTCTTTTTAATGCACTTGCGGAGGATGCAACTTAATCTCTCTCCTCTCAGAGGCGAGCCGGGTTGTCAGCTGCAATCTGGGCGGGCTGCGAAACGATTGCTAGATGAGTGTTTCATCAATATAACAACGATAACAACAGGGCTGACCTCCTGAAGCCTCCGTAGCCAAACTTCACAGAGGGAGGAGGAGCTCCCTCCACTTCTGTTAAGCGTGTGAAGAGGTGGAGGGCTTTACTGGATTATTGGGATCCCTGCCTGGCTGGCGCACGCAAGGGAGCCTCTCCGTGGAAAGTCGGGATATAAGGAGGATCCGTCGCTGCCACCATTGTTTTCCTGATGTCACTTTTCTTGTACATTTTGAATTTAAACATGAGCATCATTGGCTGAATAGATGCTGAATATCTTAATGATGTTTTTTTAAATCCCACAGCACAAAAGCAAAATCATAACACCAGAATAGCCAGGATCAAATGACTTCCTCTTTTTTTGTCATACCCTTCTCGCCCTTGTTCTCTTCCCCTTCATTCTGTGCCATATCATTCCTTCTCTCCCTTACATTTTGTGTATGTGTGGATGCGTCTGAATTGCGAGAGACTGCTCCAGCAGAGTAGAAAGCGGAAGGGAGACCAGCCGGCACATGTTGAAAGGCATGGCTGCTCTTTAATGTGGCTCCAGCTCGGGAGTCCCGGGCCTAATGAGGTGCTGTGGAGCTGTGCTGCTCTATCGCCTACACACCAGCAGCCCACATACTGCCACCGCCACACCATTCAGGATCATGAAGAAGATGCTGCCAAATTCCTCTCGGGACCCTGAAAGAAGAGAATGAAAATAAAACAACTCGAGATTGGCACACATGAGGAGTTTGGGTGAGAACTACGCTCCGGTCGCCAGCTGCTACACCCTACAGCCAGCACGCAAACATTCACTCATAGCACACTTATTCTTGACCAACACTCAGCGGAAACTACAGCATCTGTCTCAGTAAATACAGATGCCACAGTGAGGTGAACGGTGCCAGCCGAGGCAGGGCCGGGGGTCATTTAGATTTGCTGAATTATGCTTCTGATTGTCTCCTGCTTATTGATTGCAGTTCTTTCTGTTTCTTGGCCTATTATGTGAGTACGAGAAGAAACCAAAGAAAAGCCATCTTCATTTTCAGCTGGTTTGAGCAACCAAGAAGTCATTTGAATACCCAGATTTCTTTACTTAAGTCTGTCTATTGTTATCTCAATGAATCAATCTCTTAGTCTTCAAATCTCCAAAGTCTCCAAATAGCTTTTTTTTGTCCAAACCAACCATCCAAAACCAAGAGGAATTCACTTAACTTTCACATCAGATAAAGAAATGCAGTGAATCCTAACATCAGAAGTCGAAACTGGAGAATGTTGAGTGACTTTTAAACAATGAAAGGATTGTCAAAATAGTTGAAGATACGTTTTCTGTCAATGGAGTAATCGCTCAACGAGTCGGTTTCGCTCAAATGCTTCGTCAGACTTCTTTGAGAGAAATTATTGTTGCACAGTGATCATATTTTTCTGTATCACGAATGTCTTTTGAGCATTTTAACACATTCATAAGCAGTGATGACGATGATAGCACAGTAGGAATCAATAAACATGCTTCATAATAAATCCCGGGTTCTTAACACATTTGGAACAGATCTTAGTTCAGACGCGGTTCTTCATACCCAATGCAAAGTCCAAAGCCTTTTCAGGAAATGTACTGTTTATTCGGCCACATTCAGACTCCTCATTGACATATCTAATCTCTCAATCTAATCTCTGTAGTTCACCAATACTTCGAGATGATAAAGTGAGAGTCTGGACAGTTGGGTTGCGACTTCTGTGATCTGATGTGCCAGATCGAAACAGCTGTGTCCGTGTATGTGTGTTCACACTTTAATACTTCCTGCCTGATCCGATAGTGATCGGATATATTTTGTGGTCAAGGGAGCGTCTGTAAAATAGTTGGTGAACACATTTCATTTCCTATAAATTCAACACAATAAGATATTTTTGCTGCTTTGTCTTTTCTATTAGTAGACGTGTTTTTATTGAAGAATAGCTGCCAATAATCTTCACTAATTCGGTTCCCAGCTGTGCTCCAGCCCCAGTGTTCCTCCTCTCTTCTCTTTGCTCTTGCTCGGTAAAAGAACCCTCATATGGGAGGAAGACGATGACAGACAAACGTTTGATGATTTGTCTGCATTGTGCCTCCATCACTCCACTCAGACCACAGGTCTGGCTGATCGGATCCCAATCCCAGACCATGCGAGGATCTGATCTCGGAGCAGACAGACTTGACAGTCAATGAGTCCTGCCTTGATCGCATGAGGAATGTCACATTGAAAAAACAAGTGTAACCACGGCCATAGTGTCAGCTTTTCCTGGTCTGCAGCATTATGGTAACGTAGTCTTTATACTATTACTTCATGTGTAAATGACGATAGAATACTCCATATGGTATTTTACTTAACTTAAAGGTATAGTGGTGGTAATCTTCTTCAAAAACATTTTGATACAGCTGCAAGTACTAACAAAAGCTTTGTTTGTTGTTCATGTTCACAATGATAATTTGGGGGGAGTGGCCTCATGCCCTATAATAAAAGTCTAAAATAAATGAAATACTGATTGCACCATCAACACTGCATAACTTGACAGTATATTGATAACAACGGCAGTTCCAACATCAAAGTGTGTCAATGGAAAAAGTAAAAATTCCTGAGCAGGAAATGTTGGTGCAGTTATGTGTATGTCTGTATATGCATGTGATGCTGCCGCTGCTGCCGCTGCTGCTGCTGCTGTGTGACAGTGGCATACCGCCCAACGAACAGGATGAATAATCCCCAACACCATCAAAGGGTCCTCAAGTAGGGAGCTCAGGCCATGACAGCGGCACATACAGCGAGTCTTCTAGCCTGTCTCATACCCCCTGGGGACAGCAGAGGCCGAGGAGAAAGGGGAGAGAAATGGGGAAAATGACGGGAGAAGAGAATGGGAAGCAGCCAAGAGGGGAAATTGGAAAGGGAGAAAAAAGTGGAGAAAAGCAAAAAAAAAAAAATACAAAAAAATTAGAGGAGTGTTGGTTGTAGAGGAGAAGACATAATAACTATTCCTGTGGGTGATGGAGACAAAATGAAGTAGATAGTGGTGTGTCCCAGCCGATTGGAGAATGGACATAACATGCAGTGTTACGGGAGACCATCTTAAATCATACCTAAAGTTCAAAGTGATGGAAAATATTGGAAGTGAACAGTGCCAAAGAAACAAAACAAAAAAAACAATAATGATAATTGTATGGAGCCCCTGAAGTCCTGAACCTTTAAAATTGTGATTGTTCTTTGTGCAGACAAGTTATTATCTTTGTACAAAAGATAAAGTTGGACTCTAACTTGGATGCACATTGTGTGTACAAGATAAGAATATTTGCACACTGTTTATTATCTTGTGTGCACAAGATGTTTTTCAGAGCTTTGGGTATGAACAACATACGACACCCTCTACCCTTTTGACCCTTAATTCAAACAATGAGGAACGGAACCCAAAAAAACAAGAAATGGAGGAGCAACAGCAGAGGGAACACTGCTCCAGAATACACAGACATGCACATTCAGTAAGTGTCGTATTTACAGAGGAGACGTACCAGACTTATGTCCAGTCAGAGGCACATCGTTGTTCTGACTCCTCTGGTCATTTCGAGTAGTTACGATAGGCTGCATGTCATGGTCAAACAATCTGATCTAAACTGTGTGATAGATAAGGAGGAATGGGCTACTGAGGGGCAATATGTGCATGTTTCGTCTTTATCGCATATTTTCTTTATGACGTCCCCATCTCTGTGAGCTTCAACTACCCTCCCCTCGTCTCCTCTCCTCTCCTCTCCTCTTGGCATAAGTGCGTTACTGGCCTGTCTGACAAGGGAAATACAGTCGATCACAGCTGGCTCGATGCCCACAGATAGAGCGGCTCCCCAGCGTCCTCACACCACCGCCTCAGATCCCGGGCCAATTCTCCCGCCCCGCCTCGTCAACCTTGGCTGCTCTCTACACCCTCGCACTCCGTCCCCTGAGCCGATGCCCAACCCACCACCCGTGTCACAGACGCTCCTTTCCCTTTCCCCGCCAGCTTTTTACACAAACCAAAAGGGACACAATGCAGTGTTTTTGTTAAGCGATGGACATGTAATTAACCTTGGGCCGTGGGTGTTTTTGCTCCGTGTCAGGACTTGTGGAGAGTTACAGAAGGCAGTTTAGCCAACAGTCAGGAATGTCAGCAGTGTGTGAGGGGGGCTAAATTAATGAGAAAGCCATCCATTAACCTTTGTGGCTCGCTGGCTGCTCACTCAGCCTGGGCTCCTGGATGGATCTGAGCAATGTAAACTACGGACAGCACAATTTACATTATGCTGCAACAATTAGACAACTGACAGATAATTAATCCAAAACAATTTTGATCATTCAGCCTTTTTTGAAGCCAAACATTCCCTTGTTCCAGCTTCTTGAGTGTGAAGTTTGCTCCATTTCTCTGTCTTATAGTTAACTTGCGACTTTCCTCCCGAGAAAAAAACCAGAGCATCTGTCGCTTCGGCAAATGCTGACGTCCATACTGTAAGAATTATAAGTTGAGTCCATCTGGAGCAAAATGGTAAGTAGTGTTACATGTTTTATTTAGCCGCAACGTCCACGGAGCGGTGAGGTTGAGATGAATACACACAGACACCGATGTTAGTTTCCTGTTTCCACCTGAAGGTCAACATTGATTTAACAAAGTCCATAATTGTCTCCTGACCTTAACCAAGTACTGTAACAATAGCGACGAAGGTACCATAATATACCATCTTCATCACTATTTCATAGACAAAACCATTGGCAGACTAAACAACAATGAAAATAATCGTTAGTTGCAGCCCCATTCATACTGTATCTAGGACTCAAAACACACTACAACACAGTACAAACGGCACCCACGGTTCCCATTCACCTCACAGAGAGGCCCGTGAACCGTCTGAGAAGGTGTAACAGTTACATTTAGATTTGCACAGTCATACGGCTCAAACGCTGCTTCTAATATAAAGATAGTTCTCGTCACATGACCCTGTAAGCCGTCCCTCCCCCAGTGTGCCAGTTCTGTGACATTGTTCATCAGCAATTACGTAAAGCCCTTACAGCCGCTGTCGATGTTAGGCAGCATCTATTCACATGCAGATGTTACTAAATCCTCTTCTTGTTTTTTTGCCCCCCCCCCTCCCACAGCTCCCTCTCCCTCTGTGTGTGTGTCTTCCTATCATGGCCCCAAAAAAAACTAAAAACGAGGTTAAACCCAAATGTGGATGGTACTGAAATGTTAATTGGTTGCATGTTCTATATAATCAACCCCTGCTCGCTCTGGGTGACCGTAGAGATGACGACTGATAAATATTTAATTGTAGGCGTGTAGCTGTATGTATCATCATGTAGCATCCCCCCCCCATCTGCTCTACGTCGCCTTCCTTTTTTCAAAAGAAGAAATCAGCTGAACAATAACCCTGATATTCTTTCTCTGCCGCTCATCCGTTTCACCCTCTTCCCTGCTCAGTTTTCTGCCATCCCGTCTTTAAAAAGAGGCTCACATGCTGCCCTCAGCAGGGGCTCCCTTTCATCATATGCTGAATTCTCTTTCTTTCATCATCCTCCCAATAAGTCAGGAATCATGGTGACATTACGCAACATGCTGTAACACCATTACCTCATTGTCACATTTTAGCGTCGTCGTGAGAAGGCGGGTATACGGCGTCTTCCAACACCGCAATCCAACAAATTCAAATGTCCCCTCACAACAGAGAGACACTCTGTGACTTCCTTCCTCTGCCAGACAACCGAGTCACATCGTGGCTGCTTGGCCGGCTCTAATTATTTCATGCCCCTTGGTTCTGCGTGTGCAGGACAACACGGCATAGTGTTGGAGAAGAATGAGGAAGATTGACAGCCGGGCTCCATCCCACAGGAACTCATTAGGCTTCCTGACTAAAAGCTAGTGGGCACGCTCATGCTGCTCTTGCCTCCTTCTTCCTTTGGTCCTCCTTTTAGTCCTACATTCAGGAAGTTGGAAAAAGAAATTCCTGAACTCAGCTGCAAGCAGAGAGTGAACTTACTGTGCTCTTATCTCATCTGATCTGAGGATCAGCTCAGAATAAATAAAACACAAAAATTGGGGCTCCGCGCTCTTTCGTTTGGAGTTTCTTTTCCTCTGTGAGGGCTTCTATGCTCGTCTCAGCCCCGATGACTCTTTTGCATTTTGGTTTTGGAGTGTTCTCGCTGTCTCGTGCATTCTCTTTGGCCCTCTTTTCTCTCCCTCTCCCGGGGTGATACAAGGCAGTGGTGCGGGTTCTAAGAAGCCCTTGAAGTGCTGGCTCCTCTGAGAGCACTTTAAAAGGCCATTTCATCATATTCACAAAGCTGCACTTCAGACCAAGCTCAAATATGACTTATGTGAAACGAGTATAAACTCCCTGGAAAGTTTTGTTGCACCCTTATAATTACATACCACTTTTCTGTGCTGAGGATGTCAGCTGCCTTTTTGTAGTCCTGCAGTTGATTATCTTCAGATCTCCATGCATGTATATAATGTTTCTAGTTCACGGAAAAGGAAAAGTGAGTCACTGGATGCCGATGGGCATGAACTATGTTGAATTATAACCATGATCTGAGCATTTCGGTTTCCAGAACTATGGAATTGCAGGCCTCAAACACCACATTTCTCATCAAAACTGCTACCAAAAAGCACGGGGTGCAAAGAAACCTATACTTCCAGTCCAGACTTCCCTGGGCTTTGTGGAGTGGCAATTATGACATGCCAATTAGACGGAGATAGAAAGATGGATGTGCAGCTCACCAGTTTCTAATCCGCTCCCAAACTGGGAAATCTACAGACCGAGTGCATCAGATTTGGTTGACTCACTGCCCTTCATTTAACACATCTGGCACCACACACAGGCACAAATGTATGTGTGCGTACAGAGGGGTACACGCACACACATGTATAATAAGGAAGGGGAGGGCAAGAGTCTGTCGAGAACTGTTGATTTATCTTTAAAAAATGTTAAAATACATTTCACAACCTCTTAGAAAATTGAAGTTGAATTTAGGTATTTCTACCTGTCACCATTTGCATCTGAAGCGCAAATCATACTTTCTGCATTTGCACATGTAATGTAATGTGATTTCATCATCTGTCCACGTGTTTATATTTCTGCCTGTTGATATACGTCGTCACCGTGTTGGTATCATAACCATGCAAAACGCAGTCAGGAACTTTAAAGGTGTGAAGTGGAGATCGAAAAGAAGGCCGAGTTCGAAGGTGGGTGTGGTCCGAGCAAGAGAGCAGGAAGTAGGGTGTAGTCCTGTTATTGGTTATTGATTTGGCACTACGGCTAGTGTGAGCTCTGTTTTTGGTCTCTACCAGCTATAGAGGTATAAGTCTGTCTCTGGCTCAATGCTTTGTTCACCAGACTGTGACTGTCGGCCGTGTTGGTGCTGGGCAGTCAGTGAACACTGCAGCTTTTCGCTGAATGTGTCAGATTAAAGAAGCAAAATGAACTAAAAACATTCAGTTTGATTGTTTCATTCATGAATTAATGTACCACTGCCTTGATGCACACATACACACACACATGCTATCTTGTCTAAATAGATGCATTCCATATCATTTAAACTGAATTTGGGGTATTTTTCATTTACATTGACCCAGCCCCCTTCACCGCAGCTGTTTGCTGATTTCTGACTCCCAATTAGCGTCCAAGCACATTTGAGCAAGTTCCCATTTGAACTCGTGCAATTCAATGTAGACAATTATTCCTTCTCCTCGCAGTGCAGCACCAAGGCTTTAAGGCTCAACCGCTTGTTGTAGGATCCGGGGGAAATACAGTGCTGTTTGACGAAATGTTGATGGTGAAATCACGCTGTTTCATCTGCGATCAACATTATTTACAACATTGTTTGACCTGGGTTTAACAGTAAGAACTGAATAATAGATTTTAGGGGGACCATAAACACAAAGTTTTTCTGGTGCCAAGCCAATGGTTAAATACAAAAATTAAGAACAAAGCAGAAGATTAGTCGGGTCTGTATTACTCTCAAATCCCCATTGCTGTATGTTCTGTTTGATGTCTCAAGTGAAGAGCTCATTCAGACTAAAATCAAAGACCTGTCATCTTGGCTGCAGTAAGAGCAGATAATATCACGGTGCAGTGCTTTGCTTATGGGTTCGTTTTTAAGCCTTTCGGAAACTGTTGTTTCCACGGTTGCCCGCTGCCTGCTGACCCACATCTTTACACCACTTATTGATTGTCATCATGGACCAGTGAGCCGTCTCAGACGCTGTAAGACGAGTCAACTGACAGGACTCCTTCATAGTGAAATTCACTAAATCAAGCAGGTACCTTTTACCTTCTTAAATGACAACACTTGTCGTCCTCAATCAATTAATCAAGGGGACAGATCGACATGTACTTATACAGAGTGCTCATTTAAGGTTTCTTTTTCCAGTTTGTCTGACTCCACCAACAAGGGAAAGCTTTGCTCGGTGAGTCATCTCATGCAGTAAAGCTTGTGATACATTTTTAAGTAAATTCCTTTTGTTTTGACACTAATTGCACGTGTTATGAGGCACTCGATTAAATGACTCACGAAGCATTCTGACGTTACACAGACTGATGTAACATGGAAAAAAACTGATGAGCTTTTATTTCCCCTGGTTCCACCGGCTTACCTCTAAATGCTCAATATTATGATAGCATTTTGTATGAAGCTCCTGCTCTCTCATTCATATGGGAATAGACACACTTGTGAGGCTGATGTAGAATTATACCACCACTTTGCTCTAATAACAAAAAAAAACTTTTGCATTGGTAACTTTATATCCATAAACTTAGAATTTCAGCATTAATGATTTACATGGAAAGTTGGTTGAATCTCATCGGAGATATAGCAAGATCCCACTCGTCTTCCCTTCTTTTCATGACATGGAATATTCCCCCGAGAACTGAAATTATTAGTTGAATAATCAATTAGCTGATGGACAGAAAATAAATCTTTCCTTTAATAATCGATTCATTTCAATGTCACGTTTAAAAGCCAAATGCTATCTCGCTCAAGTTTCTCAAATGTTTCGATTATCTACTTTTTAATTTGATAATTAAATGAATATATTTGGGTTTGAGGCATTAGTCGGACAAAACATGCAATTTTAAAATGTTGCCTCGTGTTCTGGGAAATTGTAATTTGCATTTTTCTATAATTTCTGGTATTTTATAGTCCAAACATTCTGGAAAATAAGTGGCAGATGAGGGAAAGTAATGAAAATAACTGTTAGCCCCAGATCCATCCCTGTGTCATGTTTGGTCCTCCAGGAAACACGTCAATTTAAGCCAGTTTTCGTAAATGTTATTTGTTAATTGTCTCATCTCCCATAAGAATTATCTTAATATGCAACTATCTTGCTTGAGCAAAATACTTTATGGGGAAAACTGCTTTTCCTGAGGCCTTCTGAGAGAACGATCATAAAGATATCTGGAAAATGTCCACTGTTAACATTCTTGTTTGGATATCTTCATACAAACATTTCTACTACAGTAAGGTTAAGGTCAGACCACTAAAACCACTTTGTTTAGGACAGAGAAACATCACTGTTACTGTTATACTAACACTGTCGGCATATTACGGTGAACCCACACCAACATTAAAGTAAAACACACACACACACACACACACACACAAATCACTCTTCTTCCTGTACTGACAAATGAAAGAATGATTGTTTCTTTGAATAGATGTAGATATCTTTGCCCCCACTTAAATAAACAGTTGTATAGAAAATCACTCAAAATACAGTTTGTAATGGCTTTGTGTTCCCAGGAGACACATTTAAGTGAGAAATGGGGTCCTGTCGATGATCTCCTGTGACGTTGTGGAGCAGGATGTGGTCGTTGGCAGATGTGAAAAGTGATACAGGAGCTTATTGCGTGAGCCTCAACTTATATTACTCATGTGAAAGCCGTGGAGGAAACCCACACACCACAACTCCAAGAGTAATGAGATGAGACAAACACGAACCACAAGCAGCAACAGAAACAAACTTGTTCGACGTCATGACTCGGCACATACGGTGACTTTTGTGTGATAGCGTAGAAAGTAGGAGAGAGAATGTATTGCTGTGATCGTGTGCAACTGTGGATTTTAATTGTGCTGCCTCCACCAATCAGACTCCTGACTCAGGCACGCTTCAGGGTGACCGCAAAGGAACAAAAAACAAATGCTGGCCAAACAAACCAGCCCTGATCTGAAGCCACTGAGCCCGTCCGGTCTTAGCAGCAACAACAGAGCTGTCAAGAGGCTTTCAGGAACAGACCCTCATTCCTCCACGCTTTCTCCTTTAGGATTTTCTCTTTACCCCGATTTCTGATCCTCTCCTCTCCTTCATTTTTATTGCCCTCTCCTCTTTTGACTTCCATACTCCCTCTCCCCATCCATCTCGGTGCTTTCTGGCTCCCTCCCTCCTTCTCTCCCTCCGTGTCACTCGGCCCATCTGGGCTGTCTGGTGGAGTTGGGAACATCGGTCCCTGTCAGGGGAGCTCAGTGGGGCCCTGTTGAAGACACAAAGGGAGGATTACTGCAGCTGCCAGTCACACTAAGACCCACACAGCAGCTCTTCGGAGTCTATTCCAGTGTCCTCAACCCTCACACCCAGCCCTATCACAAAGGGACATCATTAGCTCCGGCACAAAGGATCCCCCTGCTCACCCCGTCTTGAGCAACACTGCAATCAGGCCCACAAATAGCCTGATTAGTCCAGATAATATGCATGTGTAATGTATGCTAAGGCAGTGTCATCTGCTCAAAATAGGAAGCGTACATCGGGAGGCTTTGTTTTTGAGGAGCATCTTTCACACAGATGTCACATCATGGCTGCTCATGATAAGGATTCTTAGTGGTGGTCTCACTGTTCCACGATGTTTCTGTTTTTTTTGTTTGTTTCGCACGATGCACCACTAGGGAGTCGTACATTACAAGCATAGAAATGACATGCAAGTCAAGAAGTACCGAAGCTTATGTTTCTGTTTTCTTTCCTTTCTTTTGAATAATCTCGAATCATTTTAAAGCATCGGAGGATTACATTTAGGCCTCATAAAATTGTCATGGTCAACAAAAAAAGGTTAAATGATATATTAAGTCGTTTTAAAAAAGGTGCTTTGATCGGCCTCTCCAGGAGAATTTAACTCCATGCTGAAAATATGTTTTTGTCTGAGAAATAATTACATTTGATCATAATTTCAAGAACAAAGAATTTGCAAAAAAACACAAGGCATATATAGTTTACTTTCGTTTCCTTCTTCCTATTTAATAATTTGTGGTAGCATTGACAAGAAACAGTTGTGCAATGTTGTGTTGAACCAAGATTCATTTCATTTTCCCCCACTGTGATCCAGCCCGATCCCTTATGACAGATCACGCTGAGCATCTGACCGGATCTGCTAATGCACCGAAGCCAGCAGCACTCAGGGTGCCTAAAACACATTTTCACTGCTCCAACACGCATGCTGGGTCGTCAACGCTGCCCAGCCCGGTTATAGTGTTGGCTGCAGACTATAACTAATAATGTCTCCATTCATGCAGTTTGGCTCAGTAACTGAGTTCATTGCATGGAGAGCTGCTGTCTCTCTTTCAGAGGAACATGCAAATATTTCCATCGTTCTTCTGTCTGCGGTCATGTTATTCCACCCGACACTCTGCATGATGATCAGCACTGGCGCTCATACTAAGAATCTCGAGATATAGCCTTGAAATTTCAGCAACATGTATCGCAGAGTAGATGTTATAACATCTAAAGATAGCTTCAGGGTTTTAAAGGAATAGTTCCACATTTTGGGAACTGCACTTCAAAGAGAAAACAATACCATTTTCTCTCAGTTTTATAAACGTAAGGCTTCAGCCGGCAGCCGAGTAGTTTAGCTTAGCATAAAGACTGGAAACGGGGGGAAACAGCTAGCCTGGCAATGTTAAAATGTAGCAAAATCAGCTCCTCAAAATTCACTAATTAACAGGATATATCTGTTTTATTTAATCCATACAAAGTATCCATAAACAACTGTTAAAAATGCATTCATTTAAACTTTTATGGGTGTTTTTGAGCCATACTATTTATTTATATTGAACTGACACAAGGGATGGTATACATTTTCTCATCGAGCTCTGACGCATACTTCCCAAAATGTTGAGCTATTCTTCTTTTAAATACCAGGACGAACGCCATTTAGTTTTCAAGCAACATTCTCTTTGACAGAAACTGAAGGTAAATGTCCACATTTGCCACAACTACTAAAATAATAACATACGTTGGCTGCCAAAATTGCATTGCACCTCTTCCCCTTTAATAGTTTATTGAGGAACTAGACTTTTCCATATCAGCTGTTTTACAATTGACCCGAGGAATTCTCATCACCTTAAAAAAATTCTTTGAATGTGTTGGATTAAAGCAAGGAACGATATAAAATGAGGCTCGATAAAGAGGTTGAGAATGCCTTTTAAGTCTGAACCTGGACCAGTGGCGGTCTACAAAGAGAGGAAACTTTCACATGTTTTATGTGGTGGTGGTGGGCGGGACTTCTGTCTGAGGAAATGTGTGAACATTTTAAGTGTCATCTCTGGTGGATTGGCCTCTCTTAAATCATTATCAGGGTTTTCTCCCTCGCCTCTATCTGTCTCTTTGCCTTTGTATCTGACACAGTTGCTCCTGAACAAGGTGACCCCCAAAGGCACTGGCAATCCCAGACAAATCAAATGTCCTGGCGGCGAATGCACTGGATGGAGATGAAAACAGAGAAATGCACAAGGGAGGCTTGTTTATGAGCATTACTCCAAGTCAAAGCCAGGGCAAGTCAAGTGATTCAGAGGAGGGCAAATGACATTAACAGCACAGGGAAGGCACAAACACAAGGGGAAAAAAAGGAACAGTCGGTCACCACACCCTGAATGAAGTGCCCTCCTGATACATTTTGTGCAAGGACATTTGGAAAAATAGTATGAATGTTTGCAGAACATTCTTTCAGTGTGGTGACACTAAATACCACTTTCGCAGGCTTTTCGTGACTGCGCTTCATAAAGCAGATGGCAGAGCGAGGCAGGGCAAGAAGGATTTTGGCACAGACACTTTACTATACATCCTCTGGGATTTTACTGTTTCAAATTTGGCTGAAATTGGGCCACGACTTGGGGCGAGACTGAGGCCAAGAGTTCAAACTCTCTCCTTGCCGCATATTTCAGCTGTAGTAAAATTAGCAACAAGACAAAACAGGCTGTAGCTTGACAGGAGACGGTACGTCTCGGACCCCACATGTATCGCACTTCAGAAATATTACCTGCAACCACATGTTGGAGCTCAGAGGAACGTGTGTGTGTGTGTGTGTGTGGGGGCGAATAACATTTTCAGTTTAGGGTCAGCTCAGAAATGAAGGCCAGTTACACAGAGACGAGGCCTGTCTATCCACACCGACAAGAACAACAGCAACATCATTTACAAACACATGAAGTCAGGCATGCACACAAACATAGACCTCAACACAAATATTTCAAAATCGTTCCCATAAAACACAATTACTCACACACAATCCCAGACAGAACTTTTGAAAGTGGGTGTCTGCATGTGTGTGACACGAGACGCCTGTTTTTACGGACAAAACTATGTTCAAAGATGTAATTTAAGATATCACGGAAAATTCATTTTAATATTAGTAATCACCACTACTGTCAGAGGTAATTAAAACAGTGACAGGATAAGTAAATCACTTTTGTCTACTTGAGAACATGGCTATTCGTTTTTCTCCCTCGCCTGAGGCCTGCCAAGAAGAAATGATTCATTTGCAACAATTTCTTCATGTTGGGATATGTGGGGGGGAAAACCCTTAGACAAAGGAATGAAATGAGTTGTTTCCCCACTCTGAAGCAGAGTCAAACACAGGCAGCCTAAAAAAAAACAAAAACATGTGATGCTTTTTAAACACAACAAAGGAGCGGAGCCAAGGTGCCGAACTAAACCTGTCAAATTGGCAGCATGTGCCTGTGTCTGGAAATGCTTTCCTCTCTAGTAACAACTCCTGGGAATTGTGGACTTTTCTGCTGTGAGAAGAAATCAATCAGCACGAGTAAGTATCACACTCCAGTGGTTTTAACAGTTAATATCCTGATGGTGCTGGCTGGTGCACACAGGAAATCCGCTACCAACCTGGTTAAATATTGCTTGCTTGGGCTCTTTACAGAGGCCCTCGCCAGCTGTAATGGAAACCCACACAACAGCAAAATAAAATGTTCCAGATTTATAAGAAAAGACGTGTTTTAAAAAGAAATTGGCTTAAGGTATGGACCTGCTAAAATAATTAAATGCAAGGGAAGGAAGGGAATCTATTATGAAGAGGTCAATATAACATGTTATGAGAATACAGTGTTTTTAAAGTCAAAGCTAAGATTACATTTGTGCACGGCATATTTTCACCATTTTACCTTTCAAGCAAATATACCTCAGAATTTATGACAAATGATATTTCTTTTGGCAATTTAAAGGTTCTCCACTTAGTGGCGATTATATGGGTCAAATGAGTGTGTATATACAAAGAGGCCACTCATAGACATGACAAACATAGTACTGAGCGTTACCATCCCACTCTGCAGTGTGTATCAGATTTCTTGAGCTCAAAGTTTTGCTTTGTTTTAAGTTTGCTGTGATTTCGTTTTACTGCTCTCATCAGTGCCATTTCCAGCCACAGGGGGCAGCAGTGAAAAAGCACCAAAAACCCACTCTATGCCACCTGCTCAGCACAAAAGGACAGTCGACTAGCCGGTGAACATAGTGGCAGATATTTTCCTCTGGAGTTTGTAGAGACTAAAAACAGAGCTAAAAGAAGAATTCGACTTATTGTCACGAAGTAGCTTGAAGCATGATTTCAAATGTGAACGTAAATAAGCAACTGCTTGCCATTTTGACATTATATGGTGATAATATGTCAGTTTGAGTGTTTCTAGCATGTTGCGACCCTCAGTGGCCGAAAAAAACGCATATTTTTGAAAATTGCTGGACGGCTACAGCAAACTCAACGAGAGTCAACGCGAAAGTGCCAACATCTGCTTTTATTGGCTGTTTTACAATGCCATTGCCATCTGCTGATTCCTCACTTACTACTCCTAACCAAATAAGACACAGCTGAGTACATCGCCGCCTCTTCCCTGCAACACGAGCCAAGCAATTGGTCCACTCCAAAGGGGCACGCTTTCTGAAACAGTACAATACCTGGCCCTAACCTTCTCACATCCAGGTGCAGTCACGCATAGGCTTCCACACCGATATGTACACAAGCTCGCACACTCGCACGGTGAGCAAAAGCAGGCTGGCTGTGTTTACTGTTTAGCCCTCCGTGTTGATGTGATCAGACACCCAGGCTGATAACACAGGGCCAGAGGTACTGCCGCTCCGTGTTTGATCTCAGGCAGCCAAGGCCGGTTGAGGCTGGCCGACGGGCACAGACGGCGGAGCGAGGTCAGTGAGGTGTGCTGTGTGCTTGATTACAGGCTGGATGGGGCCCCGCGACCTCTTAGCAGGTCAGCTCTGAACCCTGACCCTGACCCAGCAGGCCCTGACGCAGTGCTCAATGCTTTCTCCAATAACACAGTGGGATGAAAGGAGTAGCAGTGTGAGCTGAGAGGACTGGACCACTTCCCCTTTGGACCTGAAGAATGTAGCACAACACAGCAGTGCACAGTGGAGGACGGCTGGTGGTGAAGCTTGGCCGGCATCTGGACATATATGCAGGCCCTGCGCAATAAAAAGGAGCCTTGTCATGCCTCTCTAACCTGATCAATTACAGCAGTTGAGACCTTGCCCTTTCCCACAGCGTAACCGAATGAAAAAAACTCGAAACTTTCACTTCGAAAAAGACAAAAAGATTATTTTTTTCCTCATGGATGTTTCAGTACCCGCTGTGTTGCATTTTGTGATCGGTCATTTCAGATCATCACACACAGAGAGTTAAACGACTCCTTATCAACAACAGCAACCCATGGTGCCGATGGGCAAGCTCAGCAGCTCCCTGCAAACTGACAGTTCGCTGGAGAGAAGGTGGCCGTCCCAGCTGGGTGGCGTTTGTAGGTAAACACCTTCACCATTATAGTTTCCCTCAAGGCACCTGGGTCAGCCAAGTGTTAATCTGCCCATTAGTCTTCAGGAGTGACAGCGGGACCGGGCTGCGTGTGCACACACAGAGGAAGACTGCCTGTCATAGCCCCAGAGGATTTTTCTTTTGGCTGCAGCGAGGCAACGCTTGCAAATATCGATCGGCGTGTGATGTGTTTTTAGGAGAAGTCAGAGCCGAGATCAGGATTATGTCTGTGCACGTTTGTCCAATGTCGTCCACCGATGATGGTGTCATGCAGCGCTCAGGTTTGTGAAGCTTGGAGAATGTAAGTTAATACCGTCTCGCCTGCGAGGGGAAAAGTGAGCCACAACTCTCCCACTCTTTCTCTGAGGAGCTTACGGTACTCAGTGCTTCTCTCTTTTCTGTCAGCTTCACTGGCTGGCAAAGATGGAAGGGTGGAGTCAGGTGCCACTTGGTGCGAATCATTCTTTATCTCTGTGAGTAAGACAATAGAGGAGTCTGCCGATTGGATTTGGTAATCTGTACAGTGGGGGGAGGAGTGGATCCCCCATGAGGAAACTTGTGTTTAAAGTACATCGTTTCAACTGTAGCGTTAGCTGCATGGCTCTATGGATTGCAATCTCTTGGTTAGTCCACCACTTTCGTTGAAATATCTCAACAGCTATTAGATTGATTGCCATGAAAGTTTGCACGTATTTTTCATGGTCCTCAGATGATGAATTCCACTGACTTAGAGGATCCCCTGCATTCTCCTCTAGCGCCACCAGCAGTCCAAAGTATTTACTTCTTCTCCTGTAAAATAGCTCAACATTACCACATGGATTCGCACAAATTCTGACAGCTCCCATGTGATGCATCCTTAATACTTTGGTCATCATCTGACTTTTCTCCCCGCACCACCGTGAGGTTGACTTTTGTGGTTTTAAGTGAAATTTCTCCCCTTCGAGGATGAATTGTAACTTTTCATTTGGCACCATTGTGAGGTCAAAATATCACTTTTGTCCAACACAAAAACGAATGACATTCCCATCAGCCTCAGCTGTACTTTGTGTTCAGTGCTAATTAGGAAATGTTCGCGTGCTAACACACTAAACTAAGGCGATGAATGTGGTAAACATTAAACCTGATGTAAACCGTGTCATTGTGAGCATGGTTGCATGCTGATGTTAGCACTGCTGTGCAGCATCGCGAGCTGCTAGCATGGCTGTAGACTCCTTTTTTTAAATTAAATTACCTTCACAGCACTATCATGGTGAGTTTCCTTGCCTGTATTCTTGGATTTACTCCGTTCTTCTTGTCTACTCAAGCCTCTCCTATCAGAATTGGACACATCCAACATACATACGTATGGCAAATTCCCCTCCTTTTCCATCAAGGAGATCATTTCCCTTTAATGACAGTTTGTCTGAGACAGCCTCCTGACAGCGCTGCCATAAATCAACAGATCACACGTCTGCCTCTCTCTTCCTCACCTTACCCCCAAGACACGTTCCTCCCCTTCAAGAAGGTGAGTCATCTTCCACCAATCAAAGAGCCGCACAAATAATCACTCACCTCAGACCTCCCCCATTTTTGATTTGCACGTCTGATAAATGGTGTCTTTTCCCTGCTTTAATTGCAAGCTCTTTTCATCATAATTTGATGTTTGTTTCCTGTCGTTTTCTTGGAGATTGGCAGCAAGCACAAGGGCTATCATTTCTCCACCAAGGACGTTTTTATGAATGACTAGCAGGTGGAATAGAGACAGCAGAGTAGGGATTTCACCACTGAACTCACCTGGCAGGTGAATCTAGGAACTGATATTGACAAGTCATCACACTGAACAGGCGGACGTTCACACACACAGGCACACACACGACACACACACACACACACACACACACATATACACAGCACACAGCGCGAACGGGAGATAATTAGGGTAATTTCTGTTTGAAGTATTGTGCATTGCAATGAAAATAGAACAGATAAAAGATGAGACAATAATAGATCTAAAGAGGACCTTGACTGAATGTTGTTCCAACAAAGAGCATTTTGTTTGACACAATTCATATTGTCTGCTAAACTGATATGCTCTCCCAACTTTATGAGACATGATATAAAACAAAATATGCTAGACATGCATTATTTTCATCAGCACTTCACACCACCATGTGCAGACCAATGAATATGATTTCATTCTTCAGATTGACTGCTGTTTTTTAAGGAGCGAAATAAGGAATAAAAATCCGCTGATGATAAATTATGCTGTGTGTATTGATATATTCCTTCCTTATATAACATGCAAAATGTAGTATCTAAAGTGAGAGAATACTGAATTCAGGTCACAGCGCAGCAGGAAATCTTCCTTTTCATGTGAGATCCAGAGGGGTCACTCTTATGAACTCATTAGGAGAGAAATGCTAATGTAGCTCTGTTTTTTTTGGTTCTCTCTCCGCTCCTTAATTCTATCTCTTTTCCCTCCACTTCAACTTTCCTGGTTATTTTGACAACCGAGGCTACGAAACACGGAGCCTTGCTGGAGAATATAATGTATTTCGATGTCAAGAGAAAGTGTGTAAGGTGGTTGTGACAGCATCGTCATTAGAGAGGCTGTCGTTCGCCGCCTTGTCATCAAGTCACTAAACTAGAATTATTACACAGCATACAAAGCCTCATCTTTATCTATGCCGGGTTATTATTCTACTGCTGCGAACAATGGTCATTAAATAAGTGAAAGAAAACTGGTTGAAAAAGGAAATCTATATGCTCAGTGAAGTATGTATCAGTGTAGTATCCTGGTGAACAAATGGCCCCTCCTCACTTTTCTGCAGCTGCCTCTCATTGTGCAGCAGAGAGCGTTTACTAATGAATCTCTCACCCAAGACTTCCACAAACGACTTCCCTCTGCAAGGCCCGGATATGCAATTCAGGTTATTTTGTTCAGGTTATGCAGGAAACACGATCAAATTGATTCCTTAATTGAATTTTTTCTACTTCCTTTAGTGGCCAATATGCATCATACAAGTAAAAAAATTACCTGACATTTGTGCCTCGGAAATTATTATTCAACTGAGTTTCAGTGTATAGAATACCTATTACCTTATCTGTGCTTCTAACAAAATATACTGTCTGTTTTTTTATTACTCTATTTTCCAGCTTTTATTGGTATTTCTTTGGAAAGGGAATGTCTACATCTTGATTGACCCCTTTTGTTTTGTTGATATTGGCATTACTAATCATTGTCCCCCACTGCCTTGTGTGTAAAAATGTGTAAAAATAATCATATATAAAAAAATCGACCTATTCTTCAGAATATTTGTTTTTGCTATTCTCCTAAACTTAGTTAAATTCAAGGGGTAACCCTTGAATTTAAGTTTGCCACAAACTGTGCAGAATGGACAGAATAGTCCATAAAGCAGGGCTCTCAAACTCATTTTCACTCTGGGCCACATCAGCATCACGGTCGGCCTCAAAGGGCCGGTTGTAAATGTAACTACTCCTAACATATTGGTAAATAACTGTCTCTGCATTTGATTGTTGTTTATTCAAGTGTAAAAATATTGTACATGTAGTTATATAAATGTAAACATATATTTGAGCACATTTCTGTTATTATAACTTAAATCCTTTTAATTTAGGGTTAAGAAACCCACATTACTCTATCAAAGATCAAACTATTAAAGAAAATAGCAAAGACAAATATCAAACACAAGTTATTACAATAACTTTGTTCAATGCTTAAAATCCTTTCAAGGGTGCGTTTGCGCAATCCGACATGAAGTATTTCATGTGTTTTTAAAGCCACGTTTGAAGTAGTCTTCAATGTACTCACAACACATTTCCATTTCAAATGTACAGTAACCAGCCAAAGAGCTGCTTCTGTGTTTAAGTATCTCATCATTATGTCTTTCTATCATAGTTTTGACTTTCTATCTCGGAATTATGACTTTCTATCATAGTTATGACTTTCTATCTCATAACTTCGACTTTCTATCTCATAATTTCGACTATGGGGATATTTTTATTATCAAGTCTAACTTAAAAAAAAAGAAAAAAAAAAGATTTTTTTTCTTTTTTTCTTTTTTTGTGCTGGCGGATTCGCGGGCACACAAAATGACGTGGCGGGCCAGATTCGGCCCGCGGGCCGGGAGTTTGAGACCCCTGCCATAAAGCGTTGTTATTACACCAAAAGAGCAGAATTTTCATGTTTCATATGGAACTATTTTGTTCTTGTTTGCAAAAAGAAGAAAATTTTTGTTCTTGTTCATTTGTTTGCAAAACAACAAAAACATTCACAAATGCTCATCGTGTTGTCTTAAAAGGTGACATTACTCATGTTTGGGGTCCGTGCTAAACTTAAATTACAGCAATTGGAATAGACTGCTAGTATTGTTATCACCAATCAATACATCAAATCAATCAAACCATGTTTTACAGCTGGAGCCTCGTGGACCCCAAACAGAAGTGCTATTTTCAAAATCCTATTTATACTCAATTCTCATTGGAATAGTAAAAGTGATAAAACAATGTTTATATATGTTTTTGGAGCCCGAACAGAGCACCAGGCTTAGTCTCCTTAACAACGTTGCATGTGTTGTATTTTATAATATATTGCAATGCCAATAAGTCAAAGCCAAAAATCATTTAGTCCTGATTTGTTTAATCTGTTTCATTTTTCACAGTTTGGATCTCTTCACCTCGGGCCCTGCAGGCCTGCACTGTCTCTTTTTAGTATCTTAATAGGCCTACCAAAATTCGTTTTTTCCAGATTCCCCCCTTCCTAATTTTATGATTAAAACC